>NC_061121.1:216595891-216822303 GCF_002878395.1 Capsicum annuum
AAAAACTACATGTGATATACTATCCCCTACTTATGATGTTATGAAGTGTGAACTCCAATCTTGTGATCAAGTCAGTCATGTGTGTCAGTTTCCTTTTATCGAGTCTTGTGGGTATTCACACCCAAAAAATATAGCTGTGTACCTTGAGCCATGCCATGTTTCATGAAACCCGAAATCAAGCCATGATTCAGTAGAAATCAGTCAGTCATATGACTCAGGAAACCTCATGATCTCAGTCAGTTATCAGATATCAGTAGTATTCCGTCAATCAACAAAATACAGTAAACTCAGTCCGTGTCTAGTCAGTTAATCATGTTCAATCTCTTCAGATGGGAGTAGGATTTAGCACCGAGTGAACCCAAGGATGGGAACAGACACTGTCAGATGAGGGTATGATTCTTAGCTGTCATCCTTGCGTTTCAGAACTATGTAGCCAACATAGATTGAGACATCAACACTATCAGATGAGGGTTGATGAGGTGGCTTAGCACTGTCAGGTGAGGGCCCCACCATTTTTTTGGGAGGACACTGTCAGATGAGGGTCGCCCACAGTTTGTCTTTACCAGTGGCACAATATTGACACCCTTCCAGTCAGGGAAGAGATTGGACCCCTATGCAGCTATTATAGCATACATGGGGCATGTCGGTTAAACAGCTACCTCCCACAATTCAGTATTAGTCTCAGTAAAGAACTTAGATAGTTCTTCAAATTTCAATATACTAGGACTGTCAGATACAGTCAAATTTAGTTACAGTACGAAACTCAGATAGTTCCATCATATTCAAGACTGTCAGACACAGTCGCCCATGTTATCGGAATTACAGTATCCGTCATGTTAGTTATCAGTAAACTATGTATTAGCATACAGATCTAGATATCACATAATCACGATTCCAGTTACTATGTATGCATGTTTGCGCTCTCACGTTCATATCAGTCAGTCAGTTAGCATTGTTCATGCATGTAAACCCTTTTGCATTTAGCCTACCTCACTCTTATACTCAGTACTTTCAGTTGTACTGACGCATTTGTGATATGGTGCTTTCTTTTATGTTACACAATAGGTTTAGAGACACGAGTTCCAGATCAGCAGTAGCATTCTAGTCGCAGAGTTGCAGTGAGTCCTCATCCATTCGAGGATGATATTATTTTATTTCATTCATTATTTCAATTCAGTTTTGCCAGACGGAGTTAGTTGGAGATATTTTCCTTCAACTCCTTATTTCAGACGGTATTTAGAGGCTTTTAAATTTAGTTCAGATTTGATTCAGACTTCAGTTGTTTTGGGTATTCATTACCCCATATGGTGTTATGTTTTTCCAGATATTTTATTCAATTGAACCTTATGACGTATTGTTCATGTTTTTTTGCATTATTACGTCATATATTACAGTATACAGGTATAGATATCAGTCATGAGTTAGCTTGTGGTCCTTCGGGGTCATAAGTACCATGTAGCATTCCGGTTCAGAAAAATTGGGGTGCTACAAGTGTCTTAGCAAGTTTGGTATGATTTTACAGTTTTTAAATCTCATTTCGATCCTCGATTTAGAAAATTATGATTTCGGGTTTTGGGGGTCAATTTTGTGAAAATGATATTTTCTGGAAAATCTGGTATCGCCATCGCGTCCAAAACGTCAAATTTATTATGGTTGCATAGTTCGTTTGCATAAATCGGACTCCGAATGAATCTCGAACACCCCGTTAAAGTTCGGATTGAGTGTAAAAAAACAGCTTTTTTTTAGACAGAAGTGCAGATTTCTACATTGATAAATAACATTTTTTTGATCTATTTTGCTCACTTTTCATCTTGCCTCTTGGGAATTAAACCCTAAATAGTTGGGATTTTAAAAGTGAAGTTGGTGAGAGCTTGTAAAGCTAGATTAGCATTTTTTCTTGGTTTTATTACAGATTTAAGATAAGAATTCATCCCTTTTCTTAGTAATTTCTTGATGAATTCCTCAAAACCTCAAAAATCTTAGGGCATGATTTTAAACCCAAATTTTACTTATTTTCACTTGAATAGTACTTTTATCTTATAATTACTAGTTTTTCATCTATTTAACCTTCAAAACAACTCTGATTCTTGATTTTAACTCGGATTTCAAATATTTTACCCGGTAAAGCTCAAAAATGGTTTTTCTTTGATTTGAACCTAGTTTTTGACTCGATTTAACTTGGATTTTCGACTGTAGGTTCCTAAAAATATGGGGAACATATTTTTGAAGTAAAGTTCCAATTTTGTCCTTCTTTTTTGAAAACCATTTTGGGCGTCCGTTTGGACCCCAAACCAAAAGTAGTTAATATGAGTTTCGTTGGTTTTATTTTGACGCATAGATTTCATATTTGATGTTTCTAGTGAAGTTCGGGATTGTTCGTGAAAAGTAAGATCGCGGGTTCAAGTGTAGCGGACCGATTTCGGCTTTCGAGGTAGGTTATGGCTTAACTCTTCAGACTGGGTTGGGTAGTAAATGATGGTATAAAATGCATGTTAAGGGTGGGAACTAATCATGAAAAATGGCTATCTACATATTGTGCCCGTGTGGGGGCCTATATGTGATGTAATTGTCAAAATTGAAATATTATGTGATATGTTTGACCGTGTGGGGTCCTATGTGATATTGATAGCCTTGAATACATGTGAACAATAAGCTCACTTTATTGGTATATAAGACATGTGAAAATTCATGGATGAAATGAAAATAACGAGTGAATATTGGCTCATGTGGTTGTGAAAATGTATCATTATGGTTTGTTGTGGAAATATATCATGTGGTTGGTTGTGGAAATACTTATTGTGATGGGTTGTGATCATTACATCTAAATATCATACTCATTCATGAAACATTAGTACCACCGTGACAACATCTGAGAAACACTGGCAACACCTTTTTAAAAATATTGTAACACCTTATAAAACTCTTTCCGAGGGATATGCTAGAAAGAAGATATGAGATATGTGGATAGTATATAGGTTGACGAACCCCCCATGGGTCCTACATTGGGATGCTTTAGCTCCGTAGGTATATACGGGGATTGTGCGATAATCCCAGAGGTTGTGCGACAACCTCGTGCATCATCATCATCATTATCATATACACTGCACTTACTTTATTGTGTTTATGTTGTGTTGTATTGCCTTATTGACTTGTCATCTATGTATTTATCTTACCTTCCTTTACTTGTATTTGATGATCTTGTATCTATATATTCTCTCTTGTTCTAGTTATATGTAACATAATAGATACTTGTGTTCTATATGTTGGTGTATTTTTGTAATATATATGAGATATATTAGAACTGTTAGTGCAAGCAGAGTAGGCTACCATTGTAGGACATTTTATGATTGCAGGTGACGTACCCTTAGTGTATATTTTATATGCTTTATTTACTACTTTTCTTAGTCGGCCTATGATACCTATTGAGTACAAGTGGATTGTACTCATGCCTACTGCGCTCTTTCGGTGCAGGTCCTAGCTTGAGTGCGCCTCATCTTACTTGACTTGGGCGATTGTTGGAGCTTCCAAGGTAGCGGTTGGACATTCATGCGTCCGAAGTTCACCTCTATCTTTCTATACTAGTTATGTCTTTATTAGTATTCGGAGACAGTTATTATTCCTTTGTGGTTATTTTTCTGATGTATTTGACTCTTGGATTGTATTAGTAGTTCTTACTCTATTGACACCTGGTTTGGGGCATGATTGGTAGTTTGGATAAGTTCTTTCCGCATTGTTATGATTATTTATATAGTTTGGTATCGTTCTAGAAGCCTTACCTTAGGATAATTCTATCTTTTTCTCATTTTGTATCAGTTTGGGTGTTAGGCTTACTTGTCAAGGTACACTGCGACAAGTGTCATCATGACCCTAGTTTTTGGGTCGTGACAACAACCTTTAATTAAAATAAAATTGAAATAATTCTTCAGAGTCATCCTCATTTTTATGTGCGTCGATAGTTGTCCTATTCAAAGTATTGATCTTTTCACTAATTAGGAGGTAAAACCATTAAATATCTCATTCCCCAAGTTGGATACCTCCTTCAAAAATTGTTTTTGATTCAATCTGCAGGAATTAAAGCCTAGCTAGGTAGAAAATGAAAGCTCTGCTATAAAAAAAATTTTCTTTAGGGCCCTCAGAGATAATGCCAGTGGTTGTCAGAAGGAATATTGAGAAAAAATAGGAAATAAACAGGCTATTTTTGATAGATTTAATATATTTATTATATTAATTATGATTAGAGATTTAGTGTGGAATAAATTAAAGGAAAAAGTCATAGTTTTCATCCTAAACTATATTCAAAAAGTTGAAGACACACTAAAACTATTAAAGTATCCTAATACATACCTCAACTATGTAAAAGTGAATTTACATGCACCCTTGCGCACTTACGACCAGTCACATGATGGAAAGTGATTTACACTCTTGCCACATTACTGCCTCGTCACTGTCACATCAGATTTTTCGTTAGATTGTATTAAAAAAAATTTATGTCACCTAATTGCATCTTCTTCAATACAACATCACCAAACTCCATCAAACCACCGCCATCGCCTCCATCGTCATCATCAAATTCATATCACTGCTACCATAGATTCCCTACCCACAACTAAATTCACAATGGAAATCATCACATAAACATTGTCACCATAAAAAAATTACAAAGAATCACCATATATTCAATAAAATTCATCATCGAAGTTTACCAAAAAATAGACCCATTTCCTCATCTTTTTTCTTTCTTTGGTCTAAAACTTCAATCCAAAACTTTCTTGCACAGAAAATTCTTCAATCGGTATTTAATTGCGCTATTAAGAAACTCATCTCATTATCAAAATCATCCTCCACCTTCGTTTCCATCATTAAGAAACCCATTTAATCTACCTTCGTTGCATTATTAAGAAATCCATTTAATCTAGCTACCTTCGTTGCCACCATCGGATTTAAACACAATCTCAACCACAAATTTCATCATCCACCATCAAAATTTTACCAGTTCTATTGTCAATTATCAAAAATAAATAATATATCATCATCAATTTTATTACCCACCACTAAATGTTATCACTATTAGAAATCTCATTCAAGCTCAAGGTGGAGAATGGTGAATATGTAATCGATTAGTTAGTAAAAGAAATAAAGTAATTGTGAATAGAAAAAAAGAATGATAAGAGACGAAAAAATCTAGAAGAAAAGAATGAAGAAATGGCTTAGAGATGTTCATAGAGGATGAACTATTTTTAATCTTTTTTTTTTTTTTAAAATAACCCTTTCACGCTTTTTTTTTTAATTTTGTTGCCACATCAACTTCTGTGGTGTAAACAAAATTTACTTTTAAGTAGTATAGGTGTGTAAAAGGTCGTCATAATAGTTTGAGTGTGTAATCGAGTTTCCGAATATAGTTTAGGATGTAAACGATGGCTTTAAATAAATTAAATTTTAATCATTCAATTTAATTAGGTCATATGTCATCAATCAAGATGGAAACTTGGAAAAAATAAAGAGAGTGAAAACGGAGAGGAGCCAGATCAAAAAATATTGGGTTGGAAATAATTTACGGTAAAGGATAAAATAGGATTAGAACATATTAAGTAAGGGCATAAGCGAAAAAAGAAATAAGAAAATCATGGGATACCACCAAATCAGTGATTCTAAAAACTGAGGAATTTCATGATTACAAAACTATAAAAAGATACCATATCATATCATAGCTTTTAGAAAACAATAAAAAAACAAACAGGATTTCCTTAGTAACCATACCATACCATACCATGAAAAACCACCATCCAAACTGGCACTAAGAATCTCTAATTTTTTTACGTTTTATTTTTTTTAACTTTTAACTCTCAACATGTAAAATAAGGATGAATTATAATTTTAAGGAGGAGAAATTACCATCTAAAAAAGAGAGAAGTATTAATTACCCCATGAAGTTGTCATGTTTTATTCATGATACATCTGAACTTTCAGTTGCTCCTCCTTCCCTTCTCCTCCGAACTTGTTGATTTAATACATCGCGTATCCCTTTTTGATCCATGTGGCATAAAAAGTGGGTTCAAACCCCATCAGGCGTATAATGAAGTAAAAAAACTACCACATCAGCATTTTCCAAGGGTTAAAAATGAAAAAAATATTTTCTTTTATTTTTACAGAAATTTCAAAGACCTCCTCTCTCTTCTCTTCCTATTTATTCTCTCTTCTCTTCCATCACTTTCAAAATTTCTAAAATGAATTTTTCTTCAATTGCTTCTATTTTACCTACTTAAATTAGGGGTGTGCATCGATCGGTTTGATTCGATTTCTATATTATCGGTTCAGTTTATCAATTTTTGATTTATAAATATGCTAAAATAAGATATTTGCTTATCAATATTTGGTTTATCAATTTTTAGTATCTTAACGGTTCGGTTTTTGATTTAATCGATAAGAAAATACTCATAAAATAGAAAAAGTAGTAACTAACATGAAAAAAATTAGTCTTAGCTGAAACCGAATCAATAACCCAATGAAGTTTTTTTATAAAATCATTAAAAATTATTAACCCAATAATGATAAATCAATAACATTTTCATCGATACGATTTTTGTACATTCCTAACTTAAATTGCGATTTCTTACTCCATTAATTATAATAAAAAATGTGTGTGCATGTGAGTCTCCTCAAAAATCCTAATCGAAATAGTAATCGAAAACTACTATGAAACACTAACCGAAAAAATAATCTCATATTTTAAACATAAAAAATTAATGAAAAACCTATTTTTTTTAGATAATAGCTTATTTGATCGATGAAAATTTAATATTTCTCTATTTTAGAGTTTTTTTAGGGAGAAATCTGAGAATTAAGGGTGAAAGTGGTTATTTTTTGATATGGGATAAATATGACGAAAGTGAATGGTATTTATCCATGTGGATAGAAACATAAACAACTTTTTTCACATGTACGCGCGTATTTTACTCATGTTTTTTGGATCACAAAAGGGGTATACGGTGTATTAAATTAATAAGTTCGGGGGGAGGAGGGTGGTATTTAAGATAACTGAAATTTTACCTAGAGCATGATTGTTATTAGAAAACTTCTTATTTAAGAAATATTTTTAGAAAATAGCTTTTTGGAATATTTTTGAAAAATAATAATTTATGCTTGATAAATTCATTTGAAAAATACTTTTGATAAACAAATTGTGGTGGGATAATCTTTTTCAAAAAATATTTTTTAGAGACAAGTGAACACATAGGACAAACTTTTACTACTAAAATATTTTTATTCATAAAACTTATTTAAATATCTATTATAATATTCTTAATTAAAATTTTATTTTATTAATTAAAAAGTACGTATTTTAGATTTTTTAGTTAATATTTATATACATATTAAACGATGGTATATTTACTTAAATAATTTAAATATTACTTAAAAAAATCAAATCAAAATAAATTTAAAAATTATTCCATAAATTAAATTACTACATATGAAAAAAAAGTCACTGCATGATAACAATGTCACTTTTCATGAACTATTTATTTAAAATTAAATATTCAAAAAAAAATTACAAATGCTATCAAAATATTATTTAATCTTTCAACATAATTCGTCTGTCATTTATCTTCATTAATAGTAAAAATAAAAAGTTATATATTCTTCACTCATCCTCATCGATGATATATGTACATATGTATATGTGTGTGTAAGTGATAAAAATATTTTTGTTATGAAAAAATAATTTTTATTTTCTGCCTTAACTTTTTTTGATTTTTTTTTTTTTTTACGAAAGCAGAAAAATTGCTTCCGCTGCTTTTTAAAAACACATCAAATACCCTTTTCTGATGTATGACTTTGAAACCAACAAAAAAATTGGTTATTAAATTTTCTTATCTAAATGGTGTAAGAATTCCTCATATTTAGGATTTTAAAATTGCCTAAAAACTTGCTTACACAAATCTTATTTAGAGTAAAAATTTAACTAATAAGGCTTTTCTTATTTAAATTAGGTAAAAAGATTCTAAGATTTCAACTTTATAATCAATTAAATTTCACCCAATAAGACTAATTTTTTAGTTTTTCAAATTTTCACTTTATTTCCTTTAATTAGTTGTCATTAAATTATTATTTCAATATTTAGTATTTTAAATTAATTAAAGTCCTTTTTTATTTAGGTACAAAATTATACTACTTAACACTTTTGAACCAATTAAAATTTATCTTATTTAAAAAAGGATTTCTACAATTCTATTTACACAACATATATAGAAAACAAAAGAAGAAGTAAGAAGACTCTGCTATCATCTTTTTATCCTTTTTCTATTATTTTCATGATATTAAATATTGACAAAAAATAAATTTCACATAAATAGGCTTAAATAAATTGAAAAAAGACCTTTCCCACCTAAAATTAGCTTGATTCAAAAAACCGGTTCATTTTTTTTTAAAAAAATAATTATAGGATTTTTCATCTTATATCCTACCTATCAGGTAATAAAGAACTTAGTAATTGACAGCAAGGACAAGTAATAAGGTAATGTTTAAGAGGAGCATAGAACAACTTGAACAAGAGGACAAAGGTGCAAAAAGAATGATTTAATCATCCTAAAAGGCCATTTCAGTCATGAACTATAGTCTACATCATTTTCCAAGAAACATAGCAAGTGTAATATTTTCTTGAAAAACCTTTGTGAAGTAGATACTTAATAATTTGATCTTTTTTATTCTTTAATGAATTAGGCACTATTATTATTGATAATGTTACAATTTGCAGATGTATGATTCAAGAGATAAAATAATTCTAACTATGTTTGAAATGATAAAGAACAAGCTCATGAGAATATTGTATAATAAACAAAAAATGGATTAGTAACTGTCCAACAATTGAAAATAATAAACAGCATAGAGATATAAATAAAGTTTTTATGACCAGATTATTCTGGTGGACCAAAGGTGTACATTGACGATGGTCCAAGAAGGCCTTATATCGTGAATATATATGTTAAGGAAGAGTTGTACTTGTAGGAGATGAGATCTAACAAGACTACCTTATCCTCGTGCTATTTTTAGTATTTATGACAATAATGAAATGGTGGAAGATTATGTCCATGTCTGCTGTAAGATTAAAAATTTTAAAAATGTAGACTCACATTTGATCAAACCCAATAATGAACCCTGAAGTTCTTTGGTCAGAAGTAGTGATGGTGGTGAGGTTCTCCCACCTAAAGCGGTATAAAAGAAGAGGAGAGGAAACCTAAAGGAAGACGCAAGGAGGCTAAAGAATTGAAGAAATTGAGGCAAAAAAATGAATTGAAAGGAGACAGAAAAAATAGGTAAAGAACGTGCTCCTAAAATATTATTTAAAAAGGGTATATTCATATGAGATGTTCTATATGCAAAAAATATTTATTTCATTATTTTATTTTGGAGGTTCTTAGATAAGGAATTGAGAAAAGAAATCATTTCCTTCCTGAATTTGTCCGCGCAACTTATTTTAAAACTCTAACTTAACTTATAATTATTTAGTCCCCTTAAAAACTTTCAAGTGAATTAAATATACCCTCCAAATCACAATCCTAGTTTCACACCGGAGAGTACACTACACACGCGCCATGTCCTTGCCAAATCAATGCCACATCAATGCCATGTCATTGCCACGTAAGAAATTATAATTTTAAAAAAAAATTCCACACATATACTATTTTTATATATTTTTCTAAAAATTAAAAATATATATATATGTATTATTTATATATATATATATATATATATATATTTATTTATATATATTAAGATTACATAAAAAAAGGTAACCCCACCCCCATTTTCTATCTTCTCAGACCACCCCTGCCAAGAAAGCTACCGAGCAACCACTGTTGACCGCTGTAGTCGGAGCTCCGGGGAATTTGACGGTGGCGGACCACGTTAGGAGCAACGCCAGCCTCCCGCAACATATCCCACCAAAAAGCTCCAAAATCTACTTAGACAATCGCTATTAATTTGAGTTCGAATACAACACCAACGGAGCTTAAATCCAAAATGAATCATCCGTCAGTGCTATTGTAACCTAATAGTTATGGATGATCACAACTACTTTTACAATGAGACTAGAATATATTTTGTTTCTTGTACATCTCAAGACTGCAAATCTTTCTTCATGGTACATCAGACAAATCAAGATTACAAATATTTCATAGATAAAATTTCTGGAAAATATATACTTTGCCATACAAACTTACATAAAAAGGGCAGCTCAATGATTAAAGCTACCGCGATGCGCGGTGTTTGGAGAAGGGCCCACCATAGGGGTGTATTGTACGCAGCCTTACCTTGCATTTCTGTGAAAGGCTATTTTCAAGGCTTGAACCTGTGACTTCCTGGTCATATGGCATTACTCCAAGGCTCCCTTGGCCATACAAACTTACATGATTAAATTAAAAACTAAAATTTTTAATCCAGTACCATATTTAGACAACAACAACAATAACATACCTAGTGTATTCCCACCTAGTGGGTCTGGAGATGATAGAGTGTACGCAGACCATACCACTACCTCAGGAGAAGTAGAGAGGCTATTTTTGATAGACCATGACTTAGGACCAATAACATGTTGGGTTCAAAGTATATGAAAAAGTGTGAATGAAAAATGGAGGAAAAATAGTTGAGAAAGGAGGCACCAATTTAAAAAATGTACTCCCAAATTGAAAAGTTCACTCTTTCTCCCACATTGGCGGAATAAGAGAACTTGTGAGTGTTTAAAATAAAGGACACTCCACATAGTAAGTGAGGCAAAAAATAAGAGATGCCTCACGCCGTCGTTGTCGTCGCTTGCTTGGATTTGGAAAATGATCAATCGATGAGATCTATCTTTTTGGACAAAGTTTATTTGAAAAAAATTCAGAAATTCAGTTCAAAAATACCGAAGGAAAAAATGCAACTTTTTCGTGTGTTTTGATACTCCATTTATATGCGTGCATGAAGATTTGGAAATAGTGTTTCGAAACAGTGCAGTGCTGAAACGAAGGGATGCAACCCTTCAATGAAATGACACACTAATTCATGAAATGGTATGCCTGTTCGAAAAAGACACATTCTTTGGATGAACAGACATGGCTTTTCCAAAAAGGTCACACCTTTTAAGTGAACCATTGCCACTTTTCAGAAGAGGCACATGTTGGCTATATAAACCTGCTTTCATCCACAGGTTTAGGTACGAATTTCTGAAATACAAACTCTCTTCTTGTCTTGAAAAACTTAATGTGTGATCTATAAAACCGTTGAGTGAGTTCGCTGAATCCAACAATTTGAGGTACCACTATTGTTCGAATTGAAGGCCATTTTATCCAGGGAGAAAAATTCTAAAACCTCGGGTATAGTGAGGGGAATTATTCTTTAAGGACACTCCGTGAATTCGGAGGACTTGTTCTTAAATTCTGTTTCATCTCCTTTCTGAATCTTAACACACTTATTAGATAGATTATTTGTAATCTAGTGTTGAAGATATTACAGAACTTCATAAGTGTTCTTGTCTTGGACTTGAGCTAGTGTTGAAGTTTGCATTTCTTATTTACAATTCTTGTACCCGAATACATAAAGGATAACAATCTTAAGAAATAACTTTTTGTAGAATCTGTATTGCTTGTTTTTGGAGATTAATGCTTTAAGCTTTCTTCTCCATTTGAACTTAACTAGTGATTCGAAGACATAAAATCTTCATCACGAGTTAAAGATCATTCGGTTGATGATTGGAAGTCATAAAAACTTCATTGTTAACTAGAAACAATAAGAAGAGTTTAAAGTTGCTTAACTTTATAAGTAGTATTCTGAAAATACTAAATTTTATTGTCTTGTGGTGGCAGAAAAAACGACTAACGAAAGTCAAATGTAAGATGCGGCTATGACCGGGGCGGCAAGTAGTATTGCCTTAACAAGTCAAGAAGATGCTCCACAACCAATGGCACCTGTGGAGAGGCTCGAAAAATTTATGGGCATTGACTTTAAGCGATAGCAGCAAAAGATGTTCTTTTACCTCACCACTCTATGCCTTCAAAGATTCACTAGCGAGGATGCTCCTGAGGTACCCGACGGAACCTCGGACAAAGAGCATTTCATGATTGTAGAAGCTTGGAAACACTCGGACTTCCTCTGCAGGAATTATATATTGAGTGGTTTCCAAGACAACCTCTACAATGTTTACAGTGGAACTAAGACATCGAAGAAATTGTGGGGGGCACTAGAACGAAAATACAAGACAGAGAATGTGGGAATTAAGAAATTCTTTATTGCAAGGTTCCTGTACTTTAAAATGATAGATAGCAAATCAGTTGTCTCTCAAGTGTAGGAATTGCAAGTAATCATCCACGATCTCCTCGCGGAAGGTATATCTTTGAAAAACACCTTAGTTGAACAAACTGAAAATGTTCTTAGTACTCACATAAACTGTTTTATAGGTTTGATTGTGAATGATGCATTTCAAGTAACAGCGATCATTGAGAAGCTACTACCTATGCGGAAAGACTTCAAAAACTACTTGAAGCATAAACGCAAGGAGATGACTGTCGAAGATCTTATTATCCGACTACGTATTAAAAAGGATAATAAGGCTACCGAGAGAAGGTCAAAAGGGAACTCTATAATTAATGAAGCATATATTGTAGAAGATGACCAAAAAAATTCTAAGAAAAGGAAGAAAGTTGAACAAGGAATCAATCAACCCAAGAAGAAATTCAAGAGAAAGTGCTTCAACTATGACAAGATTGGACATCAGTCCACGGATTGTCGTGCCCCTAAGAAAGGCAAGAAAAAGGACCAAGCAAATATGATTGAGTCCAACAAAGAAAGTGATGATTTGTGTGCTATGTTTTCAAAATGCAACTTGGTGGGGAATCCTCGTGAGTGGTGGATGGATTCTGGTGCCACCACCATGTTTGTGCCAACAAAGAGTTGTTTTTGTCATTCACTCCGGCTCAAGTAGAAGAAATGATCTACATGGCTAACTCCGCTACGGCTAAGGTAGAAGGAACAGGAAAAGTGGGCTTGAAGATTACTTCAGGAAAGGTCTTGACACTTAACAATGTCTTGTACGTTCCTGAATTACATAGGAACTTGATTTCTATTTCACTTCTAGACAAGAACGGATTCAAATGTGTAACCGTTTCTGAAAAATTGTAATTAGCAAAGGAGAAGTGTATGTAGGAAAAGGCTATCTCACCGAGGGACTTTATAAGATGAATGTAATGAATGTTGAAATCAATAAAAATTTAAATTTTTCTTACTTACTTGAGTTTTAAAATTTGTGGCATGAACGTTTAGGCCATGTTAATTATAAAACATTATGAAAACTGATTAACTAAGAAGTTTTGCCAAACTTTGAGTGCAATAGATCAAAGTGTCAGACGTGTGTGGAACCAAAGTATGCAAAGCATCCTTATAAGTACATTTAAAGGAACTCAAATCCCTTAGACTTAATACACACTGATATTTGTGATATGACGTCAACACCACCTCGTGGTGGGAAAAAGTATTTCTTAACTTTTATTGACGATTGCACTAGATACTGCTATGTCTACTTGCTAAATAGTAAGGATGAAGAAATAGATGCATTTAGGCAATATAAAACTGAAGTTTAAAATCAGTTAGAGAAAAAGATCAAAATGATAAGAAGTGATGGGAGCGGAGAATATGAATCTCCCTTTGCGCAAATATGTGTAGAGAATAGAATCGTCCATCAAACTACGACTCTGTATTCACCCCAATCTAACAAAATTGTGGAAGGAAAAAATTGAACGTTCAAGAAAATGATAAATGTCTTACTTATAAGTTTCAGTTTATCGCAAAACTTGTGGGATGGGGCTATCCTTACAGCCAATCGTATACTCAAAAGAGTTTCCCATAGTAAGACACAATTAATTCCTTATGAAAAATGGAAAGAAAGGAAACCTAACTTGAAATATTTCAAAGTGTGTGGGTGCCTAGCAAAGGTCCAAGTTCCTATGCCTAAAAGGGTTAAGACAGAACCTAAGATGGTAGACTGTGTGTTCATAGGATATGCTAAAAGTAGTAAAGAATGTTGGTTTTTGGTTCATAAAATCCGAACATCCAGATATTAATGAAAATATGATAATTGAATCAGATAATGCTAAATTCTTTAAAAATATTTATCCGTATAAAACTAGACATAAACAGTCTTTTAGGGGGTCTAAATGACCTCGAGGTGAACCAAGTGAGAATGTACATAATGAAAAAAATCCAAGACGTAGTACACATCAAAGAATGTCAAATTCATTTGGTTCGAATTTTGTAACATTTCTATTAGAAAATGAGCCTCAAACATTTAAAGAAGTGATGTCGTCATCAGACTCATATTTTTGGAAAGAGGCAGTCAATAGTGAGATTGATTCAATCTTAAGCAACCATAAATGATAATTGGTTGATATTCCTCCAGGAAATAAACCTTTAGGTTCTAAATAGATCTTCAAAAGAAAAATGAAGGCGGATGGTACTATTGACAAATACAAGACAAGATTTGTAATAAAAGTCTTCAAACAAAAAGAAGGCCTTGATTACTTTGATATATACTCGCCAGTAACAAGGATAACATCGTTTCGAATGTTAATTGCCTTGGCGACGGTATATAATCTTGAAATACATCAAATGGATGTGAAAACCGCATTCCTAAATGGAGAATTGGAGAAAGAAATTTACATAGAACAACTTGAGGGTTTTGTGGTTCCAGGAAAGAAGAATAAGGTGTGTAAACTTATTAAGTCGTTGTATAGACTAAAGCAAGCACCTAAACAATGGCATGAGAAGTTTGACCAAACCATGTTGGCAAACAGGTTCAAGATAAATGAATGTGATAAATGTGTTTACATTAAAGACACTCCGAATCACCAAGTCATTTTTTATTTATATGTGGTATGTTGATCATCAGTAGAGATATTTCAGACATAAATGCAACAAAACAAATGCTCGAAAGCAAGTTTGATATAAAAGACCTTGAAGTTGCGAATGTGATCTTAGGGATAAGAATCCATAGAATTCCATAAGGATTGGCATTGTCACAGTCTCATTACATTGAAAAGGTACTTGACAAATTCAAGTATATGGAATTTGGTATTGCCAAGACTCCATTGGATGTGAGCTTTGCACTTCGAAAGAATGAAGGTGAAAGTGACTCACAATTGGAGTACGCAAGATTATTGGGATTTTTAATGAATATAATGAACTGTACATAGCCAGAAATAACATACACTATTAGTAAATTTAGTCGGTACACGAGTAATCCCAACAAAATTCATTGATGGAAATAAAAAGAGTTTTGGGATATCTTAAATACACTTAAGACTATGCCTTGCATTATAATAAATATGTTGTGGTACTTGAAGGATATAGTGATGAAAATTGGATGACCGGATTGAAAGAAGTAAAATCCACAAATGGATATGTATTTACTATCGGTGGAGGATAAATATCTTAGAAATCATCCAAACAGACTTGTATTGCTCGCTCTACAATGGAATCTGAATTTATCGCATTAGATAAAGCTGGTGAAGAAGCAGAATGGCTCCAAAATTTCTTGGAAGATATTCCTTATTGTCCTAAACCAGTGGCACCAGTATGCATATAGTGTGATAGCCAAGCGGCAATGGGTAGGGCAGGGAGCATAATGTACAACTGTAAATCTCATCACTTACAACAAAGACATAATACCGTTAGGGAACTTCTCTCTAGTGGAATTATCACTGTTGACTATGTAAAGTCAAAGGATAATGTGTTGGATCCACTTACAAAAGGCCTATCTAGAGAAGGAGTGAAAGGACATCCAAGGGAATGGGTTTAAGGCCTAGGATAAGTCAATATGGCGGTAACTCTACCCAGTAGACTAGAGATCCCAAGAGATAGGCTCAAAGAGATCAAACAAAGTTGTGTCTGAAAGGCTTAACATTGTTAATTACCCAATCCATTCTCATGATGTAGATAATGTTTAGTAAAAAAGGATAAGAATTAAGGTGAAAAGTCTTTTAATGATTATCTAAATTTGGCAGATTTGACCAAATAGTTTAATCTATAGTATTGAATGTATAGAAATCACCTACGTGAGGGTGAAGTGGAAGCCACTTCAAGGAGAATGTTAGGAAAGGCCTATTCTCTAAGCTCTCATGAAATCGGGATGTGTTCATGGCTGAAAAGAACAAAATCGTGAGAACTATAAATGGTAAAAGACTGGTTGTGGGACATGTGTTGTCTAGGTGTACACTAAAGTTCGACGGTTCAAAGATATCAAATCTACCGATTGATCGAGTGCATCCGATGCATGTTCACTCCAGAAAGTTCTAAGGGAAACCCACTTATCCAGATGCAATCAGTCTTTGCTTGATGATCACATACTTGTCCATAAAATTTGTATGAAAAATAGCCATTTTCCATTCATGTGGGGGATTGTTGGGTTCAAAGTATATGAAAAAGTGTGTATGAAAAATGGAGGGAAAATGGTGGAGAAAGGAGACACCAATTTAGAAAGTGTACTCCCAAATTGGAAAGTTCACTCTTTCTCCCATATTGTTGGAAGAAGAGAACTTGTGAGTGTTTAAAATAAGGGAAACTTACTCCACATGGTAAGTGAGGCAAGAAATAAGAGATGCCTCGCGCCATCGTCGTCGTCGCTCACTCGGCTCGGCTTCAAATTTGGATTTGGATTTGGATTTGTCTAATGATCGATCGATGAGATCTATCTTTTTGGACAAAGTTTATTTGACAAAAATTCAAAAATTCAGTTCGAAAATACCAAAGGGAAAAACACAACTTTTTTCTATGTTTTGATACTCTATTTATATACATGCATGCAGATTCAAATAGTGTTTCGAAACAGTACAATGCTGAAATGAAGGGATGCAACCCTTCAACGAAATAACACACATATTCATGAAATGGTATGACTGTTTGGAAAAGACACATTCTTTGGACGAACAGACATGGCTTTTCCAGAAAGGTCACACCTTTTAAGTGAACCATTGCCACTTTATAGAAGAGGCACATGTTGGTTGTATAAACTTGCTTTCATCCATAGGTTTAGGTATAAATTTTCCGAAATACAAACTCTCTTCTTCTCTTGAAAAACTTTATGTGTGATCTATCAAACCGTTGAGTGAGTTCGCTGAATCCAATAATTTGAGGTACCGTTATTGTTTGGATTGAAGACCATTTTATCCTGGGAGAAAAATTCTAAAACCTCAGATATAGTGAGGGGAATTATTCCTTAAGGACACTCCGTGAATTCGGAGGACTTGGTCTTAAATTTTGTTTCATCTCTTTTCTGAATCTTAACACATTTCTTAGATAGATTATTTGTAATCTAGTGTTGAAGGTGTTACAGAACTTCATAAGTGTTCTTGTCTTGGACTTGAACTAGTGTTGAAGTTTGTATTTCTTATTTATAGATTCTTGTACCCGAATACATAAAGGATAGCATAACAGTATAACAAACATAAAAAGTAAGCATAATAACAGTAACATATTTAGACAAACATGCAAATGCAACTAGCTCAAATCACAATATGGAATGGCATCTATCTTTAGTTTATTTTGAGCTTTGCCTGTCACACCCCTTTTTTGCTCGAAGGATTTTTCCATTTAAAGTGACGATTTTGAATAGGGATTAATTTAATTTACAGAGTAGCCACTTGGAATTGAGTTATGGTGTTCCAAGTCACCTTTTCAATCCCCAATTAAAAGGAAATGACTCTTTGTTGATCTACAAAAACAAAAGACCAGGTACATAATTCTGTTAACCGAGGGGAAGGTGTGAGGCACCCCTCGAGTCCCATGGTTCTAGCACGGTCGCTTTTATTGACTTATCTTAACTTAAACTATTTTGATAAATTAAGTTGGGGTCTAGGTTCACTCATTTTTAATTTCTAAAATTTGTCTATTACTCTTGTATTAAATCGGTGAAAGTTGATTTTATAAAAATATTTATCAAAGTTAATTATTGCATCTTTGAATTTTAAAATTTCTTGAAAAGATGCGTATGCTACATTCTTAATTGAAACAAAGATTTAAAATACGTCCAAAATTTACTTAGCGTTAAAGACGTTGATTTTGTCACTTATAAACTCGAGACAATTTTACCTTGTCTACTTATTTTCACTCCTTTCTTTTCTCGATTATAAGATGAATCTTGATTATTGACTAAGCTGATAAAATATTAAAATACTAAAAATCCATTCGAAAATGATCAAAATAATTAAATAATAATAATAATAATAATAATAATAATTACCTAACAAATGTTTTTTTTAAAGAAACGAAAAAATGTTATCCATTTTTCCTAATTTTTTTTAATCTTTCTCTCTTTATTTTTTTTTTACATGTCTTCTGACTTTGTTTCTTTATGAATTCTTATAATACTCTTGTTATTTTGTGTCTGTGTATAATTGTACGCCCAATCTTTGTGGATTTTGGGGTGAAGAGTCCTTTAAGTATAAGGATTTTGGGGAGAAAAAATTGTGGGGTGGGGGGGGGGGGGGGGGGGGAGTAGTTACTATCTGATAAGATAGAATTTAAATTTTGGATTTTTTTAGAAGATAATTAATAATAACAAATAATAATAATAATAATAATAAATAATAATAATAAAAATAATATAATAATGACTAATTAATTTTTATAGTTGAGAAAATACAATAAAAGTTTAAAAATTGCCAAAAATAAATATAATTAAGATAGTATTAAAATTACTTATTTATTTAAAATTTAAAAGAAAAATATATTTTTTTAATATAGTATTATTTTTAAAATTAGAATGAAAACTTAAAAATAAAAATTTCAAAATTAACTTTATTTAGTTATTTATTTTTTAACTAAAGATTTATTAAAAATAAAATAAGAATCAAAATAATATTGGATTAAATATAAATATTTAATACTGAAAAATAGGTTAAAACTCGTGAAGGGTCAAAAATCATGTGTCTAATTTCGCCCCTCTTTGTGAGAAATCTCGAAGAGTTTTCTTACAAAGAAGTAGACAAAGAGATGATTTTTAATTCTCTGATTATTCAAAAAGTGAGGAAAAAATAAAATAAAAGAAAAGATATGACCGAGTCCTGGTATTGGACCGCCTACATATCCCGGGTTATAAGAGAATCAGGTTACATGTAGTTCAAATAGGGTAAAATGGTGTGACAGTAAGTTAGCGATCGAGTTAAAAGCCAAGTGAGGTTTCGTCGAGTTTTCGATATATGACTTTCTGCTTTTACATTGAAATGAATAACAAAAAATAAATTGAAGATACAAGAGAAAGATCCTACCTATGCTGCTTTTTTGGAATCTTGTCTTGAATCTTTATGACTTCTCAAGTGGTGAGATAGTCATTATTCTGAGTTGAACTTAAAACACAAAATGTTCCTTCTCGTTGGCTTTTGACATTAGAGAGGAACTTTATAATTCATTTATTCTTCAAACTTTTTTCTGATTTGAACTTGACAATCTTCACTCTATTCTTCAGGCAGGTTTCTGAACTTGCAACTGAAAATGTTCACCCTATTCTTCAGGCGGGCTCCTAGACTTCCTTTTTATTCACCCTGTTCTTCAGACGGTCTCTTGGACTTCCTTTTTCTTCTCCCTGTTCTTCAGGCGGGCTCCTAGACTTTTTTTTTCTTCAACTTGTTCTTCAGGAGAGATCCTGGATTTCCTTTTCTAATTTTTCAAAATATGTTCCTGAACTCAAAATAAAAGGTGAAACAGAAAAATAACATCCCATTCTTCAGGAGGGTCCTAGACATAAAATAAATTCTTATTCTTCAGGAGGGTCCTGTCCCATTTTTCAGAAGGGTCCTGAGCATAAAATAAATTTTCATTCTTCAGGAGGGTCCTGTCCCATTCTTCAGAAGGTTCCTGAGCATAAAATAAATTTTCATTCTTTAGGAGGGTTCTGTCCCATTCTTCAGGAGGGTCCTGAGCATAAAATAAATTCTCATTCTTTAGAAGAGTCCTGTCCCATTCTTCAGGAGGGTCCTGAACATAAAATAAATTCTCACTCTTCAGAAGGGTCCTGTCCTATTCTTTAGGAGGGTCCTGAGTATAAAATAAATTCTCATTCTTCAGGAGGGTCCTGTCCATTCTTCAAGAGGGTCCTGAGCATAAAATAAATTCCCATTCTTCAGGAGGGTCCTGCCCCATTCTTCAGGAGGATCCTAGGCATAAAATAAATTTCAATAAACACGAACAAATTTTACCCCAGTTTGCATTAGTAAATTTTGTGAGTGTCATCAGATTACAACTTTTGAAAAGTACAGTAAAGAGTGTGAATCAAAGTCCTGCTAAAGAAAATAAATTCCCATTCTTTAGGAGAGTCCTTCCCCATTCTTCAGGAGGGTCTTGTCCCATTCTTCAGGAGGGTCCTGAACATAAAACAAATTCTCATTCTTCACGAGGGTCCTGTCCCATTCTTCAGGAGGGTCCTGAACATAAAATAAATTCTCACTCTTTAGAAGGGTCCTGTCCTATTCTTTAGGAGGGTCCTGAGTATAAAATAAATTCTCATTCTTCAGGAGGGTCCTGTCCCATTCTTCAAGAGGGTCCTAAGCATAAAATAAATTCCCATTCTTCAGGAGGGTCCTGCCCCATTCTTCAGGAGGATCCTAGGCATAAAATAAATTTTAGTAAACACGAACAAATTTTACCCCAGTTTGCATTAGTAAATTTTGCGAGTGTCATCAGATTACAACTTTTGAAAAGTACAGTAAAGAATGTGAATCAAAGTCCTGCTAAAGAAATTTATCTCATCAGAGTAAAACTGATGACCAAAATTAGGAAGTGTGTTGTAACACCACTTATTCAAGTACGTGTATTGGCGTATTCAAGTACGTGTATTGGTCTATTTATATGGAATTAATTTTTTATTTTATTTATACCGAAATTTTCCCGTCGATGGTTCCATGCGAAGGTTATTGAATAAGCTTTCTAATGATATAAAGATTTCCAAAAACGTATAGGTTTTGGATATAATCGAGCACGTTCGAAACTATAAAACGGTGGCCGGGATATTTGGGAATAGTAAATGTGCGGGAAAATTTCCTACACACAAACTACCGAGGCTAGCCGAATTTTTGGGTCAACTTCAAACGATCATAACTCCCTTAATATAATGAAATGGGAGAGATGAGACCTATGAAAATAAATATCTTTGAGTCTTCTTTCCAATGCAATTGGTTTTATCCAAATCCAACGTCTGAGTAAGGAGTTATACTCGTTTTACTTCAGCCTATCAAAACAGATTTTTAGGGTCAACTCCAAACGACCATAACTCCTTGTATAGGATGAACTGGGTGGCCTACTTTATATGAAATGAAAGACCTTTGAATTATCCTTCCAACGATACCAATTTCACCCAAATATGATATTAGAGCAAAGAGTTATGGTTGATCTACTTTAGCTTATCAAAACAGTCCACCAAAGGACAAATTTGACATTATTTAAATTTTAAAGGCATTTTGGTCATTCCCTATTATATTATGGACGGGAATATGTGTATATATACATGCATATGATTTCAAAAACTCATTTTCATCATCAATCATTGACAAATAACAAACCCTAGCCAAATTTGACCTTTAAATTACTTTTGATTCAACCGTAGAAATTCCAAAGTAATCCGATAACTGTGTTTGTCATCTCGAGAGCTTCGAACGACACCTATTATTTGTGCAAATAGGATTGCATAATCAAGAGGTGAATTCTAAGGTATGAATATTATTTTCCTTTGTTCTTTTCCATATGTATATGTGTGATAGAGGATTATATGTATTGGATGTTATTGAAAAGTGATGGAAATAGGGTTATGGACTATTTTGCATGGTTTGGTTGTATCGAATTGTGGAAGGTTGATATGGTAATTGAGTTATGGAAGGTGGATATGGTGATATACTATTAAATTGATGATTATTTATGTCTATGGATCAATTTGGTTTAATGGATTGGTTGGAAGGATAAATGAATCCAAAATTGATATTGGAGGATGTTGTATGAATATGCATGGCATGTGAATGTAATTAGAGTATAAGAGGGTTAAGGTGACACCCTTTATGGTGTAATTAAGGCTTACTACTTAACCACTAGTTTGGTGAATTCAAATAATTAGATTGTGACGTTTGGTTGCTAATACTAGATTGCTATATATGTTCATTGTAGATAAGTAATTCGAAAAGACGGGAAGTCCATTTGGGACTAGTATTGAAGGTTGACAGTCAGGTATGTAAAGCATACTCTATACCATATTTTTGGCATGAAAGTGAACAATTATTCTATTAAGAAAGTTTCCAAAGTTATTAAATAACATGTGATCCATAATGGTTTTGTATGATGTCCTACGTTACCAATGAACCTGTTTCCACCCTACAAGATGTCAAGACATTCCAATACTTACTTGTTTTCCAAATCTTACATGTTTATTGCACTAATGAATGTCAGAAGGTATTCGGTTACTCAAAGAAGATTCATGTGCTATTAATGACTCCAAAACGTTTCATTGATATACCAATAAGTTCCTACTTCATTGTTATGGCATTGATGACTCCAAAACACTTCATTGATGTTCCAATGAGTTCTTACTTCATTGTTATTGCATTGATGGTCTATTTATATGTCTCTTATTGATGTATCATTGTTTCAAAGTATCAAAAATGCGGTGACAATCGAAATAACAATCTCAAAGATTAATTGAACTAAGTGATGGAAGTTCTCTCTTATCGGGTGGTATCCCAGGGGCATAAGCCTATCATGGGTAGATCCCTATTTATGTGTTTATGGGTGGTATCCCAGGGGCATAAGACTATCATGGGTCGATCCCAGTTGATATGTACTGGAGGCAGCCTAATAGTCACAGTACAGTACAGTAATGATTACAAAGATGATAAGAATGAAGGTAAAGTGATTGAATAAATACAATGTACAGGTTGTCACAGTTCTAGTAAGTGTGGTCCACTCTTATTATGATTTATTCACTTGTTTCTGATTTTTATTGAGCTCCTATATCATATGTGATTATCTACAACTTTACATACTCAGTACATATTTCGCACTGACGTCCCCCACGGGGGACCTACATTTCATGCTGCAAGCACAGGTACCTCAGCTCATACACCGCACAAGTAGGAGCCAGGATATCTAGCTACTTTTGGTGAGCTCCAGTTTGCTTCGAGACTTTTCGTGTCATATCCAGTCACTTTTGGTATTGTATAGAAGTTAGTTATATGGCGGGGTGTGTCCCGACCTTAGTTAAACTCTGTGTATTGTCTAGAGGATTTGTAGACCTAATATACAGTCAAGGTGGTATTTTGTTAATAGACATGATGGCTCCAACGCCCAAGTATTGTATATACATATATATATGTGCTCGAGCTTATACAAGTGATTATTTCATTTTATATGCGACATGATGCTATCCGAATTTCGAGTTGTCATAGAGGTATGCATGGAAAGTATAAGGTTATCAGCTGGTTCTCCCGGGCCTCCTCGGTTACGGGTGCCAGTCCACCCCAATAGTATTTGAGGCGTGACAAAAGTCTCCTAAGATTTAAATTGAAAGACTCGACTAGAAAGTGCGTCTTCTAAAAGTGAATGTTTAAGTTAGGAAGTGTTTCACCTAACAAATGAAAACTGACTTATTCAGACAAGGAAGTGTGTCTTCTAGGGATTAAATGAAATGACTCAACTAGAAAGTGCGTCTTCTAGGAGTGATGGTTCAAGTTACGAAGTGCTTCCCCTAACAAATGAAAACTGACTTATTCAGACAAGAAAGTCGGTCTCCTAAGGGTTAAATGAAATGACTTGACTAGAAAGTACATCTTCTAGGAGTGAAGGTTCAAGCTAGGAAGTGTTTCACCTAACAAATGAAAACTAACTTATTCAGACTAGGAAGTGTGTCTCCTAAGAGTTGAATAAAATGACTCGACTAGAAGGTGCGTCTTCTAGGAGTGATGGCTCAAGTTAGGAAGTGCTTCACCTAACAAATGAAAACTGACTTATTCAAACTAGGAAGTGCGTCTCTTAAGAGTTGAATGAAATGACTCGACTAGAAAGTGCGTCTTCTAGGAGTAATGGTTCAAGTTAGGATATGCTTCACCTAACAAATGAAAACTAACTTATTCAGACTAGGAAGTGCGTTTCCTAAGAGTTGAATGAAATGACTTGACTAGAAAGTGTGTCTTCTAGGAGCGATGGTTCAAGTTAGGAAGTATTTCACCTAATAAATGAAAACTGACTTATTTAGACTAGGAAGTGCATCTCCTAGGGGTTGAATGAAATGAATCAACTAGAAAGTGCATCTTCTAGGAGTGATGGTTCAAGTTAGGAAGTGTTTCACTTAACAAATGAAAACTGACTTATTCAGACTAGGAAGTGCATCTCCTAGGGGTTGAATGGAATGACTCAATTAGAATGTGCGTCTTCTAGGAGTGATGGTTCAAGTTAGGAAGTGCATCACATAACAAATGAATCTTGAATTATCCGGACTAGGAAGTGCATCTCCTAGGGGCTAAAATGATGAGTTTTTACCATTATTGATTACCAAATCTGTGTAACAGTACTGCCTCTTGCATTTACAGAAGTGAGAAATTGCAGATTTTAATAGTTAAGCTTTGAAACCTTTGATATGAATATAATAGATGTTTTTGTTTCATATAAAGAAAACTTTTTAATTTAAAAATACGGTGGTTGATTTGTGGCATTTGGCTATTGCGACGATCTCTTGCACTTGTCATGCCCAGTTCCGTTACAAATCATTGATAGATATTGTTGACTTGTTGTAGTATTGACCCCAAATTCTGACTGCTAAAATATTTTGACTCAAATCATATTTCTCTTGCATGATGCCTCGGGATTCAGCTTCAAATACACCTTTTATACTTTTATGAGTCCAAAAACTGTCGGATGACAAGCATTCTCGAGTACTTTACTTTACTTTTGAAACATGTTATCTCTGTGTGTTGGTCTATTGTCTTAGTTTGCACAACTAAAGGAGTTGGTAGCAAGTTTTAAAGTCCTTCCTCACTTATCTTGACAAAATTTTGACTCAAAAAATACATGAAAGATGACGATAGTGATTTTTTTTTACCACAAAGACACAAAAATCAAAAAATAAAAATAAAAATAGAAATAAAAATAAACATAACAAAAAGAATAGGAAAGGACAATAGACATCTCTTTTTAAAAAAAATGTTAAAAAGAAAATTTTTTCTGGGTGTGACAGCTGATTCTAGTGATTATGACATGCATTTTGAATTAAACAATCTGATCTATCCAAACTAATCACTATCACTTTTTTCCCACTCATTGAATTTGAAAGGGAGCCATTCTTCAACTTGTTCCCTCTGGATTATAATTTTCCTTAGGCTAGTGACACCTCGATGGGTTTTCGCCAACAAGCCGCTCCCATTTTCTTTTCTTTTTCAACTCATTGTCTTCTTATGGTGCCCATGAAGACTTTTACCAATAAGACTCTCATTTATATTGATCTCAAAACTCACGGTCGCCTTATGATGCCCAAAAGGATTTTCATCAATAAGACTCTCTTATTTTTATTTTTTTTTACGAAAATAACACTCAAAATATGAAATATCATGAACCCATAACATGTTTAGCCTTGACATTCTCAAAGATTGATCTGAAGGTCTTTCTTTAGTTGTAACTTGGTTTTAAGAATGGGATAGAAAGAAAGGTCGGCATGGGGTTCAAAATTTACACATTGGGTAAAATATACAACTTTTGGAATCGACTCTTTTAAGGAAATAAACTTTTGCCCCATTTTTATTTCATTCTGGGTAACTTGAATTTTCTTTTGGTTAGACCGAACCCCAGAGTAGGGCTGCCTACGTATCTTGTCATAGCAAGAATCAGGTCAAACGTAGTTCAGACAAGTCATTCTTTTTTTTTTTTTTTGAAATGAACCTGGGCTCTCATTTTTTCTTTTCTTTGATTCTTCTCTTTTTGGGATTTTTTTTTCAAGTCTATTTCTTTTCTTGACATTTTTTTTATTCCATTTTCTTCTTGGCTCATTTTTTTTTTTGACTTAATTTTTTCTTGACATTTTTCTGACTTCATTTTTCTTGACACCTTTTTTTTTTTTTTCAAACTCTTTTTTGATTCCAAAAGAGGAGTATGAAATAAAATAAAACTGAAGCTCAAAAGGGGTAACAAAGGATGACACAACATTTGGATAGCAGAATGAAATGCCTTCGTCATATCAATCCTGAAAAATGCAAGCACTTAACATGCAATCTATAAGTGAACATAAAGATCATGTAAATTTTTTCTCAATATTGACCATGACTGAATACATATGTCACTACTTATCATGCACTTGTCAAATAGAAAGGTCCAATAATATTCACATTCCTCCTATTAAAGGACTCATGCGCTTTTAAGCTAACTTCCTTTTGCTTCTCCTGGCAATGGAGACTATATATCTTCTGATCGCTCTCATTTAAAGTGTTTGAGATTGACCTTCTCATTGATGACCAAGTCATTTTTGATTCACAGAGTGATTGTTTCAATCCATTCAAGTGATGCTTTAACTCAAATCAACAAACATCTCAACATTTTACTTATTTCCTTACATGATTTTTTTTTCAACTCTATCTTCATGGTCAAGTGTTTCAGGATTATATTAGGTTTTAAAATCTGGTGAAAATTCATCATGCATATTGTATCATTAGAATCACCATAAAAGAATTGTATAAAGAAAAAGAAAGACAAATAAATAATATTTATTAAAAAAAATAGAAATAGAAATAAAGGGACACACATTTTGTTGACAGAAAGACAAAAGGGTTTGAACAAAGACAATAAGAAATAAGACTAGATAAATCCCGAACTACAATCCTAAAATAATTCGGATAGCAAAAATAAAAATAAAATATACTACCAAAAATCCCTCATTGTGAGGAGTGAATATTGGATTCTAAATTGCCGAACTTAATATTTTAGCCACTGATTTGCACGTTAGCCTTAATGGAGTCTCCACCCTTATTGCAACATCATCTATTTTTTTTTTCAACCATTCTGAAGTTATCACCATTAAAGTCTCTCCAAAATAAATCGTCAACAGTTTCTCTTTTTCTTTACTCCTCATAATTGATTTCAAAACCTTTTTAGATGAGTCAAAAGATGACCATGACCCTCGTACATGTCCAACTTTGGTGTTTTGGAGGTGAGAGGCAAGTGAACATTGAAACATGTAAAAATCCTTATGAGAATTCTCTCTCTCTCTCTCTCTCACACACACACACACAATATTTGTATGTTTCTCATATTTTACTCCAAATTTCTCACTTTTCAGGACATTTCTTCTTACTCCTCATTTCTAACAGTCTACACCACCTCATATCAGACCCTATACTATATTTGTGTGTCATCTTGCCTGTTCTTTGAACCTGGTGTTGTATTGGTGAGATGCCAATTTAGCCACAAGCCAACCACTAAATATTATTTTAATTTTGGAGAAAACTAATGTGTCAGAGTTTAAAATTTTTTTAAGACCACCGAATCCGTGAAGGACTTCCTACGTATCTCATTAAGATAAGAATCAGGTGTGCGTAGTTCTTAAAATATATGTCGTACAAAATTCAGCCTCAAGACCCCTAAAGGTTCAGGGCTGTTAAGATTTATATATATATATATATATATATATATATATATATATATATAAACTTAGCCTCATGTTCCCTAAAGATTCTGGGCTATTAAATATATATTTTATTTTTATTTTTGTAAAAACTTAGCTTCATGATTCCTAAAGATTCAGGTCTATTAAGATATATATATATATATATATAAAATTAAACCAAAGAATTAGAAAAATAATTATGAAAATATTCATATTTTTAAAATATTACCCAATAAATCTATGAATAATTTTTCAAAAGATAGGGCCGTATCCCGAGGAGGACTTCCTACGTATCCCACTAAGATGTGAGAATCAAACCCTCGTAGTTCATAAAGACCGTAAAACTATGTTACTAAAATTTTTCCTTTCTTTTAAAAATAAAATTTTTCTTTGAAAAAAATAATTCACTAAATATGAGGATAAATTAATCTTTTACATTTTAAAGTTGCCTAAAGCCGGTCAACAAACAAACAACTTTCCAACCAAATGTCAAAAAGCACGTAGGATGCACATGTTGGTCTTTATAAAGTAGGTCACCTGTCATAGACAGACCCGACCCCTGTGCTGAGTCCCGCTAAGTCAAATGCATATGATGCAAATAAAGTGGCACCTAATAGGGATAGCCAGATTCTAAGTTTTCAGTTCTTCTAAGTTTAAGCCTAATAGGGATAGGTGTCTAGACTAGCTTACCCGAACGGACACTCGAGCCGGGAAGGGACAACTTGGTCGGTAGCAGGGCAAAACTGCCTTCATTGTTGATTCGAACCCCGCCTAACATGTGTGACTATAATCCTTCACTAGGTGTCTTGACACTCCGACTATCTCAAAAAGAAAGTAGGATGCATGCATTGCATTCCTTCTATCCTATTTCAGAGACTTAGAGGGGGTGGGGAAGAGAAGACAGTATTTAATACAGTTCAATCAATATCAAAGTGGTAAATGAACGACAAGTAGCACATAAGGCCAACAAACACAATATCAACAATATTTAAAGCAAGTATAAGTCAATATAAAAAGTTCGAATTCTGATTAATCTCCAGTGGAGTCGCCAGAGATGTCACACCCCTTTTTTGCTAGAAAGATTCGAGTTCAAAGGGTTTTTCCAATTAAAGTGACGATTTTGAATAGGGATTAATTTAATTTAAAGAGTCGCCACTTGAAATTGAGTTATAGTGGTCCAATTCACCTTTTGAATCTTCAATCAAAAGGAAATGACTCTTTATTGATCTGCGAAAACAAAAGACCGAGTAAGGAATTCTGTTGATCGAGGGGAAGGTGTGATTCACCCCTCGAGTCCCATGGTTCTAGCACGGTCGCTTTTATTGACTTATCTTAACTTAAACTATTTTGATAAATTAAGTTGGGGTCTAGGTTCGCTCATTTTTAATTTCTAAAATTTGTCTATTACTCTTGTATTAAATCGGTGAAAGTTGATTTTATAAAAATATTTGTCAAAGTGCATTATTGCATCCTTGAATTTTAAAATATCTCGAAAAGATGCGCATGCCGCATTCTTAATTGAAACAATGACATAAAACACGTCAAAAATTTACCTAGCGTTAAAGAAGTTGATTTTGTCACTTATAAACTCGAGACAATTTTAACTTGTCTACTTATTTTCACTCCTTTCTTTTCTCGATTATAAGATGAATCTTGATTATTGAATAAGTTGATAAAATATTAAAATATTAAAAATCCATTCGAAAATGATCAAAACAATCAAATAATAATAATAATAATAATAATAATAATAATAATAATAATAATTTAATGATAATAATTACCTAACAAATATTTTTTTTAAAGAAACGAAAACTATTATCCATATTTCCTAATTTTTTTTACATGTCTTTTGACTTTGTTTCTTTATGAATCCTTATAATACTCTTGTTATTCTCATATTTGCATAACAAAAATTCAAAGCCTTACATGCAAACAAACCCCACAAATCAAAAGTTAATCAACAAATAAAACAAATATTAAAATAAATTACAAAATAAAAAAAAATAGAAATAGCCCAAAAGCATTCTCTTACTGTTCATACTAAAACTTTTATTATGTACTAGCAGTGTATTTTTTTTTCCAACCTACTATCATTTTAGTCCCTCTTATTCTTTCCTACCAGTTTTCACTAATAGAAAAACAAATAGCAATAATCACAGAAGCAATATACGCAATATTATGCAACATTAATAATAATTTTTACAAAACAACAAGGGTATAAACGAAACCCAAAACAGAACAAGTCCTTCATCTTTAATTTTTGAAATTTTTTGCATATTCGATAATGTATGAAGCCATTGAACTAATTTAATTTCATACTTCGATCCATAACAATAAAACTTATGAAATAACAGTACAAAATGGGATAAGAACCTGTGTAATGAATTAAATGAATATCAAAGCAAGAACGTTATCACCAGAAACTCGAACGGAAATTCAAAACTCGATTCAGAACTCTTTCTTTTCTTTGTTTTCTTTTCTGTTTGTCTCTCTTTCTGATGTTTTTGGTTTTCACTCTATTTTTTTTGGTCTGTGTCTGAGTCTGTGTAGAATAGTACGTTCAATCTCTGTTGTTTTTGGGGTGAAGAGTCCTTTAAGTATAAGGATTTTGGGGGGAGGGAGGGGGGGTGGGGTGGAATTGGGGGGAGTAGTTACTATCTGATAAGATAGGATTTAAATTTTGATTTTTTTCTTTTATTTTTTTTAGAAGACAATTAATAATAATAAAAATAAAAAATAATAATAAATAAATAATAATAAAAATAATATAATAATAACTAATTAATTTTTGTGGTTAAGAAAATACAATAAAAGTTTACAAAATTTTCAAAAATAAATATAATTAAGATAGTATTAAAATTACTTATTTATTTAAAATTTAAAATAAAAATATATATTTTTTATTTTAGTATTATTTTTAAAATTAGAATAAAAACTTAAAAATAAAATATTTCAAAATTAACTTTATTTAGTTATTTATTTTTTAACTAAAGATTTATTATAAATAAAATAAGAATCAAAATAATATTGGATTAAATATAAATATTTAATACTGAAAAATAGGTTAAAACTCGTGGAGGGTCAAAAATTATGTGTCTACATTGCCTTGCATGAGTCCATCAGCTCGAACAAATCTTTCAATTTTTTTCGATGCTGAGCTCATGAAGTTAGTAGATTTTCTTGGCAAAGGAGGTTTACCAGCAGATGAATGAGTGATGACCAAAGGGCTGCTTGTAATTGAGCTATTTGAATTCATTTTTTCAATTTCTTTTAGCCTCGTCTTCATTTTTAGCAGCTCGAATTTCAGCTCCTGATTTTCTCGTTTTGACTAGACACCTCGTCTGAAACGGGGCGGATATCAGTGGAGAACTAATGATTCATTTTGGAATGAACAAGAGCTGGAGATTTTTAATATCTTTTACGGTGGGAGGATGGTGGTGGATTTGGTAGTTGAAGGAGGAGTGGGGTGGGGGGTGGCAGGTTTGAGTAGTAGAATTAGGGTGGGGGTGAGGGTTTAGAAGAAGATGAAGGCAATTTTTTATTTTTTTTCTATTATATATATATATATATATATATATATATATATATATATATATGTATATATATAGTATACTTTTTTTTTTTAAAAAAAAGTTTCATGCATTTTTTTTCTTTTTCTTTTTAAAAAAATGTCACGTCAGCATTAGGGTTGAAATTAATTCACTTTAAAGATGTTAAGGGGATAAATAAATGAAGGTTAAATTTAAGTGCTCAAGTAAGTTGATTGGACAAGTTCAGGGGTAAAAAGAAGTCTTTTCTCTAACAAATTTCATCTATGCAAAGAATGATGTCATAATAAAGTCATCATCAAAATTAATCATCATATTGAAAGAAAAAAATTACAACTTATAATATTCTTCATGTAATTTTCAAATTTTAAATTTTAAAATTTTGAGCTAATCTAATTCAATTTAACTTTGAAAATTAGTCAAACTGATACTCGAGAAATGTAATATCAAAACTAAAAAGAAATGAAAGGAGTAGTAAATAATATTGTCATTTGATTTTTTTTCCTACTTTTTGACATGTGCACATATGCAATTCACAATTGAGGGATGAATTTTATAATTTGATAATAAGGAATTATAAATATTGTGGAGAACATAATATATCCCAATTTTAAATATTAAGAATAATTTTATACTTATACATACATACATACATATATATATATATATATATATATATATAGTATCTTCTAAAGTTGAAGTAGAAATTAAAATTATGAAAGTTGCAAACCTAAATTATTACATTTGATTTAGAAAAAATACTTATGAATTTTATTTTTTGAATCAAACAGAAAAATATTATATTTTGGTTAAAGTTAATTGATATTTTAAATAATTTATTCTTCTTTCATGCGTTTTATAGCGATTGATAATTTGACGTCTTAAATTAATTAGAAAAATTCATCAATTTCTTTTAGTTTTTTTAAGGAATCATCACCTATTTTATGTAAAAGAGTCCCACGAATTTCGCTAAATATTTAAAACTTCACCTATAACACTTTTTTATATAATGATTCTTTTTCTAAGTTGAATCTTCTTTAACAAATATTATCATGAATTTAGAAATTCAACTCCAAGTAGAAAATCTTGTTCATTTAATTTTTTTTATTATATTTATTATAGTGAATAGTTAATATTATAAATTGATGAGAAAGGATAAAAAAGTTGATTTGTCTAATGATATTTTTAAGTCCTTCACACTTTTAATATATTAAAAATTAAAGATAAAGATAACAATTAAAGATAAAAATAAATATAAAAATTAAATGTAGGGATAACATTAGAAATCGAGATAGAGATTAGAGATGAAAGACAAATACTCTTTCCATCCCAAATTACCCGTCCCAATTGAGATGACATATTGATTAAGAAAAATAATTAATAACATGGCTAGTTCACCATAATACCCCTATTAAATGATATTTATATTTTAATTTAAAAATAAAATAATTAATGCAAAGGGTAAAACATGGAATTTTTTTTTCTATTCTTGATTAATGAAAAAAGACAAGTAAAATGAGAAATAAAATTTCCTAATTTGGGATGGAGGGAGTAATTGATATTATTTTTGGATGGACACATAAATTTTTAAAAAAATCATATCTGTATCTATAATCTATATCTATATCTATATCTATATTCTATAATCTATAATCTATAATCTATATCTATATCTATATCTATATATATATATATATCTCTATCTATATCTATAATCTATAATATATTAAAAGTGTGAATGACCTTAGAAATATTGTTTGAACTTTTTGCCTTCATTAAAAGTCTCCGCTTTAAACAAAATCGTCTTTTTACTATTTTTTTTCTAATATTTAAGAGTTAAAAATTAATTAAATATATTTATGGTAAAACCTTACCTTATTAGAGTTCATCAGAATTTCACTATTTTTCCTAATTTAAAAGTTGAAATTAATTAAATATATTTATGGTAAAAACCTTTCCTTATTAGAAGTTATCAAATTATTGACAACTAACACTTTTTCATTTGATTAAGAATTCTAAATCAACTAAATTTGATTTTAAGAAGATTTGAAAAATATAAAAATAAATATAAAATCGTTAAAATAAGAAAAATTTAAGAAGTATTAGATTTTTTTAAAATTTTAAATACTTAATAAAAATGTAATAAAAATGTAATCAATGATTTTGTAAAAATTTGACTTAAATATATATATATATATATATATATATATATATATAATCGTAATACAAATATGGTTCAAATTGATACATCTTTCTTAGCCCGTGGCAACAAGAAAAAGCGGAACTATATGGCAAACATAAAAGTGATGATTTGTCAACTACTTGGAACTTCTGGTGGTAAAATATATATATATGCATATATTTATGTTTATATCTATAATTTATAATCTATATCTATAATATATTAAAAGTGTGAACATCTTTAGAAAAGTGATTTGAACTTTTTGCCCTTCATTAAAAGATTATCTTTTAGGCAAAACTGTCTTTTTACTATTTTCTTTAATTTATTATTTAATTTTTTTTATTATTAACTAGACTCCTAAAATATATGAAAAGAAAAATAATTAATATTTTTCTTTGATAAATTAGAAAAATACTCCTAAAATAGAATCTTATTAAAGAAATACTTCTATAAATATTGAGATGCACGTTAAACTGTTTATGGTAAAATCTTTTGTTTTCTTTTTGTTTTGATTTTGATTGATGATTAATTAGATTTTTCTTCTTGCATTCATTACGGTTTTCTAGCCTTCTATTGCATGAAAAAAAGTTTATTTACAACTTAATAAAACAAAGAGCGTATGTTTCAATGATTCGGTTAGTGTCTAGATTGGTGGATCCTTAACTTTTTAACCCTCAACTTCTTTATTGTTTTTGTCAATATAATAGAATTCAACATGTGTATATATATATCTTCTTTGTTTTCATTTAAGTTATTCTTTAAAGTCAAAATTTTGCTCAGACATGAATTATATTCATCAAAATCGAAGTTTTGCGATCACTATTGTATTGTTTAGTTGTTGTTTACATGTCGTAGATAAATGTCGGTTAGCTTTGAGGAATTTCTTGTGTAAAGGTTAGGTTTAATCATATTTTTTTAATATCTCCATTAGTTTATTATTCTGTGGTAGTTTACAGGTTGTAGATGAATGTCGATCGGCTAGGGAAAAATTTTTGTGTGTAAAATTTAAGTTTAATTGTATTATTTTGATATCTATTTTATTGTATTATTTTGTTGTAATTTACAGATGCTAGATAAATGTTGGTCAGCTTTGAAGAATTATTTTAGAAAAGGTTAGGTTTAACTGTATTGTTTTGATATCTTTGTTTTGATGTTTTTTTTGTGCAAATGTTAGGTTTAGTTGTCTTATTATTATATCTCTATTATCGTATTATTTTATTAGAGTTTATAGGTATTAAATGACTGTTGGACGGCCTTGAGAAATTTTTTGTGTAAAAGTTAGATTTAATCGTATTGTTTTATTGTCTCTATCATCGTATTTTTTTGTTGCAGTTTACAGGTGGTAGATTTTTTGATAAAGTTTAGGTTTAATTTAATAAATTTTTCATCTTTACATGTTCAAAAGATGTTGAATTTAATTATTGTATTCGTCTTTATAATTTAAACAAATATCCTTTTTAGTGTAATGTTTTAACTCATTAAAGTGAGGTACATGCGCGAGGCGTGTATAACTAAACTAGTTATTATATTAAAATGTGAAAGATTTTTGAAAACTGATCTGAACTTTTACATTTTATTAAAAATCTCTGCAATACACAAAATTATTTAATTTTAAATAATCAAACATTACACGTGCGAAATACATGCAGATTAAATCAATATTTATAAAAAAGTCAAAAAAATTCGAATAAACCTAAAATAATCGACTTAATTAATTTGATATGATTCAAATACTTAAAAAACCAACTTAATTGATTTAATTTTCTTTCTTGTGAAACTATTCAAATTGAACTGCGAACACTCTTTTGTCTTACTATCAGACCAAATGCCAACAAATCAATACGGTCCGTTAGTCAATAGAATGCTCCTAAAATATAACTTATATCCCTTATATTATAAAAATGTTATACTTACCCTTTACAAGCTACTAGTGAGAAGAAGTACGCCCAATATTTATTCTAAATTAATATTATAATAATAATTATATTAATAATCAGAATTTATTAAAACATATAATTATATTTCAAAATTTTAATTCACAATCAAAATTAAACTCTACAAATATATAAATTAATAAAGAGTATAAAAAATAAAATTTGATGGACCTATATTACTGTTTTTTAGATAATACGGGCTCAGTTTATGATTTTTTTGTCTCATTTTATGCGACACAAATAAAATTTAGATAATCAATCATACTTTTAATATACTTTTAAATATTTTAAGCTGTTAACTGTTGTAGTTTATAATTATTATTTTTAGTTTTTAAATAATATATGTTACTCTCTTTTTTCAAACTTTTGTGGCATTGATAGTCAATTATATTTTAAAAATAATTTAAGTTTGTAATTATTGTGATTTATAATATTTTTTCTTTTATTCCAATTTAAGTGACATTGATATAATTTCAAGAGTCAATCAAATATTTTATATCTTTTTAATTTTTTAATTTATTAATTATTGTGATTTATAATATTTTGTACGCATTTTTTTTGAAATATATAACAGATTAATTTTTTTTAGATATTTTAAGCTATTAACTATTGTAATTTATAATACTTTTTTGTTCCCTGTTCAAAATTTTGTGGCATTGATAGTCAATTACATTTTAAAAATAATCTAAGATTTTAATTATTGTGATTTATAAAACTTTTCATTATATTTCAATTTAAGTGACATAATACTTAGACCATAATAATTAATTAGATATGATATAGTACAATCACGATTAAAGTAGCAAATCAAATATGTCTTAAATGAATCACAATAACTAATTAGAAGTGATATAACGAAATTACTATAAAAAAATACTTCTGAAAAAAATTAATTGGACCTCACATAAGACGTGAAGTTAATTTAAAACATCAAGAGTTAACTTATCATTTTATATCTATTTTACCTTTTTTTATTAAATATATATATATTTTTTAATATTTTGATGACTTATAATAATTAATTAGGATAGTATTTAGTAAAATTTTGATTAAAGCAGCTGACGTAGACATGTCATAAATGTCTATTTTAATTTTTTAATTAAATATTATTATTTTTAATATGTAAATAACTTATAATAATTAATTAGGAGTAATATAGTAAAATTACGGAGCAAGCAGCTGAAGCAGACATGTCGACGGAGAGCTGCTTCAGCCACCCAACTCAATTAGAGGTGATATAGTAAAATCACGATTGAAACAACAAACCAAATATATCTTAAATGACTCACAATAACTAATTAGAAGTGATATAACAAAATTACTATAAAAAATACTTCTGAAAAAAATTAAGTGGTCCTCGTATAAGATGTGAAGTTAATTTAAAACATCAAGAATTAACTTATCATTTTATATCTATTTTACCCTTTTTTATTAAATATATATTTTTTAATATTTTGATGACTTATAATAATTAATTAGGATAGTATTTAATAAAATTATGATTAAAGCAGCTGACGTAGACATATGATAAATGTCTATTTTAATTTTTTTATTAAATATTATTATTTTTTAATATGTAAATAATTTATAATAATTAATTAAGAGTAATATAGTAAAATTACGGAGCAAGCAGCTGAAGCAGACATGTCGAAAGAGTGCTTCTTCAGCCACCCAACTCTCTCTTCTATAATAAGAGAAAATATTCATAACTAAGTTGTTAAAATGTATTTATTGAAAAATAAATTTAAATTATAATCTTATTTATTTAGCATGATATCTCTAAGGCAAATTTGCTAGTAAAGCATAAATATTGGGCGGCGCCAGGCCACTAGTATAAGCATAGAAGAACAGGAATACTCGTCCGTGCCTATCAAAATTCCTAATTCTCATTGATCAAACCTCCCATGGAAGGAGTTGGTGAACTGGAATCGAACAAATAAGAATTTTATTATTTTTTTCTTCTTTTCTTTAAGTTTTAGCCGAGGATTTTGAGATAGTAGTTTTTACTCAGCATGTTGTTATTGTAATTATGTTCCTCCCTTACCCTTCAGGGTTATACTTTCTGTAGAACTACCTATATATTTTTCTTTTTTTTTTTTTTTGCAGGAAAAGGAAGCAAGTCGAGAGCTCCTCCAGTGAGCCTCCTGAAAAAAAAAGTAAGCTTTTTCCTTTAGTATATTGTTGCTTTTCTCAATTTGTTGCTTTTCTCAATTTGGGTCTTGTTTATCCGTGTGTATATTCTGCATGCATACCTATTTTGCTATTTGATTGGTATAAAGATTGGCTGGTCTGCGACCAATTGACTATCCCTTTACGAAAGGGATACATGATAAGCTAATGCCGGAATGAATTTTAGGTTGATTGTATAATATGAGAAATAACTTGTTTAGTTCTGTAAATATCACTTTCGTATCAATATGCAATTTTTCTTACCAAAAATAAAATAAAATTGGTATAATCTGAATGCTAGAGCTATGTGTTATTACTTCTTTAGTGTATTGTAGTGGTTGTAGCTTCATCCCTTGGTTTTGTATGTTCTCAAACTAAAGCTGCCCCTATTCTCACAAACAATGATCCCAGTGGTGGTATCTCTCTGTTGAAGTTTGCTTTCGAAGAATTTCATTTATTGCTTTCTGAGAGTATGACTAAGCCTGCTCCAACTTCTTTTATGCGGATTTTATTTTGATTTGTATATTCACTCATCTACGAAAAATATATATTGATAATAAACTTCCTCCAATTCTTTTATTTCAATTTTCATATTCACTTTCTACAAAAAATTTATATTCACAGAATGGATCCGTTTTGTAGAAGGCATATCTTATGCTCTTGTTGGTCGAATCCAGGTAGAAAGTCGTTTCTTGGTACCTTTTTATGCCTTCTTTATATGATTGGAGCTTCACACTTTCTTTATCTTAATGGTTTGTGTTCACAGGATGAAGCTGCTTGCGTTCTCAAAGACAAAGGTTTTGAGGCATCACCATTACTTGAAGAATTTCTCGATGGTGATATGGTGTTTGGTTGAAACCTTATGTTGTAGATCAGAAGCTCTGTTATTAGCTAGCTTATTTTATTTTGTTTCTAAACTATAGGCGAAATGTGATTTTTAATGGTAATTGATTTGTTGGTTTACAGTTGGATCCTCAGTCAATGGTTGTTCGTGATTTTGCTAGCAGTCGGCCGCTGCCATTGACCAAAGAACGCAAAGAAATGCTCTCAGACAGTATGACTAAGACTGCACCAGCTTTTTTTCTACTGATTTTACTCAACTTGCATAGCATTAACATGAAAATTTTTGTTTGTAGTATTGAGTCGTATTGTAGAAGATGTATACTCTGTTTTGGATGATTTTCTGAAGAGTAAATATCTGCTGCAGCTCCAGGTAGAGAGTGATGTGTTGATTACTAGCCTGTTTCTTTTTTTTTTTTTAGTGTATTATGGTTGTTGCATCACCCTTGTTTTACCTTGTGGTTTTGAGTTCACTGATGAAAGATGCTCATGATTCTAGTAGCCACAATGATTTAGGTGTTTTTCCTGGTGGTGTCTCTCTGCGGCAGTTTGCAATCAAAGAACTGCAAAAATTGCTCTCTAACAGTATGAATTAAGCCTACGCTAGCTTCTATTCTGTTGATTTAATTTTAATTTGCATATTACGTATTTGCAAATAATTATTGACAGAATGAAATCCTTGTTTAGAAGATATATCTTATGCTTTAGTTCGTGGACTAGTCATACCGAGAAAGTGTTGTCTACAACTCCAGGTAGAGAATCGTGTCTTGATTACTTTATTGTACCTTCTTTATGTATTTGTAGCTTCAAAGTTGCTTTATCTTAACAGTTTTGTGTTCTCAATTTGAATTCATGTTCATGTTATTATTGGGCTTTAGTCTATGATTAAATTACAAGCTTTTATGAAATTAATCATTATATGTGTTAAATTACATGATCTTCATGATAAACCCTTCAATTTGTAAGTTGATTATTGTAACCATGTTAACCCTAAATGTTTATGATTTAATGAGTCAAGTATGCTCCCCATGTGTTTGATAAAATACCTATGTGAGTGAAATAGTGTCATTATAACATGATAGCATGTATTCCCCATTCATGTATAAGTAGATGCCTTACAAGTGTTTGATAAAATATCTCTATGGATGAATTATGAAAAAATGAACAATGTTATGTTATTCAAGATTATGCTATGCTTTACTTTTCATGCTATCGAGTCCAGAGGGTATTTAATACTCGACAATTTAGCCGTTTACCTAGAGCCAGTGTCAGTTACAGAATAGTCTCAGTCATGTCATGATCAGTAGTAGTACTCTCAGTCAGTTATAGAACTCAGTAGAACTTAGTCAGTTACAAAACTCAGGAAAACTTAGTAAATTCAGTATCAGTCCAGTTCAGTTCAGTGTCTATTCGGTTGAGAGTAGGATTCAGCACCGAGTGTACCCAAGGATAGGGACTGACCTATCAGTAGAGGGTGTGATCCTTAGAAGCAGTCGTTGCGTTCCAGAACTACGTAACCAGCGTAGGTTGAGACATCAAACCTTCTAGTTGAGGGTTGATGAGGTATTTTAACATGTTAGTTGAGGGTTCCACCATTCTCATTAGAGTACCTTCCAGATGAGGGTAACTCTCAGCTTGTCTTTACCCGTGGCACGGTATTGAAACCCTTCCAATTGGGGTTATAGATTGGACCCTAACTCAGTTATCTTATCTTATTTGGGGCATGTCGGTTAGATAATTACCTCCCACAGTTTCAGTTTCAGTTTCAGTCTTCAGAATAGAATTCAGCTTAGTTTTACAGAATCAGGACTGCCAGATACAGTCAATCAGTATCAGTAACTCAGTCATCAGTAATCTCAAATTATCAATTACTCAGTATCAAAACTCAGTACTTAGCTTCAGAAAAGCTCAGTTACAGTATATATATATATATATATATATATATATATATATATATATGCATAGTAGTGTTTACTCAGCATTTACAGCAGTTTAGATTATCTATGTACTCTCATGTTTAGTTACCTTATAACATTCATCCAGTTAATGTTCATGCATATGAACCCTTGCATTCAGCCTTACCTCATCTAGAATACCAATACATTCCACGTACTGACGCATACTCTTTCTTTGCACTATGATGTCTTATATCATAGGTTCGGACGCTCAGGTTCCCGACCACGCATAGACATATTCAGATTCAGCCAACATATCAAATTTAGTAGTAAGTCTTCATCTATCGAGGATATTCTTTTATTTTATTATTTTAATAGACTCAGTATTTCAGTAGATGGAGTTAGTTGGGGGGTTGTCCCATCAACTCTACTTTTAGATAGTTTTCAGTTATAGGCTTTTCAGATTAGTTTTCAGTTTTACAGATGTTATATATTTCAGTATTTCAGATGTTTTGAACCTTATGGCATTTTATCCTATTTTTTCACATTTATTATAATATATTATTCAGTGCTCACAGAAGATATCAGTTATGGGTTAGCTTGTAGTCCTTCAGGGTCGTAAGTACCGTGTAGCGTTCGGGGTATAGACTTGGGGCCTTACATGACATCAGCCCAATTCAATTTTTTCAAATTCTAAAATTTCTGATTATGTGACCAACATAAGTTGAAAAATGTAATCCCACTAATAATCTAATCCCGTATCCATATCGAAATATTTCCTAATAATGATGGATTAGGTCATTACAACATTTATCAATTCATCCATTGTTTGTCTTCGAATGATCATGAAGAATGGCCGTCCTGGGTGTAGGTTTAAGCCTAACTACCTTTCAGCGATATGATATGTAACTAGTTTATGCTCAAACCCTAAACCTAAACTGAATTACCTAACAAGCTTACAGAAACGACCACCAACCCTCGATCACTAGATTTTAGTATCGAAGTCCCGTTACTAGTCCAACTAGGAAGGATCTTTACGTACTCATAAAGGCACAATGCGAAATAAGGCAGTCATTTTCTCTGAGTTCCCGGGTACCTAGTGACTCATCAACTATGGACATTTAGATTGAGTGCTCAAAATTTGAAGCCTAAAATTTTTTCCCAGGCTTGGGGTGGAACCCCACTATTGTGGTGTTTATCCTGCTATAGCGGCCTGAAGCAGTTTAAAGAGAGGGGAAATGGGTTTATTTCCTATTTATATCCTTTTACTGGAAGATCACTCTCCTCATTCCTCGATCACTTTGCTCTCATCATTGAAACAAGGTAACACTTGATGCCTTACCCTCTATTGTTTCATTCCTTGCGAAAATGCTTGTATTAGGCTAGAATTATGTTGAATAAAGAGGATTTTGAGTGGGGTTTTCAAGTTTTGATTTTTGGAGCTTGGTTGATTCAAAACTCGAAGCATGTTGCTTCTGTTACGTTTATAATGCTTCTATTGCATTCTGAACATAAGGAACTTAAAGTTTGTAGGTTAAACAAGCTTGAAAAACAAGAAAATTCAAAGGGTCCTTTTTGTGTTTCAACTAATATTTTATGCATGATTTAAGAGTTATCATGCCTAAAATTTTTGGTGTAAAGTAGTTCTAGAACACTTTTAGGACATTGATCTAAGTTCGAAAATTGGAAATAGTGATTTTGAGTATAGGAGCACTATCTTTGCACCCCTTGCCTGTTAGGGACCTCAAATCAGATTGTGAGGGCACTTATTCTAACCTACCTAGATAAGAGAACCTCTTACCAACCCTTAAGAAGATATGCAGAATACTTTATTAAATTTCAATAACCAAACTTTATTACAACTATTTTTACAAAACAAATGCGGAAAATATAAATTACCCTAGGATCTGGTCTAAACAGGTACCAGTTCTACCAAGGGAAAAGTAAAGCTGGACACAATTTCCACATGAGTGAGAGGAGTGGGAGCTACTAAAGAATCACTTACCGCAACAATCATGAAACCAACACTAATTCTTGCAAGAGATTATTCCTCGAAAAGGGTAAGCAATAGTAGTACCAGTACAAACCACACTTACTGGTAAGCCTTATTGGGCAGCCTAAATCGGATTATACATATTCTCCGATTCACTCATGGAATTGTTAAACTCACTTGAACCTTATAAATACACCCTATGGGTATCGTAACCACCCTCTAGCTATGACCTGCGAGGAAAAGTTCCATTCATGTACCTAAATCCTAGACACAAGAGTCTGCCAACCTTATCCGACCAACAAGTATGAGAATATCCCAATTACCAAGATATTCCATTATAAGCTATAAGACGGGTTAAGAAATACAGCATAGTCCACGTCATTTGAATAAACCACACTAAACAATCATGCACCGATAAGATACAATACAAAATAGTTAACATGCACATATAGTACAAATCGTATTAAACTGTTACACCATCACCTACACTACCATTTAGGTCCTAAGTCACTCTACACACCTCAATGTTTAGTCCAAAACTACAATAAGGATTACAACCCTAGATTATTCGAAATCTCACCTACACCCAACATGAAATTGTTATTTTTGGTAGAGATTTAACTAAAAAGGGGTCATCTTACCCTTCACCACTACTCTAAACTACGAGCCCAAAATAATCAACACCAATATCCATATAACTTATATAGCTTGGGCTATCCTATTTTAATAGTTGGCTTTTGAGGTGTGATTTTTCTTAGGTTTCATCATTGGTATAAGAGCCACCAACTACCCTCCATGCTTTTCATGAAATAGATGGTGTATTGATGTGTTTTGAAAAACTTTAAGAGTTGCCCACAAGACTAGGGACTAGGTCCCCAAACAACTTTACAATAAGTAGCTATAAACAAGAAGAAAAAAAGCTAAAAATAAATTTCACAAGATATTTATGTGGAAACCTCCTTACTCAAGAGAGTAAGTCTACGACCTACCTCGTAGGATTTATTAACCACTTTACTATCTTCAAGCAACGTTGAATACAAACTCCACAATTTTAAGGATTAAAATCGTTGTCTTAAACCATCTTGAAACTACTCTATTATAAGACTCAAAAAACAATAAATATATTGCTACCAGCTCCAGTGACTAACTCTAGTCAACTCAATACCTAGACTAACCCTAGCCTTCAAATGTTAATTAACTCTAGCTAACATTGTTAAGATTTGTGAAAACAACATTAAAATGAACCTATAACAATTTTACTAAAGAGATTAAGTCTACAAATTTAAAGATCACCAAATAAAGACTTAAATGCAACAAGATCTTATAACAAAATAAGTTTGGTCGAGTAGATCCCTATTGCGGTTGAGGCTTTGCTAACCTTGCGCTTCAAGAGAGATTTACTTTTTCTTGTGCGTAAAAATTAGATTTTTCTTGTTCCATCATCATGAATATATAGGGAATATAAAAAACCTAGGACTCTTCTCATTGGTTGAGGCAAAAAGGTGTTGCACTTCTGCAACCATGTCCACCAACTTTCTGCCAAAATTACACACTACAACTCTAATGCTGACTTGCCAAGGGGTACGAAAGATCATTGAACCTGGTACCTGGAGATCTTTAGTTATTAACGAAAGTGTCTTTCTAGCATCATAGGGACCCTACAATAGGTTGTCTATTATCAAAATTGAGAAATTAACAATTTCTCTCTTTTTGATGATGAAAAACCCATATTCCAGGTTCCTTTAGCATAACCTACTAGCTGTGGGGCTGTTGCATGTTCCTTTTGAGACAGATGCCTACATTTTCCCTTTGAGACAAGTACTATTCCTCTTATGACCTATTTCTTTATATTACTACTACTATTATTCCCCTTTGAGAATTTGACAACCTTTTACCTTTACCCTTCACATGTGGAACAACTCTGATTTTCCCCTTTTAACACATTAAAGAGGAAAAACAGTAAACCATGCAGAACTAAATAACAAGTTAACTCATTATCATTAAGGCTACACTAACATTTATAATAAGAGAGTCAGAAAAAGAAAAAATGATAACATCAAAGCACCAATATTCATTATCCATGACAATAAGAGCATCATACATTTTAATTAATAAAAAGTAACAAAAACCAAGGCACAAAGAAAATTCCACTATACAAGAGACGAAATAGGGTTAGACACACCAGTAATACAAGAGGGGGACAAGTAAGATATAAAGGGACCAGGTCAACATGACTGGGGGAAGGATTAAAAATTTGATAAAGAAGAAGAGTGATGCACTCATTTTCTATGGTATGGTTCTTCAGGAGCTGTTGGGTTAAGTCCTCAACCTTGGTTTCCAATGCCGTAACTTTCACCTTTAAGATATCATTCTCAGTACGAAGAGCCTCACTAGCACTAGGTCCCTTTGCATTGGCTTTCTGAATGCAACCTTCAAACTAGCAATATCAATATCCTTTTACGATGCAAGAGCAGTCATATCCTCCAGTTCACCAATCAACCTAGTTTGCACAACAATCAACTCAGACACAATAGATTTGAAATCCACCCTGCCCTTTTGTGTAATACTTTTATTATCCCCAAAGTGGATAGAGTGAACATCTATTTGGAGGATTTCTACTTTCCAGGGCATCGAAGTACGCAAATACTGTATTTAATAAGAACTCTAAGCTAACCCATGTTTGCCATCCTTTGTTGGAATTTCCTTAGGTATGTTCTCCATTATTATATCATGGTGGTTGACCTTTTTGAACTTGGTGAGATACTCCACCAGATCAACATTTGAGAGAGTAGTGCATTTTTTAGTTCGAGGAAGAAGAGCCTTGTTTACTAATTTAAACAACAATTGAATCTTACCCTTAACAGACTTCTAGTTCACCTTTTTGAAGTTCAATTCATATAACTTACCAATATGCTTGAGGAATTCTTTAGACCGAGGCTCATCTTTCAAAGACCTGACCCCCTCAATAGGTACTCAGAGAGCCTTCCAACATGTCTTCAACCAGTGCAATATTAACATTATGAAATAGGTATGTTAATTATAAGTCATCCCCCCAAAAGGTTAAATCATGATAAATTCAAACCTCCTACTTATGCAAGACTGAAACTAGAAGCCCAAATAAATGACTCAATTGTTGGAAGTTGACAATCTCTATTAGTTCCACCATTTTGGGTAGATAAAAAATACTGGGATAAAAAATACATCCACAAAAAAACTTCTTGCATATTAAGAACTTCTTGTCGTTCCCCTCGAGTGAGTACATTCATAATCCATCTGTACTTATATACTTTCTCACTAGGACCTGGACTCTGTTTGTGCAACACAGAGCTTTTAAAAGCTCTGGATGAACTGAGGACTAAGTCCCCCTAGATCCTGTGTAACCTCATGCTTACGATTGCCCCTAGCAATAGAGCCTGTCTTCTTCACCAAAACTCATTTTCTTACTTTTTTCTTAGAGAGTGTTAAAACACTGGTCATAGCTTTGGTGCGACGTTTAGATACACTTTTGGCAACATCGGTATCAATGTTCTCTTTGATATCATGATTTATTTCCTCTACATCTACCACTACTTCTAGTGGTATATATATCTTAGTTACAGATTACTTTTTCAGAATCTTTTTCTTCTTGGTGTTTTATTTGTTTTTTTGTTAAAAAGCCTCAAGAAGCCTTTGAGAATTTCCTCAAGTCCCATGGACTTTAGGAGGCTTGGCTAGTGGTCTCGAGGTTAAAGACATTCTTTGCTTTATGAATTCTCAGCACAGTGGTCTATCATTATCATTAATTTTCTCTGAATCATCTTCTTTCTTTGCTATTGAAGGGCCATAATTTTGATACCTAGTCATAAAAGACCTTGGAATATTATCCCATTGAGGGTAAGGTGAGAGTGATAGTGACCCAGTACCAAAGAATGGAGACACTTGTTCGGTTCCAACACTTTTAGGAAATTTATCACTTAGGTTAGTCAATCCCTGCACCACCATAGTTTTATAGACTACTAGAATGATAGAAGATGTACCACTCTCATCGGGAAAGTTACCATAAAACTTGTGTTCATTGATGGAGTGACTCTCATGAATGACCATAGTACCAAGTCCTTTAGACAAAACTCTTTTGGGCTAAGAGTCAATTAAAGGTTCCATGGAACCAAGTTGAGAACTAGGTGCAACATCAAATAGGGATAGAGCAATATCAATACTCAAAGTTATAAGAGCTTTAGGGATGGAATCATCACTGACCACCAATGAGGAAGCAGCCAAAGAAGTGTCTCCTATCCTCGAAGGTGTTGAGAGAGCAACATTACTTGGCAGGGAAGAAGGAGTGAGTTGAATATTTGCAAATGGGTTGTGAAGATTAAAATTAGAGGGAGATGAAGAAGAGTAAACCGATGGTATCTTGGGTTCATTTAAGGATGGAGAGAAATGGGGTGATTTAGATATGGTGGAGTCATTACATAAGAGAATTTGAGAAGAGAGAAAAGATTGTGAGTACGGTAGGGAACAAATAGAGTTATAGGGTCTTTGCGTGTTTGAGAGAGATAAATATTTATGTTTAAATATAAGGGAAAGGTAATATTTCATATTTGAATAGATGGAAGTGAAGTAATATGTTTGGTCGGATGGACATAATGGTTGGACTGAAATGAGGTTTAGTAACTTTTTTGCACAGGCAGGAAAAGACGTGGCTCAATCGGATTTTTAAAATTTTTTCATTAAATAACAATGTATGATACAAACCTTAAGTGGGATATGGTCCCTCCATGAATCTTGAGCATCAGTGCTTGAGTTTATCCTGTAACATTTTTGATCATCTCCTCATTACCATGGTATATATCTGCAAAGATATGAGAATGAGTTAGACGAGGATAGAATTACTTCACATGGATACCTGCTTACTCAATCATAACAAAAAATGGAAAGAAGGGAGAGTCCTAAAATAATGAGTGTTAGTTTATCTTTATAAGTCCCAACTTCAAATGATCTCTTTCAAATTGGTCCCTGCTGAACACTTTGGTGAAAATATTTGTAATTTGATCTTCAGTGTTACAGAAAACCATTTTGACTAAACCTTTCTCTGCATATCTTTGAGAAAATGATGCTTGATATCCATATTTTTGGTCTCTTACATTGAACTGAATTCTTGGCATGTTCACTATACTAGCATTGTCATAGAACAAGGGAACATATTCTGATTGAATTCCAAAATCTTCAAGTTATTATTTAATCCAGAGAAGTTGAGAACAATATGATGTAGGTGATAGATATTTTGCCTCCGCTATAGAGAGAGCCACTGATTTCTATTTCTTAGTACCCTAGGAGATCAAGGATGATCCTAGAAAGTAAGCCATTCCTGAGGTGTTTTTTCTATCAACCAGATACCCTGCATAATCTGCATCAGCATATCCAACTAAATCAAAATTATCACCATTAGGATATAGGAGGACCAGGTCTTGGGTTCCCTTGATATATCTAAGAATACTTTTAGCATCCTTCAAATGTGATTCCTTTGGACATGCTTGAAATCTTACGCATATGCCAACACTGAACACTCTGTAAGGCCTTCTAGACATTAATTAGAGTGAGCCAATGATTTATTTGTACATAGTCACATTCATAGAGAGACCAAATTTATCCAAATCCAGTTTTGATGAAGTTCCACTAGAAGTATCAATGTATTTAGCATCCTTCATATAAAACATTTTTAACAGCTCCTTAAGATACTTTTGTTGACATATTGTAGTACCATTTGCACTTTGCTTGATTTTCAACCCGAGGAAAAAGTTTGGTTCTCCCATCATACTCATTTCAAACTTAATTACCATCAATTTTGCAAACTCATCACATAGGGAATTGGTAGTGGCTCCAAAATAATGTTATCCACATACACCTACACAATTAGTAGATTTCTGCCACTGACTTTTAAGAAGAGAGTGTTTTCAATCTTCCCCCTTTTAAATCTATTATCCAGTAGAAACTTGGAAATTCTCTCATACTAGGCCTCGGGATCTTACTTTAAACCATAGAGTGCTTTGACCAACTTGAATACATGATGAGGATAATCAACATTTTCAAAACCAGGAGGTTGCTTTACATACATTTCGTTCTTTAGTATCCCATTTTGAAAAGCACTCTTAACACACATCTTGTACGACTTGAACTCTATATATAAAGCAAAGGCAATGGGTATCTTGATTGCTTCTATACTAGCTACTGGTGTGAAAGTATCATCATAGTCCATCCCTTCTTCTTGATTGTAACCTTGTACTATAACTCTTGCCTTATTTCTGATACTTTTTCCATGTTCATCAGCCTTGTTTCTATACACCCACATGGTCCTTATAACAGTTCTATTAATAGGTCTGGGGACCAGGTGACATACCTTGCTTCTCTCAAACAGATGAATCTTTTCTTGCATGATATTTATCTAATTGACGCCCTTTAGTCCTTTTTTCATAATGAGATAAAAATTCTAAAAAAGCAAATATGTTTCTGGCTTAATTTTTGGTCTACATGCCTGAGTCTAAGGGAGAGGAAAAATTGTCAAGAGTATGAAAAAACTGGTGTTTCCAATTTGATCTTTGTTGTGGGGATTGAGATTGACAGGCACTAAGTTCCTCAAAAGTATTTCTCTTACGAAACTATTGCTCTTCAGAGATTAAGCTTAGGTCAAGATTAATTTGTGAGAATTAAGGTGAACCAAGTTCTTGAGGGTTTACAACATCATTTTTATCTTCTTGACGGAAACCAGGTTCTTGAGCATTTACAACATCACTTCTTTCTACTTTTAATCCTTTATTGCTGACTGAATTCTTTGAATTTAAATAAGATCTTCAAAGTTTGCATTATCTTGAACTTGTCCTTCACTTGAGTTTCCAGATGCATCAACGACTACATGTACGCTTTCTTCCACACACTGAGTTCTCTTGTTGAAAATTCTATAGGCTTTTCTATTTGAGGAATATCCTATAAAAATTCCTTTGTCTCTCCTTCGACCAAACTTTCCAAGGTTATAAAAACTCCTTTGTCTCTCCTTCAACCAAACCTTCCAAGGTTATCTTTCCCATTGTTCAACTCAAATCACTTATATCCAAACACCTTGAGATTATTTATCTTAGGTTTCTTTTTGTTCAACAACTCGTATGGAGTCTTCTCAAGTATGGATCTAATGAGACACTGGCTGACTAGATAGCAGGTAGTGTTGACAGCTTTAACCCAAAAGTTCTTAGCAATTCCATCATCAATCAATATGGTTCGAGCAATATCCACTAGATTTCTATTTTTTCTTTCAACAACACCAATTTGTTGAGGTGTTCTAGAAGCAGAAAAATTATGATTGATTCTAAGCTTAGTTTAAAATTCATTGCATTTGGAATTTTTGAATTCTATTCCATGGTCGAAACTTATCCCAACAATCTTTTCTTCTAACATCGTCTGAATCTGTTTAGCAAACATTGTAAAGACATAAAATGTTTCCTCTTTGGACCTTAAGAACATGGTCTTAGTAAACCTGGAATAATCATAACCAACTACTATGACATACTTTTTTTCTCCTTTAGTTTCAATCTTGATTGATTTACATAGGTCCATATGAAAAAGCTTTAGGGTCTGTTCTGCTCACTTGCTTCTTTTTTGAAGGAGGACCTGGTCTTCTTCCCTTTCATATAAGCATCACACACTTTGTAAACAACGAATTTCAACTTTGGCATACTCCGAACTAGGTCCTTGGCAGCCAATATGTTTAGAAGAATGAGCTAATATTTCCATATTTCTATGCCATAAGTCTATAGCATCATCCTGAGCACTAAGGTAGGTGGGATCCTTCGCATAACACAATCCAAAGTCAGCTACATTTATTTCTACTTCTCCATGTTGTGAGAATTATTTCACCATTCTTAAGACTTGTAACTGTCCATTTGTCTGACATGAACTTCACTTCATTGCTCTTGTCACAAACCTGAGAAACACTAAGCAAGCTATATTTGAGACCATCAACATAGTGCACATATTCAATTGCATGATTGAGATTTTTTGCCAATCTTCCAACACTAAGAATAAATCCTTTCTTACCATCACCAAAGGAGACACTTCCTCCTTCATAGGCTTTGAACAAGAGAAAGTCTGCAATTCTTCCAATCCTATGCTTATAGTAGCCACCATCCATAAAACAGTCGTGATTGCTTATCCTTATTCTAGTCTGCAAGAACAATGATTTGTTAACCTTGGGAACCCATTTTAATCTGAGTTCCCATTAAGGAGACGAAGGAAAAATAAGATTCTTTCTAGTCCATGTAAATAAAGAGAAAATGGTCTAAGACCCCTCCCATCTATACTTGAAATTTCAACTACACACTCCAACTTTATGGGAGTCCTATGACCGTGCTAAACTGTTTAAAATTGAAATTATTATAACTTTAAAGGTTGACATGACAAAGAGAGTGTGTTTCACTCTCTTTAAGAGAGTGAGCACCAAAATATTAAAACCTTATTTTAAATATTTTTTATATATATATATATATTATATATATATATATACATATATTTATATACATATATATTATTTTAATTACTATTATATTTTTCATTATTGATTTCTTTCTTCTTCCCTTCACCATACCCAAAATCTCTCCACCACCATCCCACCAATACAACCTCCATCAATGGCGCCATCTCCACTAAATCCACCATTTGGCACTTCTTCACCTTCCTCTAGTTTCTTCCCTATATAAATATTCAACTTTTTCTCTTTTTTTATTGTCCAATTTTTCCAAAATCTCTCCAAAATTTCAAGATTAAGAATCTAGCATAAAAAAGATTAAGAATCTTTAAGACAACATTGTATTACCAATACTATGTTATTTTCCAGTACACTTCAATCCAAGCTAATCTCTAATTCAAATTGTGGATTTCATCTCACCCACTATCACCACCCCATTACCCACCGCCAACGCAGACCCACTCTTCTTTCTCTTCTCTATCACAAGTTAGATAATTTAGTATAATGTAGTTATTCACTCCACTTGATTCCATCTGATGATATAGATTAGGTAATGATTCAAGAATATTGATGCTTTGTTTGATGAGAATGATGAGATTTTAATTTGGGTTTGTAAAATTTAAAATGGTGAAAGATAAGGGGAAAGAATAATTAAAAATTTAAAAAATTAAAATTAATAGGTCAAAATACGTGAGTTTCACCCTCCAATAATGATGTGGTTGTGGATTTTTAGGGGTGTAATAATTTCAATATTAAACAGTTAGGGGGGGTCATAGGACTCCCACAAAGTTGGAGTTTGTAGTTGGGATTTTGAGTATAGGTTGGGGGATCTTAGACCATTTTCTCTGCAGGTAAATAAACATTTTTAATCTTTGAACCTATCATGTTGCTATAATATTCAGATTCAGAAAACTCATTCATCTTTCTAGCAACAATAATTCTTATAGGACAAAAGTCTTTCACATGTCCATTTCTGCCACAGTTAGTACATAAAAGGTTGTTTTCTATGGATACTTATTTGTTATGAGGATTATAAGGTGAATTAGGTTTATGAAAGACAAGACCCTTTCTATCATTGGATCTTTGATAGGTGAGATTAGCTAAGACTTGAAAGGAAGTAGTCCATTTAAGTGATTTCTTAAGCTCAGGCTTGACTCAGAGCAGGTCCTTCTCAAGCTCTAAGCTCATCTCCAAGGATGCAGTCAAATCCAATTGAGACTTGGTCAATTTTTCCTCAAGCTCAATGTGGATCCTACTATCTCCACCTTTTCCCTTTTCACCAGAGGTAGCTATTTCTTTAATCCTCTTATTCAACAAGTCATTTTCGAATCTTTAAGCCTCTTATTCAACAAGTTATTTTTTAAGGACACTAACTGATATTTTTCTTGTATCTCAGAGATTTGCTTAGATAAATCAATTTTCTCTACCTCAAGATCATCAAGATTTTTATTTAACAAATCCTTTATTTAGTGAGATCACACAAAGAGACAATTAAACTAGTTTCAACAAATATCAATTCCTTAAGGTTGTCTTTGATGTCCATCATTGTTACCTTGTCATCATATTCATCTTTAGATTTGTCTATAAGAGCAAAAAGAGAGTCATAGTTTTGATCTTCATCTTCTATCGCTATCAGTAAGGTATCCTTAGTTTTTTCTGATGCCTTAGATTTACTAGAGGAGTCTCCCTAAGCTCCAAGTCCATTCTTGACAACTTTATCAGTTACAGCTTTTCTGTTGAATCTTTCAGGGATAGGTCCTTCTTCTTCTCATTGTCTCCACCAGCCTTGAGATAATTCTGGTATTCAACTTTATACAGAGGAAACTCCTTGATAAAATGACTAGGTTTTCCGCATTTATGACACAAGTCATTTCTATTAGAGTATCTATTGGAATTTTCTCTTCTTGGAAAACCTCCACTTCTTCTTACTATCTTAAAAAATCTTTTGGTGACATAAGCAATGTTTTTATCTTCCTCACTTGACTCCTCATTTGTAGATTTTAGAGCTAAATTTTTGTCCTTCTTTGTTTCACTACTTCACTGACATGAGTCTGTAAGTTCCCAATCAGCTCAACCATGGTAAGTGTTTTCAGATATTTAGTTTCAGTAATAACATTCACTTTAATTTCCCATATTTTAGGCAAGATATTGAGAATCTTTTGAACTTGTTTTCTTGGGCTAATCACTTCACCAAGGCAATTTAGCTCATTAATAATAGCAATGAACATGGTATGCATTTCTTGTATTGATCCACCTTTATTATGCTAAAGGCTTCATACTGAGTGGTCAATATATCAACTTTTGATTCTTTAACCTGACTTGTACCTTCATGAGTAGTTTGTAAGAATTTCTAAATCGCCTTAGCAGATTCGCAAGCAGAGATCCTATGGTATTCATCAGGTTCAATACCACATATATGAAGTTTCTTAGCTTTAAAGTTCTTCTCGATTTTCTTTCTATCCTGTTCATCAAATTCCTTTCTAGGTTTAGGAATAGTTGTAGTGACTTCTCCAACCTTGACAGGTTTCATGGGAACATAAGGTCTATTGAGAATCACATCCTATAATTTGTTATTTTTAGTCATGATAAAATTATGTATATGCGTTTTCCACCACCCATAATATTGACCATTGAAACAGAATGATCTTGTAGTAGATTGACCTTCTTCTAGGTTAGGTAGTGCAACTATTAGAGATGATCCTTCCTAAGTTTTAACCGTTTAGGAAAAATCCACTCTGATACCAATTGAAAAAATGTAAGAGTTTCCCACTAGACTAGGGACCAGGTCCCTAAACAACTTTGTAGTAAGTAACTATAAACAAGAAGAAGCCAAATCTAAAAATAAATTGCACGTGATGTTTACATGGAAACCTTCTTGCTCAAGGGAGCAAACCACAACTACCTCATGGGATTTCTCAACTACTTTCTATCTTCAAGCAACGTTGAATATAGACTCCGTAGTTACAAGGATTAAACTCTTAATCCTAAATTATCTTGCAACACATCTACTACAAGACTCAAACTGCAATAACTCTATTGCTACCAACTCCATAAATAACTCTACTCAACTCAGTTCATAGAATAATCTTAGTCATCAAATGTAAACTAACTCTACCTAACATTTTTGAGATTTGTGAAAACTGTATAACAAATAAACCTATTATAACAACCTTAATGATGTAACGACCTAAAAAAATTTGATAAAATATGTGAAATTTTTCATTTTGTGTGATTTAACTATTTTATCTCTTCCGTAGTTGTATTATGATATTTATGGGGTGTGGGAGTGATTGACATAATTTTTGATGCATTTTGGTATCATTTATGCAATATTGTGGTTTTTGATAGCTTCGAGAGCCATATTTTGGACTTATGCGGATATCTTTTGATCTGTGTGGTGGATGGTCAAACAGACTGTGCCTGCAGCTACGGAATATCAATTTTAGGCTAGGTAGACCTTTGGATTGGGTCCCGATGTACCCGAGCTCATTTCGACCTATTGGTCAGAAAGTTGGAAAATTAAAAATATAGATGTGGGACCCACATTTGATTGAAATGACCTCGGATGGAAAATCTGACTACACCAGAAGATTTGGAATGTTGAATTTTGGGTGTTAGCAAATTTGGTATGATTTTACGGCTTTTAAATCTTATTTCGACCCTCAATTTGGAAAATTATAATTTTGGATTTTGGGGGTCAACTTTGTGAAAATGATATTTTTTTTGAAAATCTAATATCGTCAATGCATCCATAACATCGAATTTAGTATGGTAGCATAGTTCGTTTGCATGTATCGGACTCCAAACGAATACTGAGCACCCCGTCGAAGTCCGATCAACCTACCAAAAAACTGCTATTGCAGAAATCTGCAATAAATAGCAGATTTTCACCCTTTTTGGCCCATTTTGCTCATTTTCATCTTGACTCTTGGGAGTTAAATCCTAAAATAGTATGGGAGCTTAAAATTAAAGTTTGTGAGAGCTTGGAAAGCTAGATTAACACCTTTTTCTTTGTTTTGTAATGGATTAAAGGTAAGAATTCACCATTTTCTTAGTAATTTCTTGATTAATTTCTCAAAACCCCCAAAATCTTAGGGCTAGATTTTAAATCCTATTTTCACTCCTTTTCACTTGAATGATATTTTTATCTTATAATTACAAGTTTTTCATTAATTTAACCTTCAAAAAGACTCTGATTCTTGATTTTATCCCGGATTTCAAAGATTTTACCCGATAAAGCTCAAAAATGGTTTTTCTTTAATTTGAACCCTATTTTTGACCCAATTTAACTTGGGTTTTCAGATTTAGGTTCCTAAAAATATCGAGAACATGTTTTTGAAGTAAAGTTCTGGTATTGTCCTTTTTTCTCGAAAACCCATTTTGGGGATCCGTTTTGACCCCAAAACAAAAGTAGTCAATATGGGTGTCGTTGGTTTTTTTTTGAAACGTATATTTCATATTTGATATTTTTAGTAAATTTTGGGATTGATAGTGAAAAGTAAGGTCACGGGTTCAAATATAGCAAATCAATTTTGGTTTTCGAGGTAGGTTATGACTTAATTTTTTTACACTGGGTTAGGTAGTAAATGATGGAACAAAATGCATGCTAAGGGTGGGAAATAATTATGAAAAATGACTATCTATGTGTTGTGTCCGTATGGGGGCTTATATGTAATGTAATTGTGGAAATTGAGATATTATGTGATATGTGTGACCGTGTGGGGTCCTATGTGATATTGATAGCCTTGAATACATATGAATAATTGTATTGTATTGTTAAAATACTTAATGTGGTACCTTTGATTCATACTGTATTGGCAAATGAGATATGTGAAAATTCATCGATGATATGAAACTAATGGGTGGATATTGGCTCATGTGGTTGTGAAAAAGTGTCATTGTGATTGGTTGTAGAAATATAACATGTGGTTATTTGTGGAAATACTCATTGTGATTGGTTGTGAGCGTTACATCTTCATATCATACTATTCATAAAACATTGGTACCATCGTGGCAACATCTGAGAAACACTGACAACACCTTTTTAAAAGACATTGTAACATCTTATAAAACCATTTCCAAGGGATGTACCAAAAGAGAGATATGAGATATATGGATTGTATACGATTGACGAACCATCCATGGGTCCTGTGTTGAGAGGCTTGGCTCCGTAGGTATATACGGGAATTGTGCGACAATCTCGGAGGTTGTGTAACGACCTCATACATCATCATCATCATCATCATCATATACATTGCACTTACTCTATTGTGTTTATGTTATGTTGCATTGACTTATTGACTTGTCATCTATGTATTTGTCTTACCTTCCTTTACTTGTATTTGATGATCTTGTATCTATATGTTCTCTCTTTTTCTATTTATATGTGACATAATATATACTTGTGTTTTATACCTTGGTGTGTTATTGTAATATATGTGAGATATATTAGAACTGTTAGTGCAAGCGGTGTGGGTTACCATTGTGGGATATTTTCTGATTGCAGGTGATGTGCCCTTAGTGTATATTTTGTATACTTTATTTACTACTTTGCTTGGTTGGCCTATGATACCTACTGAGTATAAGTGGACCGTACTCATGCCTACTGTGCCCTTTCGGTGCAGGTCCTAGATAGAGTATGTCTCAACTTGATTGACTCGGGCGATTGTTGGAGCTTCCAATGTAGTAGTTGGATATTTATGCGTCTGAAGGTTACCTCTATCTTTCTATAGTAGTTATATTCTTATTAGTATTCGGAGACAATTATTATTCTTTTATGGTTATTTTTTTGATGTATTTTAATCTTGGATTGTATTAGTACTTCTTACACTATTGACACCTGGTTTTGGGCATGTTGGTATTTTGGATAAGTTCTTTCCGTATTGTTATGATTACTAATATGGTTCGGCTTTGTTGTAGAAGCCTTACCTTGGGATATTTTTGTCTGTTCTTTTTTTTTGTATCAATTTGGGTGATAGAAATACTTGTTAAGGTACGCTGCGCAAGTGCCATCATGACCCTCATTTTAGGATTGTGACAAATTAGTATCAGAGGAGCCAGGTTTCATTGGTCTCAATGGTGTAAGAGTATGATGTCTAATAGAGTCCCGCGATTCGATACATAGATATTCGTATCTATCTTCGAGAGGCTATAGGATGTCTTTTGGAAACCTTTCTTATTTTATATTCCTTATCTTGCGAATTATTTCATGTCTTATGTTCTGAGTTGTGTTTCACTCTTTTTGTGAGGATGGTATGTCTTACACTACTATCAGTTGAGAGATGTTGTGAGAAATTAGTGGATATCATTTGTCAATTGTAGGCTTATTAATACTCTTGAGTTGTCATGAGATCAATTTGTTGATGTCTTTTTGGAGAGATTTATGTCTTTCAGTTTGAGGGATCATACGCAAAATGAGTTTGATCATTTAGAGCAGGGCTTTATGATAGTTTTTGAGTATAAGGCATGCTTCTATTCCCTATCCAGATATTCCTATGATATTATTTCCACCTATTTTGAGAAGATTTGAAATTTTGTGAAGGGTTTGGTTGTCTTTCTTCATTTGGCTACGCCTTAGATAATTGTGTTTGGGGCTTCTTTTCAGAGTATTGTGGATCATGCTAAGATGACAAAGGATATTCTCAGTGCATCTCAGAGAGGCGCTAAGAAGGCATGACATTTTGGTGAATCAAGAGTTAGACCTATTGAGGTAGAGATTTTAGAGGTTCTCGTGTATACCATGGTAGGACAGTGTAGGTGACTTTATAGATTTTAGGTGGTGGATCTTCTAGTTTAGCAGTTCAAGGTGGTTGTTCGAGCTTAGTTGTATTTTCTCTTGTTGAGACTGGTTGTAGAGGTTGCTATGTGTGTGTTGGGATTGGCCATGTGGCCAAGAACTGTTCTTGTTGTGTGTTTAGAGCTACTCCTATTTCAGTTATGAGAGGTAGCATTCTACCAAAGATGTAAGAGGTAGTGATGGTACAGTTTGTATTGGTGGTCGTGGAGCTACTCATCCAGTTGGTAGTCTGGATAGTGTTATGCTATACCAGCCAGATAGAGACTTTTGATATTATAATTACAGGTACCTTCCTAGTTTGTTTCAGACCTGCCTCTATATTATTTGATACTAGATGGACTCTCTCCCATGTGTCTGTATATTTTGCTTTGGGTTTTGATTTTGTTAGTGAGCCTCTTACAATGCCTATTTGTTTATCTACTCCGATAGGTGCTTCTTTAGTGGTGAATCGAGTGTACTAATATTGTGTTGTGACTTTTGTTTGGCATGAGACTGTGGTAGACAAACTTGTGTTGGATATGGTTGATTTTGATGATTATTTTAGGTATGGATTGGTTGACTCCTTATCATGTTGTATTAGATTATTTTTCTAAAACTGTGACTTTAGCTTCACCAGGTGTACCATGGATAGCTTGGAAGGGTGCACTTTATTCGGGTCCTAAGAGGATTATATCTTATGTTCAGGCTTATAAATTGGTTGAGAGAGGATGTTTATCTTACTTGGTCCATATTCGTGACATCAGTTTTGTTTCGTTTCCTTCCTTAGATTATGTCCATGTTGTCCATGAGTTTATGGATATGTTCCCTACGGACTTGTCTGGTATGCCTGCAGATTGAGATATTGATTTCAGTATTGATGTTGAGCTAGTCACCAAGACCATTTTCATTCCTCCTTATAGGATGGCCCCAGCAGAGTTGAAAGAACTAAAAGATCAGTTGCAGGAGTTGTTGGATAATGGATTTGTTTGACCTAGTGTTTCACCTTGGGGTGCGCTGTCTTATTTGTGAAGAGAAAGAATGGGTCTTTGTGGATGTGAATTGATTATCGACAGTTGAATAGGGTCATGGTTAAGAATAAGCATTATCTTCCTTATATCGATGATTTATTTGATTAGTTTCAGGGTGTTGTTGTGTTTTTGAAGATTGATTTGAGGTCCGGTTATCACCAGTTGAGGATTAGAACTTCAGATATTCTGAAGATAACTTTTTAGACTCAATATGGTTATAATAAGTTCTTGGTCATGTTTTTTGGGTTGGCCAATTCCCCTACCGCGTGTATAGAGTTGATGAATCAAGTGTTTTAATTGTATCTCGACTTCTTTGTAATTGTGTTTACAGATAATTTCATGGAGTATTCTAAGTGTAAGGTTGAGCATGGGGAGCATTTACGAATTGTTCTTCAGAGATTGAGGGATGAAGAGTTGTATGCTAAGTTTTCTATGTGCGAGTTTTGGTTGGAGTCTATTTTTTTCTTAGGTCATGTGGTGACTAAGGAAGGTATTATAGTTGATCCAGCCAAGGTTGCAGTGGTTCGTGATTGGGCTAAAACTACGTCCTCCATCGATATTTAAGGTTTTGTTGGCTTGGCCGGGTATTAACGATGTTTTGTTGAGGGTTTCTCTTCCATTCCAGCTCCTTTGACTAAGTTGACTCAGAAAAAGATTTCTATCTAGTAGTCTGATTCTTGTAAGGTGAACTTCCAAAAGCTCCAGAACTTGTTGACTTCAGCTCATATATTAGCTTCACCCTAGGAGGGCGTGGGTTTTACCATCTTTTGTGATGCTTCACGTGTTGGGTTATGTGTTGTGTTGATGTAGGAGAGAAAAGTAATTACGTATACATCTCATCAGTTGAAGCCTCATGAGAGAAATTATCCTACCTATGATTTAGAGTTATGTGAGTTGTGTTTGCCTTGAAATTATGGAGGCATTACTTGTATGGAGTCCGTTGTGAGATCTTCTCAGATCATCGTAGCCTTCAGTACTTCTTTTCCAGCGATATCTTCATATGAGGCAGCGCCTTTGGCTTGAGTTTATTAAGGATTGTGACTTATATATTCTCTATCATTTCGGCAAGGCTAATGTGGTTGCGGATGCCTTGAGCCAAAAGTCGAATAGCATGGGTAGTTTGGCACATCTTTTGACCAGAAGAAGCTTTTGGCCTTAGAGATTCAGTATTTAGCTAACCAGATGGTTAGACTTGTAATTTCGACACCTGAGCATGTTTTGTCATTTGTGAAGGCTAGATCTTCTTTGATGGAGCAAATTTGAGCTCATTAATTTGATGATGTTGGATTAAAGAAGATCCGAGATAAGATATTGAGTGGGGAGACTAGGGAAGCCTCACTTGATTCAGATGGAGTTTTGAGGATTAGAGGCTGAATTTGTGTGTCAAGAGTGGTGATCGGATTTGGTTGATCTTGGAGGAGGCCCGTTGTTCCATATATTTTAATCATCCAGGTGTGACTAAGAGGTATTGTGATTTGAGGCAGCACTATTGGTAGAGTGGTATGAGGCGAGATATAGCAGATTTTGTGGCTTGTTTCCTATATTGTCAATAGGTGAAGGCAGAGCATATGAGGCCCAGTGGGTTGCTTCAGAGGTTACCCATTCCCAAGTGGAAGTGGGAATGGATCACGATAGACTTTGTGACTGATTTTCCTCATATATGTCATAGTTTTGACAGTGTTTGGGTCATCGTGAATCAATTGACCAAGTCAGCTTATTTTATTCCAGTCAGGTCTCATTTAGTGTTGAGAGGTTAGCCCATATCTTCATTCGTGAGATTGTACGTCTGCAGGTGTACCGGTGTCCATTATTTCAGATCAAGGTCCCGTGTTCACATATCACTTTTGGAAGACTTTTTAGGATGAGTTGGGTACTCAGGTTAATCTTAGCATAGTATTTCACCCCAGACTGATGGCCAGTTAGAGCGGAATATCTAGGTTTTGGAGGATATACTTCACGCATACGCGATGGATTTTGGTGGCTAGTGGGAGCAATATTTGGCTTTAGCAGAGTTTGCATCTTGTAATATCTACCATTCTAGGATTAATATGACTCCTTTAGAGGCGTTGTATGGTAGGCATTGTCACTCCCCAGTAGGTTGGTTTGATGTTTCAGAGGTAGACATCAAGGTGCGTACTTCCTTTGTGAGTCGTTGGATAGAGTCCAGCTCATTCAAGATAGACTTAGATCGGCTTAGAGTAGACAGAAGTGTTATGCTGATCATAGACTTTGTGCCCTGACATTTGGTGTTGGTGATCGTATTTTCCTTTAATTTTCACCCATGAAGGGTGTGATAAGGTTTGGGAAGAGAGATAAGCTTAGCCCCAGGTATATTGGTCCATTTGAGATTCTTTGGCCTGTTGGTGATGTGGCTTATGAGTTGACTTTTCCCCCTGATCTATCAGTTGTTCATCCAGTTTTTCATGTTTCTATGTTTTGTCGCGATATTAAATATGAGTCTCATGTCATTTATTAGGAGTCGTTTCAATTAGAAAAGTGGTTGTCCTTTGTTGAGGAGCTGGTTTCCAGTTTGGCTAGGGATGTTAGGCGGTTGCGCTCTTGAGTGATCCCTGTGGTTAAGGTCCAGTGGCAACATCAACCTGTAGATGAAGCTACTAGGGAGGTCGAGTCTGATATGCATAGTCCTTATCCCCAGCTCTTTGTTGATTCAGGTATTTCTTTTGCATTAGTTCGAGGGCGAACTAGATTTTTAGTGGTGGATGATGTAATTGACCTAAAAAATTGATGAAATATGTGAAATTTGAGATTTTTTATGATTTTACTATTTTACCCCTCCCCGTAGTTGCATTATGATATTTATGGAGTGTGGGAGCGATTGACATGATATTCGATGCATTTTGGTATCATTTATGCAATATTGTAGTTTTTGATGGCTTTGAGAGCCTTATTTTGGACTTATATGAATATTTTTTGATCCGTGCGATGGATGGTCAAACGAATTGCGCCATAAGCTCCGGAATATCAATTTTAGGCTCGGTAGACCTTTGGTCCGGGTTTCGGTGTACCCGAGCTCATTTCAACCTATTGGTCAGAAAGTTGAAAAATTGAAAATATGGGTGTGGAACCCACATTTGATCAGAACGACCTCGGATAGAAAATCCTACTTTCCCAGAAGATTCAAAATGTCGATTTTAGGGTGTTAGCATATTTGGTATGATTTTACGGCTTTTAAATCTTATTTCGACCCTCGATTTAGAAAATTGTAATTTCGGATTTCGGGGTCAACTTTGTGAAAATGATGTTTATTTGAAAATCTAATTCCTCTAACGCGTCCGGAACGTCGAATTTAGTTTGGTTTCATAGTTCGTTTGCATTTATCAAACTCCAAACGAATACCGAGCGCCCTGTCAAAGTCAGTTCAACCAACAAAAAATCTGCTAAAGCAGAAAATTGCAATAAATAGAAGATTTTCACTCTTTTTGGCCCATTTTGCTCATTTTTTCATCTTGACTCTTGGGAGTTGAATCCTAAAATAGTATGGGAGCTTAAAAATAAAGTTTGTGAGAGCTTGGGAAGCTAGATTAACACCTTTTTCTTGGTTTTTTGTGGATTAAAGGTAAGAATTCACCATTTTCTTAGTAATTTCTTGATTAATTTCTCAAATCCCAAAAAATCTTAGGGCTTGATTTTAAACCCCATTTTCACTCCTTTTCACTTGGATGATATTTTTATCTTATAATTACTAGTTTTTCATCAATTTAACCTTCAAAACAACCCTGATTCTTGATTTTAACCCGGATTTCAAAGATTTTACCCGATAAAGCTCAAAAATAGTTTTTCTTCGATTTGAACCCCTTTTTTGACTCGATTTAACTTGGATTTTCATCTGCAGGTTCCTAAAAATATTGAGAACATGTTTTTGAAGTAAAGTTTCGATATTGCCCTTCTTTTTCCAAAACCCATTTTGTGGATCCGGTTTGACCCTGAATCAAAAGTAGTCAATATGGGTGTCGTTGATTTTGTTTTGACAAGTATATTTCATATTTAATATTTTTAGTGAATTTTGGAATTGATCGTGAAAATTAAGGTCACGGGTTCAAATGTAGCGGATCGATTTTGGCTTTTGAAGTAGGTTATGGTTTAACTCTTTCAGACTGGGCTGGATAGTAAGTGATGGTACAAAATGCATATTAAGGGTGGAAACTAATCATAAAAAATGGCTTTCTATATGTGTTGCCCGTGTAGGGGCTTATATGTGACGTAATTGTCGAAATTGAGATATTATGTGGTATGTGTGACCGTATGGGGTCTTATATGATATTGATAGCCTTGAATACATATGAATAATTGTATTGTATTGTTAAAATTCTTAATGTGGTACCATTGGTGTATTGTGATTATATTCATACTTTATTGGTAAATGAGACATGTGAAAATTCATCGATGATATGAAAATAATGAGTTGATATTGGATCATGTGGTTATGGAGAAGTATCATTTTGGTTGGTTGTGGAAATATAACATGTGGTTGTTTGTGGAAATACTCATTGTGATTGGTTGTGAGCATTACTTCTTCATATCATATTCATTCATGAAACATTGGTACCATCGTGGCAATATCTGAGAAACACTAGCAACACTTTTTTTGTTGTACGATGACCTTGTGCATCATTATCATCATATACATTGGACTTACTCTATTGTGTTTATGTTGTGTTGTATAGCCTTATTGACTTGTCATCTATATATTTGTCTTACCTTCCTTTATTTATGTTTGATAATCTTGTATCTATAAATTCTCTCTTGTTCTATTTATATGTGACATAATATATACTTGTGTTTCATATCTTGGTGTGTTGTTGTAATATATGTGGATATATTAGAACTGTTAGTCCAAGCGGTGTGGGCTTCCATTATGGGACATTTTCTGACTGCAAGTGTTGTGCTCTTAGTGTATATTTTGTATGCTTTATTTACTACTTTTCTTGGTCGGCCTATGATACCTACTGAGTACTAGTGGACCGTACTCATGCCTACTGCGCCCTTTTGATGCAGGTCCTAGCTCGAGTGCGCCTCAACTTGATTGACTTGGGCGATTGTTGGAGCTTCCAAGGTAGCAGTTGGACATTTAGGTGTCCAAAGTTCACCTTGGACATTTATGTGTCCAAATTTCACCTCTATCTTTCCATAATAGTTATGTCTTTATTATTGTTCGGAGACAATTATTATTCCTTTGTGGTTATATTTCTGATATATTTGACTCTTGAAGTGTATTAGTAGTTCTTACACTATTGACACCTGGTTTTGGGCATGTTGACATTTTGGATAGGTTCTTTTCGCATTGTTATGATTACTTATATGGTTCAGCTTCGTTATAGAAGCCTTACCTTGAGATATTTCTGTCTTTTCTTCTTTTTGTATCAGTTTGGGTGATCGGCTTATTTGTCAAGGTATTGCGCAACATATGTCATCATGACCCTCGTTTTTAGGTTGTGACAAATAAAGAGAGTAGGTTTACAACTTTCAAGATCACAAAAAAAAAATCAAATACAATAAGAACTTATAACAAAACAAGCTTGGTCGAGCAGGTCCCTGTTGCGGTTGAGGCTTTGCTATATATATACATATATATTGTAACGCCTCGAGTCTGTACCCCAGACGCTACACGGTGCTTACAACCCTGAAGGACCAGAAGTTAACCTATGACTGATATCTGTTGTGAGCACTGAATAATAATACTGAAATAAATGTGGAAAATAGGTTGAAATGCCGTAAGGTTCAAAATCTATAAAATCTAATGAAGAGTAACAACTGCAATAATAATTTATAAACCTAAATACTATCTTAAAGTCTAGTCTGCAAAGCCTCTAACTGAACTGTCTGAAAGTGGAGTTGATGGGGCAAACCCTCAACTAACTCTAACTACTGAAATACTGAAGCTACTGAGTTACTGAAATAAAACCATAACCTCGAATGAGGAGGACTCACTGCTAAATATACTGCTGGCTGAATCTGAATTTGTATATATTTGGTCAGGAACCTAAGCATCTGAACCGATGATATGAGACATCATAGCACAAAGAAAAAGTATGTGTCAGTACATGGAATGTACTGGTATGCTAGATGAGGTAAGGCTGAATGAAAGGGTTTATATGTATGAACACTAATTGACTGAATGATATAGAGTAACTGGACATAAGAATACATGAATAATTGCAACTGCTATAAATACTGAGTATGCAATACTGTGCATATACATGCATACTTTAACTTATCTTTTCTGAAGCTAAGTACTGAGTTATGATAACTGAGTAACTGATATTTGAGATTACTGATAACTAAGTTATTGATACTGATTGACAATGTCTGACAATCCTGTTTCTCTAGAACTGAACTAAGTTCTATATTGAAGACTAAAACTGAAACTGTGGGAGGTAATAATCTAACCGACATACCCCAAATAAGATAACTGAGTTGGGTTCCAATCAGTAACCCCAATTAGAAGGGTGTCAGTACCGTGCCACGGGTAAAGACAACTGAAGAGATACCCTCATCTCGCAGGTACTCTAATAAAAAAAGTGGAACCCTCAACTGGCAGGTTAAAACACCTCATCATCCTTCAACTGGCAGGTTGATGTCTCAACCTATGCTGACTACGTAGTTTTGGAATATAAGGACTGCTTCTAAGGATCACACCCTCTAATGGCCGGTGAGCCCCCATCCTTGGGTTCACTAGGTGCTGAATCCTACTCCTAATTGAATAGACATTGAATTGACTATACTGAACTGGACTGGACTGATACTGAGTTTTTACTGAATTTCGTAGCTGACTGAGTAATACTGAGTCCTATAACTGGCTGAGTTCTACTGATCATGACATAACTTATACTATTTTGTAACTGACACTGGCTCTTGGTAAACAGCTAAATGTCGGGTATTAAATATCTCCAGGACTCGATAGCATGAAAAGTAAAGCATAACACAATCTTGAAAGACATAACAATGTATACTTGTCCATAATTCATCCATAGAGATATTTTATCAAAAACTTGTAGGGCATAAGCTTGTACATGATTGGTACCACATAATGGTATGTCATGATTCAACTATTACTTCACATAGGCATTTTAACAAACACTTGGGGAGCATAGATTATTACACATGATAATGGTCAACACATGTAATCATGAATATAATATTCAACATCAAATTCAAAGGTTAACAATGAAATTCATGTAATTCCCCATAAGTATTATTCTAATTTCATGAGTCATATCATAATCATTGATTGAAAACCCAATTAACATCATAGATATGCATACAATCAATTTCAAACATGGCAATTCACAATTTCATAAACTTGTAGTTTTAAAAAGGATTTCTTGGACTCTATGGGTGAAAGGTACCCATATATGAACACCTAACATACCTTGATTATTTATTTTGTGAAGATTGTGGTGAGTTATTGAGATTTGATTCTTGAGCTTGATAAAATTGAGGCTTGTTGTTGAGAGGATTTTGTGAAAAGGATGAGCAATTATGCTATTTAGGGTTTTAATCCCGTGTTATGCACCTATTAGGTGAAGGAAAATGACCCATTTTCCCTTAAAAACGCGAAACAAAACTGCAAAAAATACACGGGCTGGACAAGCCAGGGTACCGCGGGCTCTGGAGCACCGCTCTAGGCATCCTCCAGCACCAGTCTGAGTAGGGCACTGCGGGCAAATAGCCCTGAGCTACTATTTTTGAGTTCCAAATGTGCCCTTATGCTAATCCAAATATTCTGAAACTCACTTGAGATGTACTATTGACTTCCCCGATCAAGAATCAACTTAAAAAATAACTTTCTGAGGTCGGGAAGGTCGTAAATATATTCCTCAAAGTTTGAGGCTTTAGAAATGACTAAGTCCTAACACTTAGCTGAATTTTTTTAAGTCTGGGGCCTCTTTTGGCATGCTTTAAAGAAGTCAAACGACTAGGATTTAGTAGGGTATTACAATATCTCCCCCTTGGGAATATTCGTCCTCAAATGGGACTTACTAAACTGAGAGGAACTGCTGTACTATACTTACACTGACATGCATAACTGAAGCTTGATTGAAATCTAGAGACATGACCTATGACTGAACTACTGTCAAGATGAGTTCTCATACTGAACATGCTATCTGACGCATGAGTACATGAATGAAACTACTGATAAACTAAATTTTCATACAAAATATGCATATTTGCTGCATGAGTACATAGCTGAACTGATTCATGAACACCTTACTATCATAAAGATGATATGCAACGATAATGAATACCAAGTTTGTAACTATAACTAAACATGGACTGAGAAAATCTAAGGAAGACTGTTACCTCAAGCTGGTTTAAGTTTGTGGAGAAGAGGTGAGGATACTTGGTTTACATATCTACCTCTGCTTCCTAAGTATCTCCCTCAACTGACTGATTCCGCCAAAGAACTTTGGCCAAAGGAACTTCTTTGTTCCTTAGTCTGCGAATCTGATGATTAAGGATTTTGATTGGGACTTCCTCATAAGAGAGACTGCTCTAAATATCTACACTCTCTATAGGGACTACAACTGCTGGGTCACCAATGCACTTTTTTAGCAAGGAGACATGAAACACTGGGTAAACTGAGGCTAAGTTTGAAGGCAACTCAAGCTTGTAAGCTACCTTTCCAAAATGGATGAGAATTCGCTAAGGACTGACATATCAGGTACTGAGCTTTATCTTCTTGCCAAATATCTCAACTCCATTTATGGGAGAGATTTTCAATAACACAAAATTGCCGATCTCAAACTTAAGATCCTTTTTCCTAACATCTGCATACAATTTCTATCGTCTTTGGGCTGCCCTAAGCTTTTCTCTGATCAACTGAACCTTCTCTAAGGCATCAAACACTAAGTCAGGCCCCACTACTGCGGCCTTGCTTACCTCAAACCAACCAATTAGAGATCTACATCTCCTACTATAGAGAGCCTCAAATGGATCTATCTGAATACTGGAATGATAGCTGTTATTATATGCAAATTCGATCAAAGGCAAGTGGACATCCCAACTACCCTTAAAATCAACAACACATGCTATTAGCATATCTTCTAGAGTTTGAATGGTCCTTTTTGCTTGACCATCTATCCGAGGGTGGAAGGTTGTACTGAGATGAACTTGGGTACCATAACTTTTTTGGAATGCTTTCTAGAAATGAGAGGTAAACTGGGTGCCTCTATCTGAGATGACCAAAACTGGAACTCTATGTAACCTGACCAACTCTCTGATATAGAGTTTGACATAGTTCTCCGCTGAATAGAAGGCATGAACTGGCAAGAAATGAGCAAATTTAGTCATCCTATCTATGATAACCCAAATCGAATCATATTGACGACGAGTACGAGGCAAACCCATTACAAAGTCTATGTTCACTTCTTCCCATTTCCATGTGGGAATACTGAACTCCTATATGGACACACTAAGCTTCTACTGCTCAATCTTAAATTGCTGACATATGGAGTACTTAGCTACAAATTCTATAATATCCCTCTTCATCCTACTCTACCAATAGATCTTCCATAAATCGCGGTAAATCTTAGTGACCCCTGATTGAATCGAGTAACGTGCACCATGTACTTCTACAAGGATTCACTACCTCAAGTCATCTATACCTGACATACATAGATGACTCTAGCAACAAAACACACCATCTCCTCCTTGGGATAAAACCTCCACTTTTTGATCTTCGACTGACTCTTTCAACTTACCTAGGCTGGGATCTCTGTCCTGCTTTTACTTTACCTCAGAAACTAGAGATGATTCTAATCTATTCTGCACCCATATACTACCCTCTGTTGAATCGACTAAGCGGACACCTAGTAGGGCAAGCTGATGAACTTCCTGAACTAACTTTTTTTTATCATTCTCAACATGAGTAACACTACCCATCGATAATATACTGAGAGCATCAACCACTACGTTGGCCTTTCCCAAATGATACAGAACACTCATAGAATAATCTTTTAACTCTAACAACCATCTCTGACACAAATTAAAATCTTTCTAAAAAAAAACATACTGCAAGCTCTTGTGATCTGTGAACATATCAACATATACCCCTTATAAATAGCTCCTCCAAATCTGTAAGGAAAATACTATAGATGCTAAATCAACATCATGAGTCGGGTAATTCTTCTCATGGGGCTTAAGTTGTCAGGAGGAATAGGCTATGACCTTACCTCTCTCCATGAGGACACAACCAAAACCTACTCTAGATGCATCACAGTACAGAACAAACCCATCTGAACTATCTGGTAGAGTCAAAACTGAGCTGAGGTAAGTTGAGTCTTCAACTCCTAAAAACTCTTGTCGCAGGGATCTGACCACTAAAACTTAATGGTCTTCTGAGTTAATCTGGACACAGGAGATTTAATAGACGAAAAACTTTCAACAAACCGATAGTAATAGCCATCCAAGCCCAATAAACTCTTGATATCTGATAGAGAGATGGGTTTAGGCCAGTTTTCACTGCTTTGGTCTTTTAAGGATCTATTCCAATGCCATCACCAAAAATAATATGACCAAGTAAAGCTATTGACCTTAGCCAAAATTCGCACTTACTAAATTTGGCAAACAACTAATGAGTTCTGAGAGTTTTTAATACTATTTTGAGATGGTCTACATGATCATGTTCACTGCAAAAGTAGATAAGAATGTCATTAATGAAGACTATGACAAACATGTCTAAGTACTATTTGAACAAACGATTCATCAAGTCTATGAAAGTTGCTGAGGTATTAGTAAGACCAAATAATATGACGAAGAATTCAAAGTGACTATACCAGGTTCGGAAAACTATTTTTGAAATTTCACATTCTCTGAGTCTGAGCTGACGATAGCCTGATCAAATGTCTATCTTAAAAAAGTAACTGGCACCCAGAAGTTGGTCAAACAAGTCATCGATTCTTGGAAGTGGATACTTGTTCTTGACTGTGACTTTGTTCAACTGACGGTAGTCAATACATATACTGAGAGAACCATCTTTCTTATGCAATAATAAGACTGGTGTACCACATAGAGAAATGCTAGGTCTGATGAATCCCTTATATAGGAGATCCTTTAATTGTTGTTTTGACTCTTTGAGTTCTACTGGAGCCATTTTGTATGGCAGAATAGATATGGGCTGAGTATCTGGAAGAAGGTCTATTCCAAAGTTAATTTCCCTTTCGAGAGGAACTCTAGAAAGATCTTTGAGAAATATATCTCAGAATTCATTTACTATTAGAACTTACTCAATATTAGGAGTATCAGAACTAGATTCCTTAACTCAAACAAGATGATAAACACATCCCTTGGATATCATTTTCTTTTCCCTAAGGTATGAAATCAGCTGACCCTTAAGCGCTGAGGTACTACCCCTCTATTCCAGGATTATTTTATTTTTACAATCAACTGAGGTAGAGCATGAATGGAGTCAATATATGCCGAGAATAACGTCAAAATCTGTCATCTCTAATTCTACTAAGTCTGCTAAAGTGACTTTCTAAGATATCAAAATTGGAAAGTTCCTATATACCCATCAGGCTATAATAGACTGACCCACTGGGGTAGAGATTGAGAAAGGTTATGTTAATATTTTTGGTTTGACTTTAAAGTCAACTACTAGTTAAGGAGTTACAAAAGATAGAGAATCGCCTTGATATAATAAGGCATAAACATGTAAATAGAAAATATGTAATGTACCAGTGACCTTATTAGGAGAACTTTCCTGATCTTGTCTGGACTAAAGTGCATAGAGCCTGTTTGGGCGTTTCCCACAGGTGGCACTGGATGCAACACCCTACTGATTCGAGCGATCGAATTGAGCTGAAGGACAATTATAATGACCCTGAGAACCTGACTGAGAACAATCTATAATTCTATGGCTTGGTTTGCCACACCCGAAACAAACATCACTGTCAGCTCTGCAGACACCCTGATAGTTTTTACTATATGTCTAACAAAGAGGATTTGTTCGAGCACTGCTGACACTACCCTGAGATTTAAAGCCTGGCATCCTATCTTTGTTACCATTTCAGAACTTAGGTACTAGGGCACTGGCTGAGGACAGAGCTGAAACTAAAGATTTTGGATAGAATTGGGAACAGTTACCGCCTTCTGACTTATGCTGATAAAAATTGAAGCTACCTGTTCTAGCCTTCTTGTTTTGCCTCTCTCTCTCCTTATTTTTAGCCTCTTATATCTGATGAGCATGGACCATAATACTAGATATGTCCATATCCTTAATTAGCATCGCATTTCTACACTCCTTAACCACACTATTTGATACCTCGGAGAGAAACTTGCTCATTCTGGAACTACTGTCTGCTTCTACATAGGGAGCGTATCTGGTTAACTAAGTAAACTTAAGAGAATACTCCTTCACTATCATGCCACCCTTCTTCAAATTAATGAAATCTAACACCTTGGCTGGGAAAGAATCTATCTAGAAAAGCAGTAGCAATCTCTTCCCACTCTATGGGCTCTGTATCTGTACCCCTGTCTACCTGATACTACTTAAACTATGTATGAGCTACATCTTGTATCTGGTAGGTATCTAACTCAACACTCTCACTGGGAGTCACTCCTATAATATCTGTGACCTTCTGAACTTGATTGAGGAACTCTTGTGGAACCTCTTCTGACTTAGATACTGAGAATAGGGGATGATTTATTTGAGTAAAGTCCCAAATCCTGGGTGCAGCAGTATTGGCCACTGGGTTGGTCTAAGCAGCAGTTGGGCATTCATTTTGGGCTACCACAGAATGAGTTAGAGTGGTGAAAGCTGCCCTAAATTCGGCATGAAAGACGTTCTCATCCAGAGGATCTACCTGAACGGGCTGTGGTGCTGGCTGGTTTTTGGTTCTTCTTTCATTAGTCCTTTTAGGAGGCATGTTTTGTAAATGAAAGGAAGAAATGAATTAAACTAAGAGTTCAACTCGAGCTCATACTCACTCCACGACATGAATACAGAAAAAGGGAAACTTTTCCTTGAAATGCCTCATAGCCTCTTGCCCATAAGTATGGCGCGCTACACATACATGCACAAAACTCTACTAGATGCAGCTTTCAGACTCCCTACGACTTTGTTGAACCTTAGGCTCTGATACCAAGTTTGTAATACCCCGAGTTTGTACCCCAGATTCTAAACTGTGCTTACGACCCCAAAGGACCACAAGTTAACCCATGACTAATATCTGCTGTGAGCATTGAATAATAATACTAAAGTAAGTACAGAAAATAGGCTCAAATTATATAAGGTTCAAAATCTGTAAAATCTAATAAAGAGTAACAACTGTAATAATAATTTATAAAACTAAATATTGTCTTAAAGTCTAGTCTACAAAGCCTTTAGCTTAAATTCCACCTCGTCCCTTTCTAGTGGTTCATCGAGATTGCACCGCATCGTGGTAAAGTGCTAACTCGCACTCCTCCTTTGGATGGAAAATTCCTGGAGCTTAACGCGACTCCATCGCATCGCGGTAAAGGCGCATTTGCCATGTTCTTGATCCATAATTTGAAATTCATGTGTCATGATCTTTATCCTAGTGTGTGAAGTGCTTGTTAGGTGAATAATGTTCCTAGAAATCACTTACATCCAAGCTGAGACAAAAATCTTAGAGTCGTTCAAAGTTAGGGGTTCGATTCTATAAGGGTCTACTTTAAACATTTATAACTTTTTATATACGTGGAATTTTTAAGCTTAAAACCCATCAAATTGTAAATAATTAAATTAGCTTTCCAACTGTACCAATTTCGCCTTAATCCGATACCCGATCGAAAAGTTATAGAGATTTTAGTGAGAGGTAGTAAGCTGAAGGGATGGAACCGCGTCGCGGTAAGGAGAAAAATTGGGATATGGGTTATGAATTTTTGCTTTACATGAATAAGGGGCAATGGGGTCTTTTCCCACCTCAACTCAGATTGTAAATACGCGATCTTAAACCTCCATTAGGGCATTATTTTGCCCTCACAATCCTACTATACTCCCAAGAACAAACCCTAATCAATCCTTTTCAAGATCATCCATTCCACCACCTCCTCTTCAAGAAAAATCAAGAATTAAGCTTTTTATTCCAAGAAGTTCAAGAAAAACATTCAAGGACTTTCCCAATAACATCAATTTGGTTTATCGTCTTCATGAAAGAAACCAAGAATTAAATTCCCTAGCCCAAGAATCTTAAGAAAGCTTTTGAGATCATCTCTTAGGGTTTCAAAGTTAAGTTCTCTACATCAAATCAAGTTTATTAACGTATATGGGGTTTATGAACAAAGATCCTCTTTCATCCTTGAGCCCAACACTAGTTTTTAATTACAAATTCACATGATTTTATATGAATTTAAATGAGTCTTGAATTAGGGTTCATACCCATTATTCTTATTTGTAAGATTATGAGTTTTTGAGAGATTTTAAATTTGAATTGCATGTCCATTTTCATATTTTCATACATATTGCAGTAAATTTCAGATTTTTAGTTGAATTATCATTAATTACATTATTAGTCATGGACATTATGATATTTTTAACATGAATTTGATGCATGGGTCATTAAGCCCTAATTGAATATTGCTATTTCAAGATTGATTGTGCTACAAACACCTTATGACTAGATTATTTTTAGATTTTCAATAAAGATTTGATCTTTTGATCCTCTGATAAGATTTGAAATCCACCTAAAAGATTTATTGCAGATTACAGAAAGTAGGTCGGCTTTACTACTGATTGAATCTGAGAAATACACTATTGGTTTTTGTAATAAACCATTATGCTAGATTTTAAAGTGAATTTCCAACAGTATGAGCACATAGATTAAAGGGAGTAGTATTTGGCACCGAGAGAGAAGTATGGGATTAGCGTGCCCTAACTTTCATCAAACTACGTAGACAACGTAGGTACAAATTATCAGATTATTTCTATTTTGATATGGATGACAGTTACAGATGTGATCACTTAGATTAGGTTATACTCCTTGGCAAGAGTATGACACCTTTCCCCATCGTGTGATTTTCTCCATAGAAGAATAAGATGTTGCACTCCATGTTAGCTCATATGGCTTATGTTGTTTAGAAAAACCTTCCTTGTAGAATAGTTTTTAAAAGAATTCCCTACAGAAAAGAGTAATCCTAGCAGAAAAGAATCACAGAACAACTTTTAGAACAGAATAGTTTTTTAGAACAATACGTTTTTTAGAAAAAAACAATTTTTAGAAAGTAAGTGTAAAAGGGCTCATAGTTTTATTTAGATATTAGTTTACATCAGACTTTAGTTATGAAATTCAGTTTTCAGTTTATAGATATAAAGGTATGTCCTTTTTTACGCTTAGCCTGCATGATTTGAAAATAAATCTGACTTCACTCCTACTTAGTCCACTACTAGAAAGAGTAAAAGAACAACTTTTAGAACTAAGTGTTATGGCTCACAAGATTTATACAGTATGCTTTATCATTCATGATTTATGATTTTTCAGCTTTCAGTTATTCCATCCAATGTGAGTCATTTACACTTAACATGCATTATTTGAAAATCTATGAGTATATACAATTATTGTTTTACTTATGCATTCACCCTCATATGCTTAGTACATTCCAAAAGTACTAATCCATGTATATGTCTATGTGTTACATTGTCTCATAATGTAGGTACAAGTTGTAGTATGTATAGTCAAAATTAGCCAGTTGCAAATTTCAGCCAGCAAATGATGAGTTCTCCTACTCCGGGGACTTTAGTTAGATGTTATTTATGTACTTTACTTTCTTACTCATATGTATTGATTAGTTGTAGTTGGAGTCGCGTCCAAACTATCTATAGTCAGAATAGTAGAGGCTTCATAGATGTCTATCAGAATCAACCGTGTAAATTTCAGTTTCATTTTTCAGATTTTATCAAAATGTAAAATTATTTCAGTATTGTAATTTAACAAATTCTATCATTATCATGTTTCTGCACAATAAACACAGTTATTTTATACATGTTTAATCAGCTGCTTAGCAGTATGCCCATTTATGGGTTAGCTTGCAATCACTTATGGTCCTAAGCACTATGTGACGTATTGGGACCCATTTTTGGGGCTTTACAAACTTTGTATCTGATCACAGAGTTCAAGTGTCCTAGGGTGTCTATGAAGTCGTGTGTAGTAGAGTCTTGCAAAACGGTATGGAGACATCTGTACTTTTCTTCGAGAGGCTACATGACATTTAAGAAAAGTTTCCTTTCTTTCCCACTCTAGATCATGCAGTAACATTGTTCTCTCAGAATTTTTTGTCTATTCAAGTGTTACCCCAAAATTCCTCATCTATGACTTATTCTTGAGATAACACGATTAGAAAGTTCCAATTTTCTCCCCTAATAATTCTCTCAGATTTGCTAGCAGAAGTTTTAGAAGTCATACAAAGGGCTTGAGAGGAGATCTCTAGTGTGTCATAAGTCCCTCAAGTTGAAAGTTATGTCCTTATCCTTATGAGTTATTTAGTTGAGACAGAATTAGATATGTATTCGGATTGCCTATTAACTATTTCAATACAGATAACACTCATGAGAGGAGATAGTATGAACCTAGACTTTTAAATAAAGTATGCATTTGAGGGATATTATGAACTTTACTGTTATGATTTATGAATAGTAGAACCTTATTATAGTTGGAAGTATGGGTATAGAAGTGTAGTGATAAAAAAGTGGGAATGATGATTGATAGAAAGTATAGGGATACACTCAGGCGTGTTGTCTAGTCTTGTTAAGGTGATATATCCTTGTGTGCTAGTGTAGTGGAATATAGAGAAAAAGTTATTAGTTAAGGTGAATTGTTATTTGCTTGAAGTAGGAAAGGAGTTATTGATGGTATTTATTGTGTTAGAAAAGTTTAGATTATTAATGAAAGTATTTGGTGGTTGAGTAACATTAATTTAGGTGTATAGATGGGTAAATAGTAGTGATGTGTAGAAGTAGTATGTTATAATGGATTATAATGAGATGGGTCATATGATTTTGACCAATTACTATTATTATGATGTTCTAGTGGACTAGTATTTCTTGATATTTTATTTTATAGCTTCCAAGTGAGAATAGTATGTAAGGTAGGTTGTTAAATCATGTTTAGCACTAGACATTAAGTTTTAATAATGGATGATCATCAAGGTGGATGTAATGATTTCTTGGCTAGTGTGGCTAGTTGTATGAAAGTAGTCTAGTAGGCCTGAACAGTGCGTACAAGAGTTTAAGTTCAGTTATTCATAATTACGTATGATTTTGTAAGTATAATGTTGAGGTGTTCCCAAGGGGATATAGGGATTGAATTATTTTTTTCTAAGGTTATTAAGTGTTGTGTGTGGTTAGGAGTACCCTTGAATTGATAAGTACGAATGAGGCTATATTGTATACATTGTCCTTGTCAGTTAACTTATGGGTTAGAGGTTGATGCTATTAGTGTAAGGAAAAATATAAGTTAGAGATGTGATATTAGTAGAGTATGAAGAAAGCTAGTATTGTTCAGCAAGGGTTTGGAGATATCCATGTTAAGTGTTAGAATCTAAGTTGGTGAGTGTTTAAGTTGTTATATAATGAATTTTGGAGCTATAGAAATCTAAGAGTTGAATCTCAGAAGGAGGTATTAGCATTGGGTGTTACACGTTAAGATACAATCTTTCAGGGTAAGTTTACTTTTATGTGTATTGATTATACCCTAGACTCTAGAGTAAAGTGATTTCAATTTAGATTAGAGTTTATTTAGTGGTTCACAGACTTAGAGTGATGGCTTGAAGCTAAGGGGGAGATGATAGAATGAGTAACCAAATCAGACTTTCATATTCTAGTAGTGATGCCAGTGTAGTGTAGAAAACCATTAAGGGAGGATGATGCCCGACCCATTCTCATATCAGTACAAAGTTTTATACTTCAGTTATCCTGATAACTACTCATGCCTTACATGTCGGCTCCATGACCACATTTTATATTTATTCACCTTATAGAAAAATTATGTACACTTCCAGTTCCTAGCATAAGTAATTCCAGTTCACTCAGCAGTACGAATTATGTTCCATGAAATTATGGATTCCAAACTCAGGTCAGACAGATCATGACTCATGTACTCATGCTTTACAGTATATTCAGTTCCAGGTACTTATGCTACACTCTTAATTATCATCTAAATTCAAATTATGTCATGGGTGTCCTCAGTTCTGATCTCCTAAATGAATTTTTGCGTTTGATACCCTATTCCTCAGGCCTCATAAAAATGTCAAGTTATACATAGTATCCCTTCATGTTTCAGGTCCTCATGTTCTAACCTTTTGTTACCTTTTCTTAGGTCAAGATAGTGATGATGAGAAGTTTTCTAGATGGGAGAGAGTAAATATTTCTTGTTGATGAAAGATGGTTGTATGCTTATTTTAGCTAAGGTAGTAAGTGTGAAGTAAGATTGAAGCTAATTCATTGATGCATGTCATGGTTAGTTGAAATTTTATGTGTGACTTCTTAAAAACAGTGCATAGAAGTTGTTCTTAATAAATGTTTGTAGGATATGAAAAGATTTTTTATGAGTGTTTGTTTAGAAGTACATATGCAGTTATGAAGATAGGCTTGAATGTCATGTTAGTATATATGTGGATAGATGCATTGTGCATTAGTGAGTTCCTTGTAAGAGGTTGAATGTAGTTGTTGAAGTGGAATGTATAGTATGATTTAACCCGTTTAGCCAGTAATTTAGTCTAGCAAACATACAGGCAAGTTTCTATGGTTTTCAATCTTCCCATTTAGTCATATCATTCTAAGAGAATTTTTTTTACTTCATGTACTTTGCGAATTCAGTTTAGTTCATGCATCAGTTTCAGAATCTAGATATTCAGTCATGATTCAACTCTCAAGTTTCCCGTTCATCTTCTTAGTCTTTTCCTAGTATTTCAATCAAATCAGTCTCATTCGAGGACGAACGATCCCAAGGGAGAGATGTTGTAATACCCTGAGTTTTCATGTCATAAACTTCTCATTTTTTCCTCACAAAATTAGATCCAGACTAAAATAATAGTTACTCATAAGTTGACTCTCTCGTTTCTATCTCAGCCTTATAACCATTCTCATGTCAGTGCATGTACTCAAGAAATTAGCTTAGTCATGATATTCAGTTCATGTATCATGTTTTAGACTCAGTTAAACAATCATGTCCCAAGTCATGCATGTTCAGAATATGATCTCAGTTACCTTAGTACAGTTCTCTAAGTATAACTAGTCTCATTCGAGGATGAATGTTCCCAAGGGGAAGATATTGTAATACCCCGTATTATCCTTAGTCTAGTTCAGCTCCTACTGCATACATAAAAGCTTAGAATCTAGAAAATTCACTAAGTTTCGAAGACTTATTCATATATTTTACTCCTTAACTTTCGTGGATTTTAAGTTGACCTTTCGAGCTCTGGGACGATGGTATTTGAGTTGATTTATGTTCAGAGGGTAAGGAGAATGTCTCGGGAGAGTTTCAAAATTTTTGGGTAAGAAGTTATGGCATTTTTCATTTAGCTACTAGCTCACCGCGATTGTACCGCATCGCGGTGACATGCAAAATGACACTCGTCCAGTTTCTAGTGGATCACCGCAATAGTACCGCATCGCCGTGAAGTTTCAGTTCGCAATTGTCCATTTTTTAGTAAAGCACCATGATTAGACCGCATCGCGGTGAAGGTCAAATTCCTAGTCGTCTCTTTTCAGTGGCTCACCACGATTGCATCATGTTGTGATAAAGTGTTAAATCGCACTCGTCCTTCGGATGGCTAATTTCAGTAGCTTAACGCGATTCCACCGCATTGAGGTGAAGGCGTATTTGTCATGTTCTTAATCCATAATTTGAAATGCATGTGTCATGACCTTTATCCTAGTGCATTAAGTGCTTATAAGGTGAATAATGTCCCTAGAAATCACTTAGAGCCAAGTTGCGCAAAAAACCTTAGATTCGTCCAAAGTTAGGGGTTTGATTCTATAAGATTCTACTTTAAACATATATAACTTTTTAAATACGTGGAATTTTTCATCTTAATATCCACCAAATTGTAGATAATTGAATTAGTTTTCCAACTATACCAATTTTGCTTTAATCCGATACCCGATCAAAAATTGCAGCCATTTTATTGTGAGGCAGTAAGATGCCGTGATGGAACCGCGTCGCGGTAAGGATCAAAATCGGGATACAGGTTACGAATTTTTTATTTAAATGAATGAGAGGCAATGGGTTCTTTTCCCACCTCAACCCAGGTCATAAATACACGATCTTAAGCCTCTATGAGGGCATTATTTTGCCCTCACAATCCTAGTTTACTCCCAAGAACAAACCCTAATCAATCCTCTTCAAAATCATCCATTCTATCACCTCCTCTTCAAGAAAAATCAAGAATTAAGCTTTCTATTCCAAGAAGTTCAAGAAAAACATCAAGAACTTTCCCAATAACATCAATTCGATTCATCTTCTTCAAGAAAGAAACCAAGAATTAAGTTTCCTAGCCCAAGAATCTCAAGAAAGCTTTCGAGATCATCTCCTAGGGTTTCAAAGTGAAGTTCGCTCCATCAAATCAAGTTTATTAAGGTATGCGGGGTTTACGAACAAGGATCTTCTTTCATTCTTGTGCCCAAAACTAATTTTTAATTACAAATTCACATGATTTTACATGAATTTACATGAGTCTTGAATTAGGGTTCATACTCATTGTTGTTATTTGCAAGATTATGAGTTTTTGAGAGATTTTGAAGTTGAATGGGATGTCTATTTTCATATTTTCATGCCTATTGCAGTAAATTTCAGATGTTTAGTTGAATTATCATTAATTACATTATTAAGCATGGACATTATGATGTTTTTAACATGAATTTGATGCATGGGTCATTAAGCCCTAATTAAATATCACTATTTCTAGATTGATTGTGCTACAAGCACCTTATGACTAGATTATTTTTAGATTTTCAATAAAGATTTGATCTTTTGATCCTCAAATAAGATTTGGAATATACCTTACAAATTTATTACAGATTACAAAAAGCAGATCAACTTCACTTACAGATTAAATCTGAGAAATACACTATTAGTTTTCGTAATAAACCATTATACTAGATTTTAAAGTGGATTTTCAATAGAATGAGCACATAGATTAAAGGGAGTAGTATTTAGCACCAAGTGAAAAGTGTGGGATTAGCATGCCCTAACTTTCACAGAACTAAATAGCCAATGTAGGTACAGATTATCAGATTATTTTCATTTTTATATGGATGACAGTTACAGATATGATCAATTAGATTAGGTTATACTACTTGGCAAGAGTATGACACCTCTCCCCATCGTGAGGTTTTTCCCATAGGGAAATAAGACGTTGGATTTCATGTTAGCTCACATGATTTATGTTGGTTAGAAAAACCTACCTTGCAGAACAATTTTTAAAAGAATTTCCTACAGAAAAGAGTAATCCTAACAGAAAAGAATAAAAGAGAAGCTTTTAGAACAAAACAGTTTTTGAGAACAATAAGTTTTTTAGAAAAGAATAATTTTTAGAAACTAAGGGTAAAAAGGCTCAAAGTTTTATTCAGATATTATTTTACATCAGACTTTAGTTATGAGATTCGGTTTTCAGTTTACAGATATAAAGGTGAGTCCCTTTTTTACGCTTAGCCTGCATGATTTGAAAATAAATTTAACTTCACTCCTACTTAGTCCACTACTAGAAAGAGTAAAAGAACAGCTTTTAGAACTAAGTGTTATGGCTCACAAAATTTATACAGTATGCTTTATCATTCATGATTTATGATTTTTTAGCTTTCAGTTATTCCATCCAATGTGAGTCATTTACACTTAGCATGCATAATTTGAAAATCTATGAGTATATACGTTATTGTTTTACTTATGCATTCACCTCCATATGCTCAGTACATTCCAAAAGTACTGATCCACATATATGTCTATGTGCTACATTATTTCATAAAGTAGGTACAAATTGTAGTATGTACAGTCAGAATCAGCCAGTTGTAGATTCGAGCCAGCAGATGATGAGTCCTCCTACTTCGGGGACTTTAGTTAGATGTTATTTATGTACTTTATTTTCTTACTCATATGTATTTATTAGTGGTAGTTGGAGTTGCATCCCAACTATCTATAGTCAGTATAGTAGAGGCATCATAGGTGTCAGTCAGAGTTAGCCTTGTAAATTTCAGTTCCATTTTTCTGATTTTATTAGAATGTAAAGTTGTTTCAGTATTGTAATTTCACATATTCCATCATTATCATGTTTCCGCATAGTAAACTCAGTTATTTTATACATGTTTAATCAATTGCTTAGCAGTATGCCATTTCATGGGTTAACTTGGGATCACTTGTGGTCCTAAGCACCGTGTGATGTCTCGGGACCCATTTTCGGGGCATTACACATACTTGATCAGACCAATGGTAGCAAGTTGCGAAGGACGACTGTGGCATTTAAGATCCTCTGGTTTGGCCACTAAAGATGCAATTAAAAGCTTCAAAATGCAACTTTCTTTATATATCGGCTATCCAGGTTTACCCAGCAGAGGTCAGAGATCAATATCCTGGCTATAACTTCACTATACATTAGGTCAATTCATGTCTTCTTGGCATGTGTTATTTCTCATTCCAATATGTTTATAGACAGTCTTTCTACTTAAAATAGATTTTCTTATAGGAAAGCTATTAATTTTCTCAATACTAATTGTGTGAACTTGTTTGACAATATATAATACTGGAGCTTGAAATGTACTCCCTCCCTCCACATTTACTAGTTCACTATACTAAAAATAAATATCTACTTTTGCGTGTTCAGTTTGAAATCCAAAATATAATTATCACCTAGTTCCTTCGTTGCCCTTATTATTAACTATTATTTTAGGTACAAAATCTGTGTATAACATATATAACAATATGAACTTCAATACTAAGTTCAAGAATAATTGCAAGAACTACAACGAAGTTCCAACAACTTCAAACACAAGTTCAAATGAACTATCCAAATTAAGTTTATACTATTTTCTAGAAAAACAGTAAAATCAACTTAAGAAATGAAGATGAAGATGGAAAAAATTGTAGAATCAATTCCACTGAATTCACAGTGTGTTCTTAAGAAATTTATTCCCTCAAGTACCCAAAGTTAACGAAATATATCCTCCCAGAATAAAATGATTCTTTTTAGAAAATGGCGGTACCTCAAATTTTCTGAACTTCGAACTCACTCAATGATTTGATGATCACACAAGAGTTTTTAGAAGAAGAATATGTTTTTCAACACAAAATTTGTGCCTCTACTTGAGGAAAAAGTTCAGGTATTTATAGCCAAAAGGTGTTACTTCAGAAAAGAAGCAATGATTCACAAAAAGAGACAACTTTCTGAAATAGCACGTGACCTACGCTTGTTCTGCGCCAGACCTGCGCTCGTTGGTCGCCAGGTTGCCTCGAATGGTCGCGTACCTTCGAGGTGCGTTGTGACTGTATGTTTGCACTCCATCTGAAGTGCGTCTGCAAATGTAGAAAGACTTTCCTATAATTGATGCCTTAACTTGTATTTTGATTGAATATTTCTATTTTTTATTCAGTTTAAAAAATTTTTGTACTATATTTCTACACTTCTACACTTCTACACTTGATAGAAGATATGTACATTGCAAGAGAATATACAGATACAATTCGCATGCAAACAGTAAGCACATATATTCACGTGCAAACAGTATTTTTTTTTTTTAAATGCAACATGCAGAGTCTCCTTTTCAAAGGCTGTATGCATAATCACATGAATGCCAAAAATTCAAAGGCTACATGCATAATCAGAGTTTGGAGCCTAAAGAGAAAGTTTTTTTAGTCAAAATTTCAAAAGGGCACGTCAAAATAAAAAAATTTCAAAATGGACAAGGTAAACACAGGGTGTTTACCTTGTCCATTCCTGTGTTTACCTTGTCCATTTAAAAAAGTTAACGGTGTTAGTCCACATGTTAAAATGTAAGGTAAAATAGTGATTTTACCTTATAAGGTAAATGAAGTCACTTACCTTATCTATTATCTAATTTGACAGATTCCAAAAAGTACAAGGTATTACAAAGGTAAATGGAATCATTAACTTTGTAAGGTAGGATCTCATATTCACCTTATAAGGTAAGATCCCATGTTTACCTTGTAACAACTTCAAAATTCTTGATACTATATAAAGAGTGTGAGTGTAGGTTTATTTCTTGTATCAACTCAAAAAAAAATTGTTAAACTTCATAACTCAATATTTGTTGAACCTTATTCATTTCTTACTTTAAAATGGACCAGGTATGAGTAAATTTACATTGGGGTGATGAAGTTTTGCATGATGGGAATTCGATGCACATAATCGGCGTCCTATAGTGGTTCAAACATTTTCTTTATCCGTCAAATATGATTGTTTGAAAATGTTGTTTATGAGTAAAATGGGCATTACTAATTCGGATGATGATGTCGTTATTTCTGGACGATATCCGAATTATTTTACGTCCAACGGACAACCAATATTTGATGAAACTCCTATTTGAAATGATGATTCTTTATCTTTATTTTTTCGCACCATTGAAATTTTTTAATGCTATATAAAAAAAAAAATTCGCACCGTTGAAATGGGTATTCCTACTTGTACTTCGCGGTCCCCTCGGTGATTTTTCCATTTTGATTTTTTCCAAAATTCGTTGTCCGCTTTGGTATTTGATAAAAAAAAAATAGCCCTTTAGGCTCCGGACTCTGAATTTCGCAAGTATAATCAATTTCAACTATGTGATGGCACAATGCGTAGTCTATTTCCAAACTAGAATGAACAACATATCCAATAAAATTTCACAAAATAGGGTTATGGGGATAGAGTGTACCTAAACTTTCATGAAGTACAGACAATGTTTCCAAAAGATTCTCAGTAATCCTCGGCCCAATAAGTATCTCATAGCAAAACAATATGAATTGATATTTAAAAATAGTAGTTGATAATTGAGATCTATAGAATCCCAACTACAAGAGAACTTTGATGGTAGTAGCAATGAAACAAGTTCGATTGTTGGATCTCTTTCAAGACTTGCTGTTCTTTCAACTATTTGAGTAGGAGTTATTAATTAGTTCTACAAAATCATTTTGTAATTCATAATCATAATTCTGTACCAAACAGTCATAATTGAATCATGTTGGTAACTAATTAGTATAATAATCCACAAAGTAACTACCTACTATATATCATAATCCATAATCAGATGTACTTCTACGTAAAAATTGGATTCTTTAACAATCAACTTTCAATAATTTTTTTTTTTTTTGGAAAGTAGCAGGAGTACCTAATTTGAATGGTTAATATTATATATTTGGTCAAGCCAAACCTAACTAGTAAATCAAAGACTTTTGTGACACTAAGCCATTTGACCTCTGAATGTTAGCCCTTGAAGCTTTAGTCCCTAAAATTCCCACTCCCATAGTATATCACTATTTTTACGATGACAGTGTCTGAGTTAATTTGCATTACACCTTAATTATCTCATTGAATTCTACTACCTTTTCTCATTGAGGTTTATATACACTGTACTGATGAAAGCATCTTATGTTTTGCCTCGAATTTGAACGTTGATTTCTCATAATTATCATACTACTTGATTAACACTATGTCACACTCTTGATTGTTGGTTTCATAATATATCATTTTGATTTCATAAAACTGATTGTGGCGGGGTCACATAGAAATTACATAATCCGCCCCCCCCCCCCCCCCCCTCAGTCCCACCAAATTCTTTTTTCATTGCTTTCTTGTTTTTGTTGGTATGAATGCGACACTAACTAGTACTATTAGTTGGCAAGCTAGAGATGAAGGGTTAGTTATTGGACTATATTGTGTTCAACTTAGGCTATCATATTCAATCCTGTCAATAGAATCAATATTCTTTAGGAATGACTATAGACTAAAAAAGAGGGGGGGGAGGGGGGGGGGGCGGGGAGGAAAAGAAAAATGTCCTTCAATTCACACAAAGAAAGTTCAAGAATAGCTAGGCAACTTTCAAGTCACCAAAATTTTAGTCATAATCTTATTTTAGGACAATTTGAATAACATTTCATGACTCTTGCTTAAAAAGAAAGAAGTATGTTTCACAACTTGTATTTCTTACTCATGTTTTAGGACTATTTTAGTTACACATTTCACGGCCATGTCAATTTTATTTTATTTTTCAAAGCAGAAGAATTGTGTTTCATGACATCAAATTAACTTTGAGTTGTACAGATATTTCAGACGAACCACTAAATAACATTCACTTCATTTCACTTTGTGTGAGACAATTCGGAATACGAAACTTGAACTACAAAATTTTCATGTGAATTTGGACACATAATTTTCAAAAATAGTAAATAAGATTTACGTTATTAGAAACTTCATAAAAAGTACTCTAAATCATAATAGTTCACAATTTTAAATATTCAAAAATACATATAAAAATATCTTGACAAAAAACACTAACTATAACTAACCAAACAAGACTACTGAAAATGGGTAAAAACTGGCTGACTTGGGACCTACGAAAAAGCCATTAACTCGATTAGTTTGATTTTGATCACAATTGTTTTTAAAATAAAATCAACTAAATTGGATCAATTTTTTTTTTGCCCCGCGTGTGTGTGTGGGGGGGGGGGGGGGGGGGGGGAAAGGAAAATAGAAAACCAACCAAGCTGGATTGTTTAAATATTTTCTAAAAATATTTTTAGCATAACCAATCAGGCAGTCGATTTTATTTTTTGAAAAAATAGAAATTCAAGAAATCGACTAAGATTGGTCCCTTTTTTTTTTTTTTTTATCAACACTTTGGTCGATTATTCTTTATTTTATCAAACTAGGGTGATTTTCTTGCTGAGGTAAGTGATTTCATCTATCTTTTTACATTGTAATCTTTCATTCTTCTAGAATCATTAGGAAAATTGTTAGGATAGAATTATGGGTTAAAACCCTATGTTCATGAATTGCGTAAAAAAGTATCGATAAATGTAAAATCATCTAAAATTGCTTCTAGGGTGTAAGATATTACTTCCTAAACGTAGATTATTATTCTTGAATAAAAATTATGGAGATTTGGGGCAATTTAATGGTTGAAAAATCCTTAGCAAAGGTTATAGCCTATAGGCATTGAATAAGGATAAAACTAGTCGGGTTGAATCCCCAAGGCTTAAAACTGAAGAGTAAATGGTAGAATTTTTGTCCTGATTTTTTTATCAAGTTTAAGTTTTACTTTCTTGAAAGAAAAATAAAAGAAATACCGTAATTACTTTTCCTTTCCTATAAAACTTTTTCATATTTGGCTAACCTCTTTCTAAGAGCAAAGGTTTTGGAACTCTATAAATTGAAGACCCTCCCTTCTCACACAATAACACAATAACATCCACAGTGTAGTTATTAATAGTCTTGTTTAGGAGGAGATTTCTCCCAATAGGTTTTATACTTTTCAATATTAGTTTTTAATATGTAGGTCGTTTGACCAATCATATCAATAATATGATTTTAGTATTATATTTTTATTTGTCATCTGAATTATCACCGTCTTGGTTTGCAAATTTTAAGCTTCCGCATGACGCTCTCTCAATTTAGAACCCAACAAGTGGTATCAGAGCCTTTGGTTCAAAGGTCCAATTATTTGGTGAAACAAGATTAAAAACAGGTTCAAAGCAGTGTCAAATCAATTTGCAACCAATTTGATGATAGTAAAGATATTTTGTCAAAATAAAACTACATGTGGAGACAGTTGTTAATCATATTTTCAATAATCCTGCTGTTACATATTTGAGAATAGAACTTACTTTTAACCCTGCAAAGGGCTCATATATTTTTAACCAAAAAACTCTATTTTAAAGCATGCCAAGCAATAATGATGAAAATTATGTGAAAAACAAAGATTAAAGATGTGAAGAAGACGGATCAAGTGAAGAAAATCAAGCCAAAAAAAGGAAGATTTGTTAGGATTTTTTTCCTGATTTTCTTACCAAGTTTAAGTTTTACTTTTCTTGAAAGAAAAATAAAAGTAATACCATAATTACTTTTACTTTTCCTAAAAGAAAAATATAAAACTTTTTCATATTTGGCTAACCTCTTTCTAAAAGGAAAAGTTTTGGAACTCTATAAATAGAATACCCCCTTCTCATACAATAACACAATAGCATCCGCAATATAGTTATTAAAGAGTCTTATTTAGGAGGAGATTTGTCCCAATAGGTTTTCTGTTTTTCAGTATTAGTTTTAAATATGTAGGTCGTTTGCTCAATCATATCAATAATATGATTTTAGTATTATATTTTTATTTTTCATCTGAATTATCACCGTCTTGGTTTACAAATTTTAAGCTTCCGCGTGATGCCCTCTCAATTTCGAACCCAACAGCTTAAAGTTTGCAAACCATAGATGTCATAAATCAGATGACACAAAAATATACTAAAAACATATTATTGGATAAGGTTTGGCCAATTGACCTACATATTTTTAAAAAACTAATATTATTGAAAAACATGAAAACTGTGGGAGAAGTCTCCCCCTAAACAAGAATCTTTTAAGGACAACATTGTGGATGTTATTGTGTTATGTTATGAGAAGGGAGTCTTCTATTTATAGAGTTCCAAAATCTTTCCTCCAAGAAAGAGATTGGCCAAATATGGAAAAGAATTATATTTTCCTTTCAGAAAAAGTAATTATGGTATTACTTTTATTTTCTTTATAAGAAAACTAAAACTTAAATTTGGTAAGAAAATCAGAGCAAAAAACCTAACAAATCTCACTTTTTTGGCTTGATTTTCTTACCACAATTTGATCCATCTTCTTCGCGTGCATGATCTTTGTTCTTCACATAATCTTCATCACTGTTGCTTGTCATGGTTAAAAATAAGGTTTAAAATATCATAGTTAAATGAGTTAAAAATAAATATTTATTTTTATTTTTAAAGATGCAGCAACAGGAATGTTGAAAATTGCTTAAAACTTCTTCTCCACATGTAACTTAAACAACATTTTCATTATCATCAAATTGATTGCAATTTGATTTAAACCGCCTTGAACTTATCTTCAACCTCATTTCACCAAATCATTGGACCTTTGAACCTGTCACGACCCGAGGGTACCCCCTAGTCGCGACAACGGTACTTACGGTCACGAGTGAACACAAGCTAACCCATAAGTTGGTACCTACTGCTAGCACTAAATAAAATAATAATAAAATATTTGAACGGAAGATAAAATGATAAAGTAAAACCAATCTGAATACTGAGGACGTGATTCAATCCCAAATTAAAAACAACTGACAAAGTACTGATAACTACCTAACTGCCTTACTGACTGTCTGAACATCTGAAAGCCTCTAAACTGACAGAGGAGTGATGGGACAGGCCGCCAACTAACTCCAACTGTCTGAAACTAAGAAATACTGAGATAACTGAGAAATCATAATATGTCCTCGATGGAAGAGTACTCACACTACTGCTGCTGGATTCGCTGAGCTGTCTAATTGTATACGGAAATCTGAGCGTCTAAACCTATGATATAAGAAATCATAGCGCAAAGAGGAGTATGCGATTAGTACTCTGAATGTACTGGTATATGAGATGAGGACAGGCTGAAATGCATGGGTTAACTGTGCACATGAACTAAGGACTAACTGAATAGTATGAGATAACTGAACATGAATGAAAGAAAATTGTAATATTAGAGAATGCAAGACCAAACATATATTTATTTCTGAAAAGAGCTGTAAACTGAAAGACTGAAATTTGATAACTAAAAAACTAAGGGACCGTTTGGTTTGCGGTACTAAAGTTAATAATCTCGGGATAAAATAATAATCCCGAGATAAAAATTTGAACCACTCGTTTGGTTGTAAATATTTGGGATAACTTATCCCAGGACTAATTATTAGTCCCGGGATAAGTTATCCACCCAATTAGTGGGATCACAATCCCAAGACTATTTTTGTTTGGTATAAAATTATACAATGACTAAAATACCCTCAAAACCTATGATTTCATTTCACACATCTATATATATATATACTAGTATTTTAATTATGAATTTTAATAAAAGTTAAATATTTAATAATTTTGACATAAATTTTATATTTACATTAAAAACTTATTAGTAATATATAATAATTTAACAAAAATTTAAATCTAAAATTTAAAATTCTTATTCCATCATTATCTTCAATTATCTTCTTTCATTGACCCACCTCACATAAAAATATCAACACCATTGTTGAATTACATATTTTAAATTAAATAGTTTTTTAATCACTTGAAAATTGATATGGTATATATAAAATAAATTTTAATATATTATATGAGTGATATGTGTTTAAATGAAATGAAATAAACAATAAATCCTCTTTTACTTTAACAAACTTAAGTTGGAAGTTTTTATTTCAAACTAAATAAGATGTGGTAAGATTTTTTTTAAACACATACGACATAATCATGAAAAGGCACACACAAAAAAATTAAAGCTAAATAAGATGAAAGTTTTATTTTTAAAATACATACGATATAATAAAAAAAAATGCGCACATACAAAAAAATTAAGCTAAATAATATGAAAGTTTTATTTTTAATAATAAATATTTAAATCTTGAAAGAAATTATATAAAAAAGAGTTAAATAAGATGGAGGGTATTTTTGTAATCACTTAATTTATTCTTAGAAATTATACAATGCATATAACTTGAATACAACAAACCAAACACTCAATAAAAAATAATCCCAGCATAACTAATCTCAGTATAACTTATCCCATCATTGCTTATTCCATCATAACTAATCCCATCATAACTTGTTTCCAAACCAAACGACCTCTAAGAATCTATATGCTTTGGTCAAGCAACTGAAACAGTACTGAATACTGCACTGAGACTGTGGGAGCTAGCTATAGCCGACATGCCCCAAAACTATTGTCGGGGTATAACTTATAACCCCAGTTGGAAGGGTGCTAGTACCTTGTCAGGGGTACAAACACTGACTGATGACGTGGATCCACAAGGCTGTTGTCCCGAAGGATGGTGTTATGCCTAACTGACGGGGGGCCCATCAAAATCTACAGTAGCGCCATAGGTCTGTAACTCAGGGACTGGTACCAATGCCTTATTCCTAACTGACCGAGGAGGCACCATCCCATGTTCACTCAGTGCTAAGTGTTACTCCCAAATGAAAGACACTGATACTGGGCTGAACTAAGTTTAACTGAGAAAACAACTAATCATAATAACTGACTAAATGGCAATGCTCATGGTTTATCTAAAATTATTCTGAAGATATTGAAATTATGTAAACAACTAAGTATCGGATGTTCATAACCCACCAACACTGAATAGGAGTAATAACAATGTATTATAACAACTTTAAAACCATAATAGGAAAAACATTACTCAAAACCCAAAACTAAGGCAATTTATCAAACACATGAGAGTCATGAACTTGAGCATGGGAATGGGTAGAGCATGCGAGTATAACATTATTACATTACTAGAACCATGAATTAAGGCTTTAACATGAAGATTTCAATATTCAAAATATGCATTGGCTCATTCCGCTTGAAAACACTTATAAACACAACTTGTAATTGAATTAACAAGAGATTCCTGGAGATAGTTCATCTTAAACATGTAAAATCATAATTTAAACCAAAAATAAGGGTTCTTGGACTCCATGGTTAGAATGAGCCCATGGATGAACGTCACACATACCTCATTTGATGAATTCTTGAAGGTTCTTGAGGATTTTCTTGAAACTTGAGCTTGAATCCTTTGATTCTATTCAATGGGTTAGGGTTTTTTCTTGAGAGAGTAAGATGGCTTTCTTGAGAGATTTTATGAATAAAGGGGAAAATAATGCTCCTTGGGGACTTAAATTTCTTGTTATGGACAAATTTGGGTGGGGGAAATTAACCCAAATGCCCTTAATGACAAGAACTAAAAAGCTGGACGAGACCACCCAATGCGGCACAAGCCCTGGTTGAAGCAGCTAACGCGGTGCGACCCCTTCTCGGGTCAAGCAACTAATGCGGCACGACCCCAATCCTGGGTCAAGTACCAAATGCATCGCAGGACCAACACAATACCTTACTATTTTGAACATCCAAACATGGTCCAAACCTCGTCTAAAAGTCCCAAAACTCCCCCGACACATACTTTTGACTACCCTAAACAAGAATCAACTTAAAAATCAACATTCTGAGGTTGGGAAGGCCAAACTAAAAATCCTCAAAGATTAGGGGTCTTGAAAATGATTAAGTCCTCAACACTTGGTGAAATTTCAAGGCTTTGGACCCCTTATGCATGCACTAAGAGCTGAAATGAGGTAAGAGTTTGATGAGGTATTACAATATCTTTCCCTTGGGAACATTCATCCTCAAATGAGATTGGTTAGCTGAGAATACTGGGACTGAGATCATATACTAAACATGCATGACTGGAAAACATGATTACGTAACTGAGCCTGAAACATGATACATGAACTGAACTATTTTCGTGAATGCATGAAATAACATGAAAATGATTACATAGCTGAAATTGAGAATGAAGAGAGTAAATTTGAGAAAAAATCATTACCTTAATTTGAGTCTGAGTTTGTGGAGAAAAGATGAGGGTACTTGGTTCGTATGTCTTCTTTTTCTTCCCAAGTGGCTCCGTCAATTGACTGATTCCGCCAAAGAACCTTAACCAAAGAAACTTCCTTGTTCTTTAGTCTATGAATCTGTCGATCAAGGATTTCAACTAGGATTTCTTTATAAGAAAGTCTATCCTGAACATCTGTACTTTCTAAGGGAACTATGACCGCTGGATCACCAATACGCTTCTTTAACAAAGAAACATGAAAGACTGGATGCACTGATGCCAAATCTATAGGAAACTCAAGCTCATAACTACCTTCCTATAACAGTTCAAGATTCTATAAGCGATAACATATCGGGGATTGAGTTTTCCTTTCTTACCGAACCTCTTCACTCTCTTCATGGGTGATATTTTCAAATAAACCAAATCCCCAACCTCAAAATCAAGATTTATCCTCCTCATATCTTCATAGGATTTCTGCCCAGCTTTGGGTTGTCTTTAGCCTCTCCCTAATCAGATGAACTTTCTCCATCGCATCGAAGAACACTGAATCTGGCCCTATCAAAGTAACCTCACCTGCCTCAAACCAACTAATAAGAGATCTATACTCCTCCCATAAAAAACCTCAAATAGAGCCATCTGAATACTAGAGTGATAGATATTATTTTATGCAAACTCAATCAAAGGTAAGTGATTATCTCATCTACCTTTTAATTCAATGACACAATCCTTCAACATGTCCTCTAAGGTCTAAATGGTCCTATTCGCCTGACCATCTGTCTGAGGATGAGAAGTTGTACTGAGATAAACTTGGGTACCAAGAACCTTCTAAAAAGCCTTCCAAAAGCGAGAGGTAAACTGGGTACCTCTATATAAAATGATAGACAATGGAACTCCATGCAACCTAACCAACTCTCTAAGATAGAGCTTGGCGTAATCCTCGATTGAACATGAAGTATGAATGGGCAAGAAATGGGCTGATTTGGTCATTCTGTCTATAATAACCCAAATTAAATTATGTTGACAACGCGTACGAGGCAAACCCATTATGAAATCCATGTTCACCTCTCCCCACTTCCAAGTGGGAATGTTGAACTCCTGCAATGTACCACTAGGTCTGTGGTGCTCAACTTTAACTTGCTAATAATTAGAAAATTAGCCACAAAATCTATGATATCCCTGTTCATACCACTCCAGCAATAGATTTCTCGTAAATCAGGATACATCTTAGTGGCTCCTGGATGTATGGAATACCGCGCACCATGCGCTTTTACTAAAATTTGCTGCCTCAAACCATCAACACAAGGAACACATAACCTGCCCTAACAATGCAACACACTATCTTTCCCTTGGGAGAAAGCCTCTACTTTCCAATTTCTAACCGTTTCCTTCAACTAAACTAACCTTGGATCTCCATCCTTCTTTTCTTTCACTTTTACAACTAATGAAGATTCCATACTATTCTGAACCCATACACTGCCATCAGCCAAATCAACCAACCAAACACCTAATATAGCAAGCTGTTGAAACTCCCTGACTAACTTCTTCTTATCCTCTTCAACATAAGCTACACTGCCCATAGAAAATCTACTAAGGGCATCTTCATCTACATTGGCCTTGCTCGGATAATAAAACACACTCATATCATAATCCTTCAATAACTCCAACTACTTTCTCTAATAAAGATTTAAGTCTTTCTATGAAAACACGTACTGAAGATACTTGTGATCTGTAAACACATCAACATGAACCACGTAAATATAATGCCTCCAAATTTTCAACCAAATTTTCAATGAAAAAACATCATCTGCCAACTCAAGATCACGTGTAGGATAATTCTTTTCATAAGGTTTAAGCTGTCTAGAGGCGTAGACTATGTCCTTACCTCTCTGCATCAATACACAACTAAGACCAACTATGGAAGCATCATAGTAAACTACAAATCCCTCTAAACCATTTGGTAAAGTCATTACTGGGGATGAGGTGAGTTGAGTCTTCAACTTCTAAAAACTTTTTTCGCACAAATCTGACCACTGAAATTTGACTTTCTTCTGAGTTAATCGAGACATGAGGGATGAAATAAAATAAAACCCTTCAATAAATCATCTTTAATAGCCATCCAAACCCAAAAACTCCTGATATATAACGAAGAGATGGGTCTGGGCCAGTTTCCCACTACTTCTGTATTTTGAGGGTCAACTTGAATGCCATCACCGAATACAATATGGCCAAGGAAAGCTACTGACCTTAGCCAAATTTGAACTTACTTAATTTGGCGAATAACGGATGGTCTCTAACAGTCTGTAATATAATTCTGAGATGGTCTGCATGATCATTTTCACTATGGGAATAGACAAGAATATCGTCTATGAAGACTATGACGAACATGTCCAAGTACTGCTTGAACACTCTGTTCATCAAGTCCATGAAAGCTGCAGGGCATTCGTTACAAAAAACATAACTAGAAATTCGAAGTGACCATACAGGGTTTTAAAGGCTGTCTTCGAAATATCATATTCTCTGGCTCTAGGATGATGATAGTCGAATCTGAGGTCTATCTTAGAGAAATAACTGCCACCCTAAAGTTAGTCGAATAAGTCATAAATCCTAGGGAGTGGGTACTTATTCTTGAATATGGCTTTGATTAGATGACGGTAGTCGATGCATATTCTAAGAGAACCGTCTTTCTTATGCACGAACAAGACTAGAGTGCTCCATAGGGAAACACTGGGCATAATGAATCCCTTATATAAAAGATCTTTCAACTATTTTTTTAACTTCTTAAGTTCAGTGGAGCCATTTGTTTAGGTGGAATAAAGATAGGCTGGGTATCTAGAAGGAGGTCTATTCAGAATTCAATTTCCCTTTCGGGAGAAACTCTAGAAAGATCTTCAGGGAACACATCTGGAAATTCCCTTACTACTAAAACTAACTCGAGACTGGAAGTCTTAGAATTGGAGTCTTTGACTCGAACAAGATGGTAAACACACCCCTTAAATATCATTTTTCTTGCTCTAAGATATGAAATAATTTGACCCCTAAGCACTAAAGTACTACCTCTTCATTCAATAACTGGTTCATTAGGAAACTAAAACTGAACGACACTATTTCTACAATCAACTGAGTCATAGCACGAATGGAGCCAATCTATGTCGATAATGACATCAAAATTAGTCATCTCAACACTTAGTGAAGTTTCGAGGATTTGGACCCTTTATACATGCACTAAGAGCTAAAATATGCTAAGAGTATGATGGGGTATTATGGAACCGTATGTTCTGATATCACTTGTTGGGTTCGAAATTGAGAGGGTGCCATACTGAAGCTTAAAGTTTTCAAACCATATAGGTGATAAATCAGATGACACAAAAATATACTAAAAATATATTATCGAAGAAGGTTTGGCCAATTGGCCTACATATTTTTAAAAAACTTATATTATTGAAAAACATGAAAACTGTGGGAGAAGTCACCCCCTAAACAAAACTCTTTAAACTAATACATTGTGGATACTATTGTGTTATGTTATGAGAAAGGGGAGTCTTCTATTAATAGAGTTCCAAAACCTTTCATCCAAGAAAGAGATTACCCAAATATGGAAAAGAATTATATTTTCCTTCCAGAAAAGTAAAAGTAATGATGGTATTACTTTTATTTATTTCTAAGAAAAATAAAACTTAAATTTGGTAAGAAAATCAGGAAAAAACCCTAACAGTATTATGATTGGTTTAGATGTTGAGCATTCCTTATCATCGAGGAAGGATAAGACTCTTCGAAATTATAGTAAAATCTTCGTAAATTAATACTCGATAAATTATAAACTCTCTAAGATAGCATTTTTCTCCGAACGAAATTGGGCCAGTGAAAAGAATCATCGATTTTGATAAGATAATAAGTTAATATATTTTTGAAAGATCCTTAATACTTCTTTAAAATTACAAAAATATCTATAATGATTTAACGAAATATGATTCGAGTATTTTTTTTTAAATGTAAATCTAGTTGAAGCTCATCTCTAACTTTTCTTACTATATCCAAAAGTTTTGGTGTTGTCTTCTCGAATTGCACAAGAAAATTATGAAGGGTTCTAGATACAATAAGTGCTTTCTTATGAGTAATTGGTTCCAAAGGTATTGTATCATCTTCAACTTCATCATCAACACAGTTTTAGCCGATGATATCCATAATTTTCTCTAAAGTTTGGACCTCGAAACATGTATCATTTTTACCCGGGTAATCCAACATGCTATTGACATCCATTTTAATACGATAACCAAAATCATTATCATGACCTCAAGTTCATCAATGTCGTTTTCACGACTTTATAAATTAGGAAGATACTCAAAATCACTCATCTTTCGTGAATTTTGAAAACACTCTTAAATTAATAAATATTAATTTATCAATTTAATAGTATCTTTATAAAATAATAATAATATTGCATGGTCCCAACAATATTAATTTAGAGAGGTTTTACTGTAACTTGACATTGGATTTCTTCAGTGAGTTAAGTTATGATTTAGATGAAATTTAACTTAATTTAGTTCCTTGTATATTTCTCAATTAAATGACATATGGATTCGCCGTCAAACATACTTGTCGTTGATGATTGTTGGTTTGTTAATGCTTGAATGAATAAGTTGTTGATTGTTGAACTTGAGATATGATTGTGCACTTATAAAATTGAGTGCATTTGTGATATTATTCAGAGTGATGATAAAAGTAGAATATAAATGAAAATTATTATTATGGATGGGGTACCACACTGATACGACATCATACTATTATTATGGATTGGTACCAAGGTGATATGATATTATTATTATGGACCGAATACCATATCGGTATGATACATGTATTCTGATGCGTTCCTATAAGTCATGACTAGTTTGACAAAAAAAAAAGACCCTTTAGCATATGTGTACAAATTAGTGTTTAGGGTATGAGTTAGTATGAGATATCATGATAATAAAGAAAGTAAAAGAAATACAAAAGAAATTGAGGTGGACATAGATCCATTCTGTAATGACATTACTTAGATTGTAAATTCGTAATTGTTTATGATAGTATATGTGACTTACACGACTTATTTGCGGATGACTATCTATTGAATAAACTATTTTCTTTGTGTTGAAGTTCATGTCTACTTATTTGTTTGATTTGATCATGTACTTGTTACTAAATTAGGTTGGCCTATGACGTCTACTAGTACGTAATAATTTATACTGATACTACTTTATACTCTTCTTTTATTGAGTGCAAATAATGTTTTAAAAACTGAGACACGACCTCATATCTAGAGGTATCAAATGATTTAATCCAAAAGTGAGCTACTTGCATTGTAGGATGCCACAAATCTTTGTAATTCTACTGTCTTTCCTACGAATAATGACATTTTATTTTATTAGTGATTTTGAGGTACTCTTAGACATTTAATTTTGGATTAGTGTCTTGTACAGTATAATTAGATTTTTTCATATTTTTTTTATTATTTATTTGGGTTTTGATGTTAGTCTATCTTAATTGATTAATTGAATAGGTTAAAGTCTTCGGTTAGATGGTTCTCCCATTAAAGGGTTAATGTGCGTGCCACTCACGACCATTTGGATCGTGACATGTGCTTTGATCATTCGGTTCAATTTTCTCTATTGTCAGTTCAGTTTATTTACTTCCAGTTTGTGAGCATGCAAATTACTGGTAATCAAACCAATAAGATATTCATTATCATTTTCGATTAATTAATTATTGGTCTTCAATGTTTCAATTTTTAATTTAACTGATAAGAAAGTGCTCCTTAATTTTTTTTTTACTTTCTCTTATTTTCATCCGTTCATATATACACTACTTTCATGCATAAAAATTCCATACAAACTATAAGCAAAAGCAAAAGCAAATTTAAATATGTTATTACTAAAACAAACTTGTTTTCTTTCTGTTTAAGTAGCAAACTTAAATATAACAACATCATTAGCAATCCCTCAAAAAGAAACATAAGGTTCGTTCATAGTTTACATTGGTGGGTAGAACCCATCAAACCAACGAATTTAGAAAGAAAATAATAACACTAAGATAAGATGTAAGACCCTGCAAAGTTTCCTCGTAGTCTAAGTTCTTTAAAGCGTGTCAAGTAAAGCCTTACACTTAGAATTTTGACTAAGTGTTGGGAGTTAGTTCATTTTTGAGCCATCAAACTTTGAGGAATTGTTCCACGACCTTTCCGACCTCTAATGATTGATATTTTATCTCATTCATTATTCGGGAGGTCAATAGGTATTTTCGGACAAGTTTTGGATTTTTGGGAACACGGTTAGACCTCGTTTGGTGTTTCAAAATAGTGGATCAACGCGATCTTGGCGCGCCGCGTGTCCCATCGCGTTGGACAATTTTATGCAGGAAAAGTACTGAGGATCGACGTGATAGTGAAGTGACGCGTCGAGTATCACATCAATACCCCGTCGCATCGTGTTGCCTGCAGCGTTGATGCCTAGTTTTCAACTTTAAAATTCTGCGTCCTAGGGGGTAAATTAGTCATTTTCCCCATATTTTTTCATCTTTAACATGGGATTAATATTTCCAAATACCAAAATAAGGTTATTTTCCCTTAAAATCACCAAGAACACTCTCTAGGATTTTAATCCAAAGATCAAAATATCTCAAGATTCAACCGTAAATTTTCAAAATTAATTCAAGAATTGGAATCTCCAATACAAGAGCTACAAGAAACACCTATTAGAAGTTCGAATAACATCCCAAGAGATAAAGTTCATCCAAAGCTTCCAATATAAGGTATGTGGGGTTTCAACAAGGACAATTCTCTCGTCCTTGTGCCTAAATCTTGTTTTAGATTATAAATTACTTAATTTTTGTGTGATTTCCCATGAAATTGAAGTTAGGATTTATAAACAATTTGCATTGTTTGAATATTATGATATTTCAAGTGATTGAATGTTGAATTACATGACTATTTTCATCTATTTATGCGCGTAATGCAATTTTCCAGATTTTTCAAAGTGAGTTTAAGCATGACATTGATATTCTTGATCTTATTATTTTGATAGTATTGAAGTATTTTAAGAAGCATATTGAGCATGTTGTCTTTCTATGATTTTGAATGTTTATACATGAGTTCTAAATTGGGATTCATACTCATTATCACTATTTACAAGATTATGAGTTTTGAGAGATTTTGAAGAATATTTTCATGCCTATTGCAATAATTTTCAAATTTTGAACTAAATTATTATTGAGTTCATTAACAGGCATAATTATTATGATGTTTTGACATAAGTTTGAAGCATGAGTGATTTGGCCCAATTTTGAGTATTGATATTCAAGAACTTGTGCTTTTATGCACCCTAAGATTAGCATATTTTGACTTGTATAAATAATATTTGATCTTCGGATCCCCAGTTGAGTTTTGGAATCCACTTTTTAGAGTTTATTACAGATTACAGATATGAGTTTGGTTTTCTTTACAAACCATGAGATTATTTTAAAAGTGGATTTCCATTGAGATGAGCATAGCTAACTAAAGGGAGTAGTATTTAGCACCGAGTTGGGTAAGTTACTATGGTTTCATACCCCAGAACTATGTGTCACCGTAGGATTGAGATTAATGGGCCCGAGACCGAGATAGTGATCACTGAGTTGAGGTTATACTTCCTGGGAAGAGTATGATGCCTCTCCCTAACATGAGGTTTCTTTCTTAGGAGGACAAAATGTTGAACTCCATGTAGCTCGCATAGTTTATGTCGGTTAAGAGAACCTTCCTTGCAGTATAGTATTTAAAAGAGAATTCCCTAATATTAAGGCTTTTCAGAGTAGTTTCTTAAAGTATATTTTTTCTTAAAGAAAGTATTTCTCACTGCTATTAAAAGTAAATAATAGTTTTTGAGTATATTTCTTAAGGTAAGTATTTTCCCTAATGATTTTAGGAACAAAGTTTAAAGGCTCACAAAACTTATTCAGATATTGAATTACTTGAGATTTTTAGTTACAGAGTTACAACTTTAGTTTTTAGACACAAAGTGAGCTCCTTTTTCACTTACCTATATGAATTGAGATAAAGTATTTCTTATGCAGAAAGAAATTTCAGATTTCATTTATTTTACAAGATTATGAGAACAAGAAGAGAATACAGATTTTAGAACTAAAAGTTGTGGCTCACGAGATTTGTAAAGCATGTTTTTCTTCTTATTGCTACTTATTTTAGTATTTCAACTATTCCAGCTTTGTGAGCCACTTACATTTAGCATGCATTGTTTTATAAATGATGACTATGTGATATTTTTTTACTTATACATTTACCCCCATATACTTAGTACATCCTCAAAGTACTGATCTATATATATGTCTATGTGATATTCTATCTCATAATGTAGGTACAAGTTTCAGTATGCATATTCAGACTCAGACGGTTGCAGAATCCAGCCTGTGAGATGATGAGTCCTCCTACTTCGGGGACTTCAATTATACTTATTTATATTCTTTACTTTCTCATTCATACATATTGATTAGCGATTGTTGGAGTAGCTTCCCAGCTATTTATAGTCAGTATTAGTAGAGGCTTCATAGACAAATAGTAGAGTTAATGTATTCAGTTTCAATTTTTTGGTAAAATCAGAGTTGTAATCATGTGAATTTAGTTTTGTATTGAATAGATTTTAGAAAAGGGTTATCTTCCACTGATTTTGTATATATTTAGCTATTTTATTCAGTTGCCTATGAGTTATGCCAGTAGAAAGGTTAGCTTGGGGTCACTTATGATCCTAAGCACCGTGTGACGTCTCGAGACCCATTTTTTTGCATTATAAACTTGATATTAGAGAACAGAGTTCAAGTTTCCTGGGGTGTCTGTGAAGCCGTGTCTAGTAGAGTCTTGCAAAATTGTACGGAGACATCTGTACTTTTCTTCAAGAGGCTATAGGGCATTTAAGAAAAGTTTTCTTTCCTTTCTACTCTAGATCGTGCAGTAAAGTTTCCCTCTCAGAGTTTTCTTTTTATTCATGTGTCACCCTAAAATTTCCTCATCTATGTATTATTCTTGAGATAACATGATCAGCGAGTTCCAATTTCTCCCCAGATAATACTCTTAGATTTAAGCAAAAATTTTAGAATCACACAAAAGGGGTTTGAGAGGAGGTCTCTAGTGTGCCATAAGAGGAGGTCTTTAGTCACACTTTCATGATCCTAGTGAAATCCAGTTTATATCATGTATGTCCTTAATTTAGATTATGTCCTTAATTTAGATCTCTTGGTGAATCCATGATGTTGATATTGTATTCTTCAGGCCTCAGTTAAGTGTCAAAGATATCTTTCCAAGTTTTAGGTCCATATGTTTTAACCTTTCAGTGACTCCTCCTTATGTAATAATAGTTGTGATAAGTAATTCTGTTGATGGGAGAGAGTAAGTGTTTCTTGTTGATGAAAGATCGTTGTATGCTTGTTTTTTCTAAGGCCATAAGTGTGAAGTAATATTGAGGCCAAGTCCCTGATACATGTTGTGGTTAGTTGAAATAGGTGTGTGTATGTTCTTGGAGTAGTGCGTGGGAGTTATTGTGATAGAGGGTTAGAGAATACGAGGAGTGTGCTATTATGGGCGTTTGTTTAGATGTTCATATGTGGTTATAACAATAGGCTTGAATTTCGTATTGGTGTATGAGTGGATGAATGTGGTGCGTGTTAGTTTCCAACCTTCCCAACCTTAGAATGTAAAAATCCTTAAGTGAAATCATGATCGGCGTTGTCAATAGCACATCTCATGTAAGTTTTAGATTATTCGAGCGATGTTTAATGATAAAAATAGTAAGGCAACGCGATATGTCCGCGTCGCGTCGCATATCGCGTTAGTAGTCCAGTTCAATTATGGTGTTATATGTAGTACCCCAAAATTTTGAGTTAGGATTGACCATGGTGGGAGGACTTAGTTTAGTTTAGACCTTAGTATATAGGTTTATCAAGGCCCATGTAAGAATTAAAAGTTGAATCAAGGGAGTATGGTATTTAAGGGGAATAGTATAGTGAGGAAGTATTCGAGAAGAGTTGTTAAGTTTGAAAGTAAGGAATCGTATTGCCTAAGGCCTAGAAATTCTATCCTAGCTTATAATGTATATGTATATGTCTATATTCCAAGCTATAGAGTTGTATCAAAGTTGTGATTCCCTAGTAGGATGTCTTGTTCAGACCATTCCATTCATTTCTCCCTAATATCGTTAGAACTTCCTAAAAGAGCGTTAAAGAGATACCCTATTTGGGTGTGAGCATTCAGTATGAATCAGTTTGTGTAGCCAACAGTCCAGTTTAATAGTCAGACAAACAAATTTCTATAGTTTTCCATTTTTTGATTTAGTCTAGGTTTACTACATGAAGTTTCCTGAATATGTCCATTCCAAGAGGTCATGGGTTTGCATCTATGTAAATTATGAATTCATGCATCAGTTTCAGTTCCAGATATTAAGTAATGATTCAGTTCGTGAGTATCTTGTGTATCATCTCAATCTTTTCCTAGTATTTCAACCAAATCAGTATCATTCGGGGATGAACGATCCCAAGAGGGGGATATTGTAATACCCTGAGTTTTCATGTTATAAACCTCTCATCTTTTTCTCATGAGATCAGATCCAGCATAAAGCAATGGTTACTCATAAGTTGACACTCTCATTTTTTTTTATCTTAGACATATAGCTATTTTCATGAAAATTCAGCTATATAGCTATTCTTATTATGAGTTTATGCATTCTCCAAATTATTCAAGAGTTTAGAATGATATAGAGTCAGTTTAGCGAGTTGTTTCAGCTATGCATACTCAGTTTTCTCCGTACTCTTAGCTTAACGAGCAACATTCAAGGTCGAATGTCCCCAAGGGGGAGATATTGTAAGATCCCGCAAAGTTCCCTTGTAGTATAAGTTCTTTAAAGTGTGTCAAGTGAAGCCTTACACTTAGAATTTTGACTAAGTGTTGGGACTTAGTTCATTTTTGAGCCATCAAACTTTGAGGAATTGTTTCATGACCTTGTCAACCTCTAATGGTTGATATTTTAGCTCATTCATGATCCGAGAGGTCAATAGGTGTTCTCGGACAAGTTTTGGATTTTTTGAAATGATTTTAGACCTCGTTTGGTGTTCTAAAATAGTGGACCAACGTAATCTTGGGGCGCCGCGTCGCCCATTGCGTTGCTCAATTTTGTGCAGGGAAAGTACTGAGTCTCGATGCGATGGTGGCGCAACGCATTGAGTATCGCTTCAATGCACCGACGAGCCCCGTTGCCTGCAGCGTTGATGCCCAGTTTTTCATATTTAAAATTTCACATCTTAGGGGGGTAAATTAGTCATTTTTCCCATCTCCTTTCAGCTTTAACACAGGATTAATATTCTCAAATACCAAAGTAAGGTTATTTTCCCTCAAAATCACCAAGAACACTCTCTAGCATTTTAACCCAAAGATCAAAATATCTCTAGATTCAACTGTAAATTTATGAAATTGATTCAAGAATTGGAATCTCCATTATGAGAGCTACAAGAAACACCCATTAGAAGTTTGAATAATATCCCAAGAGCTAGAGTTCATCCAAAGCTTCCAATCCAAGGTATGTGGGTTTCAACAAGGACAATTCTCTCATCCTTGTGCCCAAAACTTGTTTTAGATTACAAATTACTGAATTTTTATGTGATTTCCCATGGAATTGAAGTTAGGGTTTATATCCAATTTGTAGTGTTTGTAGATTATGAGATTTCAAGTGATTGAATGTTGAATTACATGACTATTTTCAGGTATTTATGCACGTAATGAAGTTTTTCAAGTTTTCCAAAGTGAGTTTAAGCATGACATTGAGATTCTTGATCTTATTATTTTGATAGTATTGAAGTATTTTTAAGAAGCATATTGAGAATGATGTCTTTATATGATTTTGAATGTTTATACATGAGTTCTAAATTGGGATTCATACCCGTTATCACTGTTTACAAGATTATGAGTTTTGAAAGAGATTTTGAAGAATATTTTCATGCCTACTGCAATAATTTTTAGATTTTGAGCTAAATTATTATTGAGTTCATTAACAGGCATGATTATTATGATGTTTTGACATAAGTTTGAAGCATGGGTTATTAGGCCCTATTTTGAGTATTTATATTTCAAGAACTTGTGCTTTTGTGCACCCTGAGATTAGCATATTTTGAGTTGTATAAACAATATTTGATCTTCGAATCCCCAGTTGAGTTTTGAAATCTAGTTTTCAGAGTTTATTATATATTACAGATATGTGTTTGGTTTTCTTTATAAACCATGATATTATTTTAAAAGTGGATTTCCATTGAGATGAGCATAGTAAACTAAAGGGAGTAGTGTTTAGCACCGAGTTGGGCAAGTTACTACGGTTTCATACTCCAAAACTACGTGCCACAGTAGGATTGAGATTAATTGGCCCGAGCACAAGATAGTGATCACTGAGTTGAGGTTATACTCCATGGAAAGAGCATCCCAAACGTGAGGTTTCTTCCTTAGGAGGACAAAACGTTGGACTCCGTGTAGCTCGTATGGTTTATGTCGGTTAAGAGAACCTCCCTAGAAAAATAGTATTTGAAAGAGAATTCCCTAATAGTAAAACTTTTCAAAGTTGTTTCTTAAAGTATATTTTCCCTTAAAGAAAGTATTTCTCCCTGCTAGTAAAAGTAAATAACAACTTTTGAGCATATTTCTTAGATAAAGTAAGTATTTTCCTTAATGATTTTTGGAACTAAGTGTAAAGTCTCATAAAACTTATTTAGATGATTTTCTGTTACAAAGTTACAACTTTAGTTTCCAGACACAAAAGTGAGATCCTTTTTCACTTAGCCTATACGAATTGAGATAACGTATTTCTTATGCAGAAAGAAATTTCAAATTTCATTTAGTTTACATGATTATGAGAACAAAAAGAGAACACAGATTCTAGAACTAAAAGTTGTGGCTCACGAGATTTGTAAAGCATGTTTAGCTTCTTATTGCTACTTATTTCAGTATTTCAGATATTCCAGCTTATGTGAGTTACTTATATTTAGCATGCATTATTTTATATATGATGACTATGTGATATGTTTTTACTTATGCATTCTCCCCTATATACTCAGTACATCCTCAAAATACTGATCCATATATATGTCTATGTGCTACATTGTCTCATAATGTAGGTACAAATTTCAGTATGTACATTCAGGGCTCATTTGTTTGTACTTAATAGAGGTCTAAATCTTAATGGTTCAGACTTCAGACCATTATGTGCATTTATTTTTTATCAAGATTTTAGCTCTTAATAGGTCTGAATAAGTCTTAATTATTCATATCTAGAATCAAGTCTTAATAGGTCTAAAAAGGTATTCTGGTGTTGGATAATATTCACCACCACTCTATTCATAGTCATCAATCACCACTACTAATATAATACCCAGTTTTCTGAACCAAAATGCTACACAATGCTCATGACCCCGAAGGACCACAAGCTAACCTATGACTGATATCTGTACATGTACACTACATAATATATGAATATAAATGTGAAAACATGAACTAAAAGGCCATAAGGTTCAATACTGAACATAATCTGAATAATAACACTGTCTGAATAATGTGGTATCATAAAAGCAAAACAAAACTGAAATACTGAAGTCTGAATCTAGTCTGTAATCTAGTCTAAAAGCCTCTAACTGTCTGAAGTAGGGACTGGAAGGAACATGTCTCCAGCTCACTCCCAACTACTAAGAGCTAAACTGAAATACTGAAGAAATAAAGTAGTAATCATGTCCTCAGAGAATGAGGACTTATTGCTAACTCTGAATGCTGAAATATACAATGCTATTGCTGCTCTGAAACTCGTGCCTCTAAACCTATGTCATAAAATAAAACACCATAGCATGAATGTGTCAGTACGTCTGAATGTACTGAGTATACAAGTGAGGTAGGCTAAATGCTAAGGGTTTATATGCATGAACAATGCTAACTGATATGAATGTGAGAATACATACATGAATACATAACGACTATGACTGAGTTCATGACAACATGATGACTGAGTTCTGATTGCTGATACTGTTACTGAGCGACTGTGTTTGACAGTCTAGATTCTAATGGAACTAACAGAGGTTCATACTGTACGAAATATCTGAATCTGAGATCAGTCCTATCTAGTGGGTGATATCTGAGTATACTGATAATAAAGATGATTTGACTTAGTCTGAGATCAGTCCTACCTAGCGGGTAATCTCTGAATCTGATTATGCTAATACCGATTGTCCATAGTTGAGATCAGTCCTATCTAATAGGTGATCCCAAAGTCTATTTATAATGATAAAGATTGACTGTATCTAACAGTGTTGAATCTGTACTACTGAGTTGAATTGATTGTATCTAACAGTTATGATTCTGTAACTAAAACTGTGGGATGTATTCATCTAACCGATATGCCCCTTTATAGCTAGTCTGGGGTCTAACCTGTAACCCCAGTTGGAAGGGTGTCAGTACCACGTCATTGGTAAAGACAACTATTGTGGAGTTATTCCTAATCTAGCGGGTGACCCTTGGGATCAGTCCTATACATTTAAATGTGCTAATGGGTGGTCCCTGAGTATGTCAGTCCTATCTAACTGGTGATATCTCATACCAACACTGGCTACGTAGTTTTGGAACTTAGGGATTACTTCTAGGGATCTCATTCCTATCAAGTGGGTGAGTCCTCATCCCTAGGCTCACTCAGTGCTGAATCTTACTCCCATTTAAAAGTTACTAAACTGATTAATTGAGCTGAACTGATTAATTGAACTGAACTGATTAGATGAACTGATACTAGTGGTCTTGTTTAGCGGAGCTAAACTAACTTTACTGAGTTCCGTTGACTGACAGAATGTACTGATGTCTGAGAACTGACTAAGGGTACTGTAGTTACTGAGATTTTTACTTGGAATACTGAAATCACTAAGATTACTGAACTACTAAGATTTTTGAGATTTACGGAGTCATATGGTTGACTGAGTTATATGGATCATAGCTTGACTAAGAGTATCGTGAAACATGACATGGCACAAGGAACACAGCTAAATTGTCGGGTACAAGTTCCCCCAGGACTCGATGGAAGGAAACTGACACACATGACACTTCTTGATCATAGGAATAGAATCCACAATTCATAATACCATAAAATAGGGGATTTCATACTACACATGGTTCTCAACATCTTATGCATGGAAGAGAATGCGTATAACATGTAAATACTTGTATAACTTCAATGTCATAGGCATTTCACATCATAACAATCAATACACAACAATATCCTGGAATTCATGTTGAATTATATGGGTTAATGTAAGCACTATTGAGTCATGAAAACACGTTTTTTTTATCATTCTAGGCATTTTATCGAACACCTTACATGCACAACTTTGGGTATAGGTATACTTATCAATTTAACAATATAAGTCACCCAAATTAATGGATTTCAACTAACATGCTCACATACTTCATGAAAATACATTAAGATACTACCTTGAAATCCAAATAACAACCATCAACATGGACATAATCATACCACAAGAAGATAATAACAATTTATTATTTAAAACTTGATTCTTGAGCTCCATGGATGACAGGGATCCATGGATGAACACTATGCGAACCTTATTTTTGATTTAATAAAGATTGACGGAGAGATTCTTGAATTTTGATGGTAGAATTTCCTTGAACTTGAATCCCCCAATTGAAACCCTAGCTTGATCTTGAGGGGATTTTGAGAGAAGTGACTATTTTGGTGTAAATGAGGGCTAATTCCATGTTTTTGACTTATATGGGGGTGGGATATTGACCAAAATATCCCTCAAAGCACGGAGATGAAATGCTAAAATTTTTGGCAAAAGGCTATGGCCAGGGCGGCGCCCTGCTTAGAGCGGTGGTCTAAGTAAGGCTGCTCGGGCCTTTAGGCTTTTCCTACTGGTTTGGCACACCAAACATTCCCTTATGCAGCTCTGAAAATTCGAAAACTCACCCGGTATGTACTACGACCTTGACCCACCGCAACGCAACTTGAAAATCAAAAATCAAAGGTCGGAAAGGTTGTCAAATAAATCTCCGAAGTTCGGAGGTCTAAAATAAGACTAAGTCTTGAACACTTAGCAAAATTTTCTAAGTGTTAGAGCCTTTAAAAAGCGTAAGGAGCTTAACGAGCTGATTTTTTTACATGCAAGATTTTACGGGGTCGTACAATACTCCCCCTTGAGAATATTCATCTTCGAATGAGACTGAGAGTGAGGGGAAACAATGAGCTGAACATGAACTGAACATGAATGACTGAAACATGATCTCATGAGTGACATGACTGATAACTGACTATATCATACTGAACATGCATATATGATGCATGTGTAACTGGTTCATAAATGCATGACTGAGTATGCAATGGTACTTGATACTAAGTTTATAATAGGATCTGATCATAACTGAATACCAAGTTTAAAATGGTAATTTGAACGTGAAACTAAATAAGTTCAAGAAAAACTATGACTTAACAGAAAAATACTAATGACCCCATAATTATGCCAGAAGTATGAATGAACGAGAACCTGAGAACTTGATTGAGGCTGAAGCATGACATATAATTTGAATTTTGTGAACTGAACTGAGCCTCTGCATACATGGCTCACGACAGAGATTTGAACTTGAGGGTTAACTTATGAGTACCCTTTTATCTAAACTGGATTCTTTATGTCAAGAGAAACTGAATTTAAGACATGAGAGAATTGAGTAATTATGGGGTATCTCCCTCTTGGGACAGTATGTCCCTCTAAGAATGCTTACCTTACTGAGATACTAGGGCAATGCACAGGGCATCTATGAACTAGATTATAACTGAACCTCGAGAGTCTGAAACTAATGCACAATGTATGAACTAAACTGAACTTGCAACTACTAGGAGGTTCTACCTTGGAATAGTTATATTCCCTGATATTTCAAATAGCATGAATAGATGCAAGAATGGGAAAACAAACTATACAAATCTGACTGCTTGATTGCTAAACTAACTTGTTGACTTTACTCACTAACTCGTGCTGAAACATAAGCTCAAATAAGATAAAGAGATCTAAACATGCATACCATGAACATGAAAGACTTGTAACATACCCAAATCTAGGTCAGGAAAACTTTCTGAATCATGACGGGTCTGGAGTTCATAAAGTCTATTCTGACACTGACCACTCTTGGTGCCCTGCTGACACAAATCTTTACCCCTCTGTGCTAGAAATATACACTCTCGCATCCTGTGGTCTGGCTTTCCATACCCAAAGCATACATCACTACCTACCCTACATGCACCTAGGTGATTCCTACCACACTCTTTGCAAAGCGGATAGGTAAGACTCTTATTCTCACTACCCTGGGCCTCGGATCTTGGAGCCCTATCATGACGGTCATTCCTGGACTTGGGTACTGGTGCACTAGCTGAGGATGGAGCTAGGACTGGAAACTTTTGACTATGATGAGAACAGTTACCACCCTGTGACTTAGGTTGAGCAAAGATAAAACTACCTGTCCTTGCTCTCTTATTTTATCTCTCCCTCATCCTAATCTTCTGCTCCTCTATTTGCTGAGCATGAGTCATAAGCCTGGCTAAAGTCATATCACTATTCATCATGGAAAATCTGCACTCGTTTATCATACTATCATTCACCCCTGGCATGAACTTACTCATCTTATCCCTGTTGTCTGCAACCATATGAGGGGCATATCTGGCTAATTGAGTAAACCTGAGAGAATACTCTTTCACTGTCATATTGACCTGCCTAAGGTTAATGAACTCTATCACCTTAGTTTCTCTAAGCTTTAGCGGAAATAATCTATCAAGAAAAGAAGAGGCAAACTTCTCCCACTCTATAGAACCTACACTATCTAACCTTTCTAACTTCCACTGTTTGTACCAAGTATGAGCCACATCCTGTAACTATTATGCGGCTAACTCAGCACTCTCCACAGTAGTCACCCCCATGATATCTGTCACCTTCTGAACTTGATCTAGAAATTTCTTAGGGTCCTCATTTGTCTTAGACCTGAGAAAGGTTGGAGGATTCATTCGGGTGAAGTCCCAAATTCTAGCTGTAGCTGAATTAGCCACTGGGTTGGCCAGAACGAAAGCTGGTCATTCATTCTGGGCAGTAAATAACTGAGAAAAAGTGATGAATGCGGTCTTGAACTCCGCATGATAAACATGATTGCCCATTTCTTCTTTTAGGAGGCATGTTCTGTAGAAAAAAAGGGAGAAATGGATTAGACTGAGAGATTGACTTGAGATTATACTCACTGGCATGACATGAATACTGAAAGAAGGTAAACTGTTCCTAAAACATCTCATAGCCTCCTACACATAAATGTGGCACCCAACACTCCCATGTACAAGGCTCTACTATATGCAGCTTTCAAACTTCCTAGGACTCTATTGAACCTTAAGCTCTGATACTAAGTTTGTTACGCCACAATTTTCTGAAGCAGAACGCTACACGGTGCTCATGACTCCGGAGGACCACAAGCTAACCCATGACTAATATCTGTACCTGTACAGTGCATAATATATGAATATAAATATGGAAACTTAAACTAAAAGGACATAAGGTTCAATACTGAACATAATCTGAATAATAACAATGTATGAATAATGTGGTATCACAATACCAAAACAAAATTGAAATACTGAAGTCTGAATCTAGTTTGTAATCTAGTCTGAAAGTGTCTAACTGTCTAAAGTAGGGAGTAGAAGGAACACGTCTCCAACTAACTCCCAACTACTGAAAGCTAAATTGAAATACTGAATAAATAAAGTAGTAATCATGTCCTCAGAGAATAAGGACTTACTGCTAACTCTGACTACTGAAATATTCAATGCTACCGCTACTCTGGAACTCGTGCCTCTGAACCTATGGCATAAAATAAAACACCATAGCGCAAATGCATCAGTACGTCTGAATGTACTGAGTATACGAGTGAGGTAGGTTAAATGAAAAGGGTTTATATGCATGAACAATGCTGACTAATATGAACGTGAGAATACATACATGAATACATAATGACTATGACTGAGTTCATGACAACATGATGAATGAGTTCTGATAGTTGATACTGTTGCTGAGCGACTGTGTCTAACAGTCTAGATTCTGATGGAACTAACAGAGGTTTGTACTGTACGAAATATCTGAATATGAGATCAGTCCTATCTAGTGGGTGATCTCTAAGTATACTGATAAGAAAGATGATTTAACTTAGTATGAGATCAGTCCTACCTAGCGGGTGATCTATGAATCTAATTATGCTGATACTGATTGACCATAGTTGAGATCAGTCCTATCTAATGGGTGATCCCGAAGTCTATTTATAATGATAAATATTGATTGTATCTGATAGTCCTGAATCTGTACTACTAAGCTTAGTTGATTGTATCTGACAGTCCCGATTCCGTAACTAAAATTGTGGGATGTATTCATCTAACCGACATGCCCCTTTCTAGCTAGTCTGGCATCCAACCTGTAACCCCAGTTGGAAAGGTGTCAGTACTGCGCCATTGGTAAATACAACTGTTGTGGAGTCAGTCCTAATTTAGCGGGTGACCTCTGGGATCAGTCTTATATATTTAAATGTGCTAACGGGTGATCCCTGAGTATGTCAGTCCTATCTAATGGGTGACATCTTGTACCTACACTAGATACATAGTTCTGAAACTTAGGGATTACTTCTAGGGCTATCAGTCCTATCTAGCAGGTGAGCCCCCATCCCTAGGCTCGCTCGGTGCTGAATCCTTATCCCATATGAAAGACACTAAACTAATTAACTGAACTGAACTAATTAGCTGAGCTGATACTAGTGGTATTTTTTAGCAGAGCTAAACTGAGTTTACTGAGCTCTATTGACTGATGGAATGTACTGATGTCTGAGGACTGACTGAGGGTACTGTAGTTACTGAGATTTTTACTTGGAATACTGAAATCACTGAGATTACTGAACTACTGAGATTTTTTAGATTTTTTGAGTCACATGATTTACTGAGTTCTACGGATCATGGCTTGACTGAGAGTATTGTGAAACATGACATGGCTCTAGGCACACAGCTAAATTGTCGGGTACAAGTACCCCCAGGACTTGATGGAAGGAAACTGACACACATGACACTTCTTGATCATAGAAACAGAATCCACAATTCATAATACCATAAATAGAGGATTTCATGCTACACATAGTTCTCAGCATCTTAGGTATGGAAGGGAATGCGTATAACATGTAAATACTTGCATAACTTCAATGTCATGGGCATTCCATATCACAACAATCAATACACAATAATAGCCTAGAATTCATGTTGAATCATAAGGGTTAGAGCATGAACTTGTCATATAAGCACTATTTAGTCATGAAAACATGTTTTTTATCATTCTAGGAATTTTATAGAGCACCTTACATACACAACTTTGGGCATAGGTATACTTATCAATTTAACAATCTAAGTCACCCAAATTCATGGATTTCAACTAACATGCTCACATACTTCAGGAAAATACATTAAGATACTACCTTGAAACCCAAATAACAACCATCAACATGGACATAATCATACAATAATAACATAATAACAATTTATTATTTAAAACTTGATTCTTGAGCTCTATGGATGAAAGGGATCCATGGATGAACACTACACATACCTTATTTTTTATTTAATGAAGATTGACGGAGAGATTCTTGAATTTTGATGGTAGAATTTTATTGAACTTGAATCCCCCAATTGAAACCCTAACTAGTTCTTGAGGGGATTTTGAGAGAAGTGATTATATTTTGGTGTAAATCAGGGCTAATTCTGTATTTTTGACTTATATGGGGGTGGGATATTGACCAAAATACCCCTCAAAGTACGGAGATGAAATGCTGAAATTTTTGGCAAAAGGCTATGGACAGGGAAGCACCCTGCTTAGAGCGGTGGTCTAAGCAAGGATGAGCGGGCCTGTAGCCTTTTGCTACTGGTTTGGCACACCAAACGTGCCCTTACGCAACTCCAAAAATTTCAAAACTCACCCGAGATGTACTATGACCTTGCCCTATCACAATGCAACTTGAAAATAAAAAATCAAAGGTCGGGAAGGTCGTTAAATAAATCTCCAAAGTTCTGAGGTCTAAAATGAGACTAAGTGTTGAACACTTAGTCCATTTACAGGTCAGGGCCATAAAGGCCTATATGAGATCCTAACAACGTCAGACTTTTTTTTTCATTCAATAGCGCCTCTCCTATAAGAGAAGAATATTTCTTCACCCCGTAGTACGGCAGACCCTTCTTCGACCAGTGACCTTTCCCCAGCCTCCAATCATCTGCATGAGTGAACGGTCAATTATTGTTGAGAGGATTTGAAAGAGCCGAGTCAGTAAAAGTCTTATCGGAATTTTCTAAGTGTTAGATCCTTTAAAGAGAGTAAGGAGCTTAACGAGCTGATTTTTTTACACGCAAGATTTTGCGGGGTGTTACAACTAACCACCTCTTCCATCGCCACCATTATCTATCACCACCCACCACCTCTACCATCACAACCACCATTGACAACAAATATCGCTATCAACCACTATTGTCAATCGCTAGCACACCTACTACCTCTATTATTCTAATTATTTTCACCACCACCGCAGCCGTCAACAACACCACCATCATCAACCACTACCGGCTAATTCCTACTATCGACCAACTCATCTATCACAACTAACACCACCACTAACTACCACTAATACATCACAACCTCCATACATTTTTCAATCGCCACCACCATTTCGACTGCCACCACTATTGTCACTAGTAACACCATCTCTACCATCATTTCAACTACTACCGTTGCTACAATTTATCTCTACTAATAACCATCTCCACTATCACAACTAATAATATCTCCAATTAGCACCAACATACCGTCCACCATCATGCATTTATTTTTTAGCCATCACAATCAACACATCCAACTACTAATATCAAGCAACGTCACATCACAACCACCACCACCACTATCAACCGCCACCATCATAACAACCACTACAATACCAACCATTTCAACTATCACCACCAAGATTACTAATCCCTAACATCAATCATTGTTACTGCAACCACCATTATAAACCATCTCTACTATCACAAACAAACATAAATATTATTTTTTCAATCAAATAATAATTTTATTGTATTAAATTATATAATTTTCTAATATATAATTAGTTTTTTATTTAAATTATATTTTTTATTATATATACAAATAATATTTTTTACACATTCAGATGTTGAAAACAAACAGTCTTAATCATTCAGTTTCCTGATCTAAAGACAACATCTTAATCATTCAGATGTGCATTTAGATTCAGACGTTTGAATCTTAAAAAAAATAAATGCACCCTCAGACTCAGACAGTTGCAAATTCCAACCTGTGAGATGATGAGTCCTCCTACTTCGGGGACTTCAGTTATACTTATTTATATTCTTCACTTTCTCATTTATACACGTTGATTAGCGATAGTTGGAGTAGCTTCCCAGCTGTCTATAGTCAGTATTATTAGAGGTTTCATAGACAGACAGTAGAGTTAATGTATTCAGTTTCAGTTTTCTTTGTAAAAGCAGATTTGTGATCATGTGAATTCAGTTTTGTATTGAACAGATTTCAGAAAAGGGTTATCTTTCACTGATTTTGTAGAGATTTAGCTATTTTATTCAGTTGCTTATGAGTTATGCCAGTAGAAGGGTTAGCTTGGGGTCACTTATGATCCTAAGCACCGTGTGACGTCTCGGGACCCATTTTTTGAGGCGTTACATAAGAACTATAAAATATAAAAAATAATAGGGTATATATTCAAATTCTAAAGCCACTATTGTATGAGTTAAAATTAAAAAAAATACAATTTTAATAAAATCTTATTTGGTTATCGATTTAACCATTAACAGAAATCTTAAAACCAAAACAAACCAAAATCAATCCTATAGCCCAATTTTAAAAAATAACAAAATCGTTTAAAAATTATTAAGCTAATATCAATAAATCAATAACTGTTTTTTATTAATTTATCGATTAAACGATTTTTGCACACCCTACAAATAAAGCGTAAAACTTTTAACAAAAATATCAAATATGAATTACCCATAACATATCACAATTAAAATACTATTTTGGAAGTAAATTTTATCAAATTTGATATAACACGAGAAATGTAATCAAAGTGTAAAATATCATCTATCATATAATTCTAAAATATTTCATATGAAAATAATTTATATAAAAAATTATGCAAAACCAATAGGCGATATAACATGAAACTTTTTTTTTAAAATATCAAATATGTATCACCCATCATATATTCCAATTAAACCATTATTTCATGCGTAATTTCTATTACATTCGCTCTTAAGAAATTTAATTAATGAGTAAAGTGTCATCTATCTTATAATTTCTAAAATATTTCATATGAAAACATGTTTATAACAAAATATAATGGAAAATAACATGAACTTTTTAACAAAAATATCAAATATGTATTACCCATAACAAATTCAATCCAACCATTATTTTATAAATAAATTGGAAAAATTAACTATATAAACTTATTAGATTAATTATTACAAGTTATAGAAAAACTTTTAAGTTTCAAGTTATAGCAACTTTTATTTTTAAAAAAATATATAAAAAGTTATTTTTGTTTTGTTGAAAATACAAAAAGTAATTAATGATAAAAGGAAAATTACGATACAATTTACCTTCCTTAAATATAGCTAACCTTAATTACTGATATTTATCCACCTCAAATCGTTCTAATGGTTGTTTTTCCTCCTATTTTAATGCTTGCATTAAGAGTTTTCATCTTTATACACTACATTCCTCTTTGTACACGATGAATTTGTGGTAGTAAACAAAAAATCTTAATTTTGAAGTCTGCAAACAAATTGTTGAACATTATAATTTGAAAGAAAAGAAAAAACAAGTATTTCAGTTGATATCAAATATGAATTCTGTTAATTTACATTCAATCATGATACGTCATGAAGGGAGATGGGATTCATCCGGTTTGTTAAATTTTTGAATGAAAATGGATATTATCCATTCAAAACGAATTTAAAGATTTATTTTCTTGTATTTCTTCAATTCTCTATTGAAGAGTTTCCATCATCATACACTTTCTTCTTTTTCCTACGAGATTATATTATTCCAGTAAACCAATTTCATAATTTTTTTTTTGTTTTATAGAACTTCTGAGAATATTTTTGAACGAAAAACAAACATAAGTTATTGTTGTGCTATAAAAATATGATTTTTGATAATTTGCATTCAATCATGGTAGGTCATGGAGGGAGATAAGATTCATAGGTCTATTAAATTATTTAGCAAATTAATATTTTATAATCAAACGTATTTAAAGAATTAAATAATTTTTTTATGTGTTTCTTCAATTCTTTATTGTTAAAATGTTGAATTTTGTATATGATGATAAAATACTCCTGAAAGATTAACTATATTTGAAGTTATGTATGTTTATGGGTTGCATGATAAAAGCAAGAATTAGCTGTTGAATTTTCTATAAAATGATGATGAAAGTCTCTTGAAACTGTAACTTTAGATTCAATTGTGCATATCAAAAGTTTGTGTATTAAAGTTCTTGCATACTGTATGTTTATATTTTATTGATTGAGAGTTCTTGCATACTGTATGTTTAGATTCAATTGATTAAACTGCTTGCATACTGTATAGGTTGCATGTATGTTTATGGATTGCATGATATGATTAAAATTTAATGTTTTATGTTTTGTGCATTAAAGTTGATTGTGAGTGTAGGTAAAAGCATCAAATAAATTAGATACAAATGTGGAGAATTTCAATTGGATGAAATACCATGCTCTCATGCTATGACTTCTATTGCGTATAGTGTCACGACTCGAGCTGGGGCCCTAGCCGTGATGGGCATCCCGAACCGTGAAGGTCCGAGAGCCCTTCTCTATCTAGCAATCATACACACTTTCATATAATATGAAGAAAAATGCAAAAATATAAAACAATAAAGAATCATGGTCAATATCATAATTCAGTTGAACAATCTGGAATGGAAACCATAAACTTCTAACAACGTCTAACATCAGTCTGCGAAATCTCTAACAACTAAAAATGACATTTTTTAAAATCTGGGACAAGGCCTCCAGTCGGATCTTGAATAAAAAAAATAACAATAACAAGTTAATAACTAGGCATTCCGAAGTAAGGGAGGCTCACCAGCTACAAACTTCTGACAAGTCAATCTACTGCTTACTAGGATCCCAGGACTGTGTCTCAGAATCCTGAAATATAGGGGGTCAATAAAGATGTACTAGTATGCAGAGCAATCCAAAATAATTTATTTATATATAACATAAGTGAGAGCGATTCATAAAACATTTTACATATAATATATGAAAATGCATGAGCACATTTTAAAGACCTTGAAACATTTCTTTGACTCGATGTCCAAGCCTTCAATTCAAGTTTGCCGCAAGGATTGGAGTATCAGTATGGGGAGACAAGCAAGACCACATAGCATGGTTCCCTGATCCCCAGTCAAATCAACATGTAATGGTAGTGCAAAATACCACAAAGCATGGCTCCTAACCATAGTCCCAAAGTGAGACGACATAAATCAAGGTACACAAGACCACACATCATGGTACCATAATCTCGTGTCGGCAAATCACGGTTTCTAGCATTGAGTCTTTCAACTCGTACTTTCTTCATATAACCATCCAACTCTATTTAATCCCATTTTTAACCTTTTATAAACATTCATCTTTCTGAATTTAAAATCCAGAAATCTAAATAAAAATTTGTATTTATTCTGTTCTGTGTTACTATGGGATTATCTATATTGGTATCGTCATACCAAAACTTGCAAGTCATATCTAAGCCATTCAATATCATATTACAATATTCTCTTTCAAAACATAAAGTTTGGACCATCATACTTCCAACAATTCATAAAAACTCAAACTTTAAAACATTTATCAAATTATTCAAAGAGTCTCTCTTTTCAAGATTTCAACAAACATGTGGTGGTCATGTATTTTTGACTAATCATGCAATTCTTTCATTACATATCTTCCACATTTATCAACATGTAAAACCCTCTCTCAACAATTTAAAATCAATCTCAAATCATTCCACTATACTCAAGAACATTGATACCATACATCTAAATCAATTCAGAACACATGAAAACCAAGAGATGTTGCAACACGAGAGGAAGTGTAAATAGTCATGCTCTCAATTCAATCATCGACTTTAAATGCATACATACGTTTATATATAAACAAAATCAATTTTCTTTAAGGGAAGGCCTCAAAACCAAAACAATAGATCAAAATGATTTGCAATGCACAATTGTAAATTTAATTCAAAACCCATTTCAAATTCACAATTTTTCAACATTCAAAAAATCATTAAAACATTTTTCCCATGCCCATGTAGTTTAGGAAAATCCCGCGTACCTTAATTGCGAAGAATTATGAAGAAATTTTGAAAAGATTGGACCTTTAAGCTTGATTTCCCAAACCCTAGTTGTTTTCTCCTCTTGTGTTCTTGAAAGATGAATTAGGGATCTTGAGAGAGTGAAAACGTTACTAAAAGGCTTAATTTTATTTAAGGATGATTAGGGACGGAATTTGGGTGAGAAAATATGACTAAAGTTCCCCTAGACCATTTAGGAATTAAAATAATGCATAAAACCACTTTAGATTCGCGTCAGGTTTCGTGTCGAGGCACAGTCGACGCGACGCTTCAAGATTGCGTCAGCTTACTGCCTCACATGAAAAATGTCATAACTTTTCACTCGGTTATCGAATTTAAGCGAAATTGATATTGTTGAAAATCTAATTCAATTATCTACAATTTTGTGGGTCTTGAGCTGTAAAATTATATATTTATCAAAAGTTATACACGTTGAAAAGTGGACCCTTGTAGAGTTGAATATCAAACTTTGGACGAATGAAATATTTTAGCTCAACTTTTCTCTAAGTGATTTCTATGAATATTTTTCACCTCATAATCTTTTCATACACTAGGAGAAAAGTCATGACAGATGAATTTAAAATATAAACCATGGAATTATAGCTTGCACACATAGGAATGATGGTTAGCTTTCTAGCTTGAAAATCCAAGGTGTTACATTATCTCCCCCCTGGGGTCATTCGTCCCCGAATGATGGGTAAGGACTTGTTGAAGTTATAAAAGTGTAGAATAAAGAACTAAACCTCGCATTGAATATTTCTCCCTAACAAAATATGCAAAGGAATCAAGCGAGCTTCATAATAACCCCTAGTGAAACGTGGAAGCACGAAACATGGGATGATGAGACTTTACATAGGGATGATCTTGCACATGAGTTCTATGAATCATTGTCATCACAACATAAGGCAAGAGTTTATTTGATGATTATAGACCTGATTTATATTGGTACTAATCATGAACTAAGATTTCGTGGAAGATAGGGATAGAATAGGGATAGAACTATTCTCTACCTCTTATGATACAACAAATAAACTTAGCTTAAAGGCACCATTCAGTTATACCCCAACATTAAATAACATACTTCGTCCTTTCCATCTCATAATTCTCCCATCACACATCTAACCATAAGAGTCTGAGTCCCACTACTTAGTACTACTATGTTGAAGCCTCACTCGGAGTTAAAAGGTGCTAACTTAAGCTACGGTACCCTATACTTTACATCCCTTGAAGAATATTTCTTCACCTTATCCCTACCATCAAACACACTCGAGATTTAATTTAGAGAGCTCTAACCACATAGCTTATAGGTTTGTGTTTTCAGCAACCACAACATTCAATCCTAATCATTACTACACCTTCTATATGGGTCTCCCCACTTAGATCAACAATTTCAATCACTCTCACAAATATTTTTGCCACATTCCTCCTTTTTAGCTATTTCACACAACAAAAGTTCATCTCATTCTTTTCCTTTTTTCATATAACCTTAGCTTTAGAATTCACATCAAAAATTTTTTCACCTTCAAGAACATCTACTCCCCTACCTAACACATCACCACGCTTCCACAGCCATTATCACACTATCATATAGAGGGTCATTAAGGGACCCGAGCATAAATGTTATGAATGAAAGTAACACTATTAGTCCATAACTTATACTTGTTGCACTACTCAAGGAGGGGTACGAAATGAAGATACGATAAAATAGACACGAAGTGCTCCATATATCAAGTGTCTAGATCATAAGTAGAGAGTCGTTCGAAAGAAACACAATACATCATGAATTCTTGGGATAGAGCACAGTGAGAAATATTGGTGCACATATCAAGATAAAAAGAGGGAAAGAGATTGCATTACCCTCCTGGACCCAAAAATTAGTAAGACAAACTAGGCACCTGACGCATTAAGCAACGCGCCGCATCTGTCCCTATCGATGCAATTCCTGGCGCGACGCATCGATATCGCATTGGTCCACTATTTTGATCATCTAAACATGCCTCAAACATCATCTGAAAAATCCAAAACTTTACTGAGACACCCCCTTTACACCCTGATCATGAATCAACTCAAAAATCTACGTCCCATGGTAGGGAAGATCAATTTGAAAATCATGGAAGTTAAAAGCCTATAAATATGACTAAGTCTTTTAACAATTAGAAAAAATTTTAGGTTGTCAACTCTCCATACATGCAACCGAGAGTGGTATTGAGTCGAGAATGCTATGGGGTGTTACATTATAACTAAGACAAAGAGTATTGCTTGAAGCGATGGCTCATCATTTAAGGAACTGAGATTTGCCGTGAGTTTGCGTACACTTTATCACTTTGGCTAAACCCAACATAGGATGAATCGGTGACATATGGAAACATCTTTCCTTGGGACCAAGCATGCTGAGAGACATAGATTTTCATGGATCACGAACAACAAAACATATGGCTTAAATACATGAATTACTGGATTACTGAGAGACATAATTGTTTCTAGTCTGGAGGTCAGATCATAAACATAACTCCATAAAGAACTCGAACCATAGGCATAGGTTTGACTTGAATAGATGATGTAAGACATTAGTAGAATACTCTCCTAAATTAAAGTAGGAGGATTTTGCTTGAGTATGATTAGGTTTATCAAGGTTTCTTCCCATAATTTGCCACACTGAGATCATTTGGGAACTACCTTTATTTACCATCTCCCCCTTAGATCATAGTCACAATCCTGAACTTACAGATATATCCCCTTATAAAATCTATAACCACAACTCTCCACAATAATTTTAAATAAAAACACTATAGTTTCTTTCTAGGACATCCCCCTTTCAGGGACACTAATCACAGCTTTCTCTAACCCCCAAAATTGTTGACTTACGACTAACATTTTCATGGGCCTAGACATCCATGCTTCTTAACAATTAATGCTTTGTATTCAACTTCTTAGGATTCTAGCATTACACCTCTAATCACATAACTTACAACTTAAAAAATCTATAAAATTATACCAAAGGAGCATAATTCCTACCTATATCTCCTCAACTCAACTCTAAAGAACATCATACAACAACTTCCCAGACTTCTCCATACTATAAGATTCAAGAACTAAATCTAGGTACACAAAACACTTATACACATAAAACTTTATCTAATAACCTTCTACCTGGGTTCAACTTATTCATATATACTCTCATTCTTATCTACTTAATGACTCAACCACAATTCATCATTTTAGCACTAGTCCTCATGTACACATATACCTCACAATTACCACTTAAACTTTTCATAAATTATCAACCTAGGCCATTTCACACATCATATCAATCTTGCTAATTAATTCCAACAAAACATGCATTATTAATCTTAAGCTACTACTATTACCACCACACTTCACATCTCAAGTTCAAGCCTATAGTCTAGCGTCAATCATGTACCACCAACGAAGCATGCCACATACTATACTAGCCCATCATATTGGGAAGTCAACCCAAAATACTTCATTTCATTTAGCTACTACCTTCAATCACGCCCCCTCCGCGACATTACTACTACGCCTCAAAAGCTACTACATATCTTTAAGATTCCATGTACAGAAATAAATTTCTACCCATAACTTATTGACTAATCTACCTCTTTTCCTTCGCAGCCAATAAATAATTTATACAACCACCATAACCATCCATTTTGAGATCCTTCCTTATTTTGAATAAATAATAATCATATCCTGTCACTTTCTTCACAGAATACCATACAATCTACAAATATTTCAATCACATTAGTGTATCACTGTAAAATGGAAACCCACTCCTTAATCCATGGTTATACAACTAAAACTATTTATTTACACAAAAGTCACCTTCACTTTGACTTCTAACCTTATGACTTCATATCACCAACTTCTTAACCCATCTCACTACCAATAGGTCATGACACTTTAACATATACTAATACTTAAGTGGAAATACAGTTTCAATAATCTGCCATACATCATCACCCTTAAGCATGATATTTGCAACAAGAATTTTCAAAGAGGACTGAATACGCTTCGTACCTCAAGCTGAAAAGCACGATTTCATCAAGATAATGGTATACACTCGAATCAATACACCTTACAACACTACTGGACTCCTCTCAAGTCCTTGTGTTATCTCATAACTTTTATGGATAACTCAATCAGAGAGAACCATATCGCTGGGGGAGCTAGACTCTTAGACTTGTACCGTCTCGACAATGAGGCATGGACCATGAAATTAGAACAAGGAATGAATTTAGATAACTTTCTTATGGACAATGTTATAGCACGAACTAAAGTATGAAAGAATAAGAAACAACTCCAAAATGCCAGTAGCCTCCTGATTATAAGTGTGGTACACAACATACCCATAAGCAAGACTCTACTAGACACGACTTTGCAGACACCCTGGAACCATGAACCGTTCTTTGATACCAAGTTTGTCATGACCCAAGCCGGGGCCCTAGCCGTGATGTGCATCCCGAATCGTGAAGGCCCAAATGCCCTTCTCTATTTGGCAATTATACACACTTTCATATAATATGAAGGGAAATACAGAAATATAAAATAATACGGAATCATGGTTAGTATCATAATTCAAAAGAACAATCTGGAATGGAAACCATCAACCTCTAATGTATAACATCAGTCTGCAAAATCTCTAACAACTGAAAATGACATTTGTCTGAAATCTGGGACAAGGCCACCAGTCGGACCATGAATCAAAATAAAATAACAATAACAAGTTTCGTAACCAAGCCTTCTAAAGTAAGGGAGGCTCACCAGCTGCAAACTTTGGACAAGTCAATCCACTGCGTAACGGGACCCCAGGACTGTGTCTCAGAATCCTGAAATATAGGGGGTCAATACAAATGTAATGGTACACAGAGAAATTCAAAATAATGTATTTATATATAATATAAGTGCGAGCAATTCATAAAATATTTTACATATTATATGAAAACACATGGGCACATTTTAAAGACCTTGAAACATTTCTTTGAAATCATAAACCACTCCTTATATTACTTCTGAGCTAGATGGTACACCTTACAATCTGTAATTCCACGGGCTATATGAAATCCGCCCTTGACTCAGCGGCCAAGTCTCCAATCCAAGTTTTCCGCAACAATTGGAGTGTCAGTATGGGGAGACATGCAAGACCATACAACATGGTGCCCTGATCCCCAATCAAATCAACATGTCATAGTAGTGCACAAGACAACAAAGCATGGCTTCTAACCATAGTCCCAAAGTGGGACAACATAAATCAAGGTACACAAGACCACACAACATGGTACCATAACCCCATGTCGGTAAATCACGATTTCTAGCATTGAGTCTTTCAACTCGTACTTTCTTTGGGTAACCATCTAACTCTCTTTAAGCCCATTTTTAACTTTTTATAAACATGTATCTCTCTGAATTCAAAATCCAAAAATCTAATTAAAAATCTATATTCTATTCTCTTCTATGTTACCATGGCATTATCTATATTGGTATCATCATACCAAAACTTGCAAGTTGCATCTAAGCCATTCAATATCATATTACAATCTTCTCTTTAAAAACATAAAGTTTGGACCACCATACTTCCAACAATTCGCAAAAACTCATACTTCAAAATGTTTATCAAATTATGCAAAGAATCTCTATTTTCAACATTTCAACAAACATGTAGTGGTTCTGTATTTTGGACAAACCATGCAATTTTTTCATTACATATCTTCCACATTTATCAACATGTAAAACCCCCTTTTATTAATTTAAATCAATCTCAAATTAGTCCACTATAGTCAAGAACATTGATATCATACTACTAAATATAACATTCCTCAATTCGTAACATGCGAAAATGATTTACAATGCACAACTTTAAATTTAATTCACAACCCATTTCAATTCATGATTTCTCAACATTCAAAACATCATTAAGATGTTTTCAACACGCCCATATAGTATAGGAAAACCCCACGTACCTTAATTGCGAAGAATTATGAAGAAATTTTGAAAAAAATTAGACCTTTAAGCTTGATTGCCCAAACCCTAGTTGTTTTCTCTTCCTGTGTTCTTGAAAGATGAATTAGAGATCTTGAGAGAGTTAAAACATTACTAAAAGGCTTAATTTCATTTAAGGATGGTTAGGTACCGAATTTGGGTGAGGGAATATGACTAAAGTGCCCCTAGACCCTTTAGGAATTGAAATAACACGTAAAACCACTTTAGATTCACGTCAGGTTTCGTGTCGGGGCACAGTCGACAAGATGCATCAAGATCACGTCGGTTTACTGCCTCACACAGAAAATGACATAACATTTCGCTCGGTTATCGGATTTAAGCAAAATTAATATCGTTGAAAAGATAATTCAATTATCTACAATTTGGTGGGTCTTGAGCTGTAAAATTATACGTGTATCAAATTTTATATAGGTTCAAAAGTGGACCCTTATCGAGTTGAATATCAAACTTTACATGAATGAAAGATTCTTAGCTCAACTTTGCTCTAAGTGATTTCTATGAACATTTTTCACCTCATAATCACTTCATACACTAGGAGAAAGATCATGACACATGAATTTAAAATATAAATCATGGAATTTTAGCTTACATACATAGAAATGATGGTTTTCTTTCTAACTAAAAAATGAAGGGTGTTACATATAGAAACCAACATGGAAAGAACTATTGCTCACCTTACTATAGCAATAAAAATTTCAGAGATTCTCATGTCATACCAGTTGAACCTCTTCCTTGTGAAAGTACATGAAAATATCACGTGACGTGTATGATGAAATTATATTTCCCCTGAATTCAAAAAGACCTCCCAAAAGATCATGTTATGAAACATGAAAAGCACCAAATGAAGAAAAGTATAAATGATCAAAGGTTACAATTAGTAACTGTCATGGAGAGGGACACAATAAAAAGATATTCCACAAACATGTATCTCTTTCTTAAGATGGAATCTGTATTTCTTAATTTATTTAGATGGTAGAATATTTCTTGTTTTAAATTATTTATGTTCAATAAATTTTGGTGTTAAAATTTGTCCTAATTTCAATATTTTACGTCTATGGATATTGATTTATCATATTTTTTAATGATCAAATTCTGAAGAGTTAATGTTGTTTCTGTTCACTGATAATGACTGTATATTTTGATTGAAATTGTTGTATTATTTATGATGTTGGCTGACTTGTAATAAAAGTGTTTCACAATGATTTATGTACATGTTGATGTTTCTTGCTTAATTGCAAAATAATAGCAAATGACATATATGAGTAGAAACAGTAAAATATATATGCAAAGACAACTAAAAGTATTTTCTCAGCTACTGTATGCAATCCTAGATTATCCGTTTGGAATATAACTACACTACCAATTTTTCTTAGAGAACATAAAATCAATTTTTTCATTATCGTTTTTCCAAACCAACAACATATATGAAATCATGTCACAGTCTTTTCTTTCCACGAGTGAGGATGATAACCATAAACAACACCATTTGTTTTCAACTCCAATCAGACATGACACAACAACACAAAAAAATTTCTTGATCTATAACATTTTTCTTTTTTTTAATCGTTTTATTTTTTTATTTTGATTTTTTTTCTTTTTTTACTTTCCACTTTATTTTCACTCTTCTATTTCTTTTTCTTTTTTTTTTAATCCTTTTTCATTTTCTTTTTATTTTTCCTTTCTCATAGTTTTCTTTTTCTTTTTCTATTTTCGTTTTCTTCTTCTTTTTTTATTCTTTTTAGTTTAAGGAAAATGTTGTTATATAAATACGTAAACAAATTGAATATTATTTCCTATTTTAACTCCCATCAATTAGAGTTAAATAAGGAAAGTAACCGTCTCTTAATTCATTCTACTTTTAATTATAAAGATTGTTTTTCCTTATATAACTCTTCTATTTCTCTTTTCTTTTAAATTCTTTTTCATTTTTATTTGTCGTTTTCTTATTTTTTTTCCTTTCTCATATTTTTCTTTTTCTTTTCCTATTTTTGTTTCTTTTTTTTCTTTTTTTATCATTTTATGTTTTTTTTTATTTCTTTTTCTTTTCCTTTTTCCTTTCCACTTTATTTTCACTCTTGTATTTCTCTTCTGTTTTATCCTTTTTCATTTTTTTTTTATTTTGTTCTTTTCCGTTTTCTTTTTTTTCCTTTCTCATATTTTTCTTTTTCTTTTCCTATTTTCATTTTCTTCTCCTTTTTTTTTTTTAATTTCTTTTCTTTTTGATTTTATTTTTACACTTATATTTCTAGCTTTTATTTCTTTTTTTTGTTTTCTTTTCGTTTTCTTTGATTTTTTTATTTTTTCTTTTTCTATTTTTTTTCATTTTCTTACTCTTCTATCTCTTACTTTTATTTTTAAAAAACACGTATCTATATCACATAAACATATTCAAAAAATATACAAAATACATAGACATATAGATCTGCGTATGTATTTATAGTATAAAACATATATATATATATATATATATCTGCATATGTATTTACAGAAATACATATCTGACTCATATGTATATATAAACATATAGGACACAAAATCTCTATAACCAAAAGTGACATAATACATTTGCCTAATTGCGCTTGAACTACACATTTCTTCTTCATGATATATACATCAAATATATTATTATGACAAAAAATATGCATGATCTATAAATACATATGCATTAATCATAAATACATATGCGTTATTAATAAATAGATATGCATTATAGAAAAAAACATATAAATTTCTAAAAAAAAAAAATACATGTGCATTAGTCATAAATACATATGCACACTGAAATACATATGTATTATTCATAAATAAATATGCATTTATAAAAACCTAAGCAGAACTAAAAATATATTTCCAAACCAATAAATATAGCATGCAGCCCCATAAAAACGTATGAATATCTAGAAAATACATATGTATTAATCAAAAATAATATGCATATCTGGAAAGATACATATGCATTACTCATAAATACATATGCAATCTGGTAACATACATATATATTATTCATAAATATATATGCATAACTGAAAAAATACACATGCGTTACTCTAAATATATATGCATAACTGAAAAAATACATATTCTTCCTTTTCGTTTGACTTCCTCTTTTTCACATATTTTTGCACTTTTTGGGATTTTGGAGATGAAGTTTTCCTCAATGTTTTCCATTTCATGATTTTCTCAATATTTTTTGGCTCGTCACAATGTTTCGATCTCACCTTTTCTATGTCAACTTCTCTGTTCTACTAAATAGGAGTAGAATCAACTTAACACAAAAACCCATAATCTTTCAACAAAAAAAAATCACAAAACTCCATCAAATAGCGTAGGAAAAGTTACAGCACCCCTCCAATAACGTATCCCTCCATTATAGCAGACCTCCACAATCTTTCAACAAAAAAAAACACCAACCTCCTCCCCTCCCCAAGAAAAAAAAAACGAAGAAGACGGATGAAGAAAGAAAATACGAAAAAATAAAAAAAATATAAATTATATTAAAAGATAACATGCAAATACTGTAAATATCAACTTACCTTATTTGATGGAGCAGAATTTTGAAAAAGAAAAAGGAATTGAAAAAAGTAGAGTGAAATATGAGAGCGAATTGAAAAAAGTGGAGTGAAATATGTGAGGGTCTGAGGGAATTGAAAAAAGTGGAATGAAATATGGGAGAAAATTTAAAAAAGTGGATTGAAAATAGGGAAGGTAAAAAAGTTGGTGAAGCCCACGCGCTTTTCAATATAATGATTAAAATATTGTTACTGTTGCTATAACTTATAATTTTGAAAAAGTATTGCTATTTATTGTAATTAAGGTGGTTTCTGTAATTTTTCCTATTTTTAATTAAATATCAATGAAAATACTTTACTGTCACAATTATGGATGGGCATTATTAGGTTAAAACTGAAAAAATTGGCCCAACTAAATTTATTATTTTGTTTTGGTTTGGTTCTTTTGTCAGTTTCGATTTAGAAATTTTAAAATTTTATTTCCAGTTTGATATTTTAAAAAAAAATATATAATTGAATAACCAAATTATGCATGTTATATGCTATCTCTCATATATTTTGTCTCTCGTCTTAGATAGTGCACTGCTTTCATATTTCTTTAGTGATTCTGCAATTATATGGTTTTCTATTTGTCTCCTCATAAAAAATGTGAATTTATTGTAAAACAAAGCCAAAAGAGTAACAATATGAAGTGAAAAGTAGATGAAAAATGAGACATCAACAAAGGAGAGATTTTTTATTCATGTAAACACCAAGTGTATATAATATGAAGGTGGGAAAGATTAGTTCATGAGAAGGTTAGTCCTAACAGGACAGTAATTCATGAGAAGGTGGGAAAGATTATGGGGTTGTGGAAGAATTATGGTACTACTACTTTTAATGATGAAGAGTAGTTGGAAATTACATCTAATGGACATTTATATAATATAGAGTTAGAGTTGTCAATATGAGCCCGGCCCAATCCAATCCAACCCTTTAATTAAGTGGGGTTGGGCTAAGTTTTTTCAGCCTATTTGGAAATGAGGCTTATAAGCCCAACCTCACTTGGCCGGTCGGCCTTTGAGGCCAGCCCACGGGCTGGGACATTAAAACTAATTATTAAATATTTTTAAGTTGGTCATTTATTTATTAGGAATTAGAATTCTTTTAATCTTTTCTAACTAGCTACTTGTTTTTTTAATCTATTCTTTGGTTGATACTAATTTTTTGAAAGTTCTTAGTGTGTGTTTAAAATGGCTGGTAAGCTGCTTTTAGTTGTGAACTTCAAAAAGTTGCTTTTACTCGTGATGGTTTAGAAGTTATTGCCTTTGCTTAATGCAATATACTGTATTTTAAATTTAGGTTCTCTTATGTTATAATCTTACTTCTTTTATGTAGATATTTTGTGTGTATTTATATTTATTATCTTAACCATATTAGAATTTTTCTATGAAATTTGTAGCTAATCATCACTTCTTTGTTTATTATAGTAAATGCCATGAACTAATTACAACTAAGAGATCGTTTGGTGTGAGGTATAAGGAAGGACTATTTTATCCCATGTTTGGTGTGAGCTATAGTTAGTACCGACATTATTTATCGCATCATTTACACCATAGTGATGAGATAAATTATCTATATACATAATGGAATAACTAATTTCAAGATTAATTATCCCAGGATAACTCTTTCCCAACCTAATGACCCTTAAAGGTATTAGTAAGATGTTTATAACATGCTAAAAGCTAGTAGGAGACATATTAAAGTGAAAACATAAAAGTTGGTGATAGTCTAGTACTTACAATATTTTCATTTATCATGTTTCGGGTTGCTTTTATTTTTTCTGAAGGGCCAACCGGCCCCAACCCGCGGCCTGCTAAGGGTTAGGTTGGGCCACTATTTTAAAGGCCTTTTAGTTAAAAGGGATAGCCCGTTCTAACCTATTTAATTCTCTAGCCCTCTAGGGTTCGGTTAGGCCAGCCCATTTTGACAGTTCTATTAATAGAGACGGATCTAGAAGTTAAAGTTTGTGGGTTCCTTAGGCAAAATAAAAATTAAATAGTGAGTGACAGGGCTAGAACCCACAACCAAGAGGCCTACAGCTTTAACAAGCTTCTTCTTTACCACTAAACCAATAACACAATTCATTTTTAGGTTCCCAACTTATAATTTTTATATATTTACTAGATTTTTCAATATAAATACAAGAACCACACGAAAGTTACTAAGTTTCTAGGATCCCCCACTACTACTCTAAATCTGCTCCTAATATAATATTATATATTTTATAACAATCCCCCTTGAATGTCCATGGAGGATGTGTCTCTTTAAAACCTTACTAGCAAAACTTATGTGGAAAAAAGATTCTACTCAAGTAAAAGAATACATGTATGTGTTAATACGCATTATTTACTACCTCATTAAAAATTTTGCTAGAAAAATTCAGTTGGACAAAACCTCAATAAAAAAAGAAGTACAACGCGTATTGTACTCTCTCTGATTTAAACATCACTTAATTAATTCTTATAATGAAGTATTCCAATTTTGTATGCTGGCTTTTCAAATGTCGATATTAGCAGTGTCTTTGTGATCAAAATTACATTCATGAAGATGTTGCATTTTTGTAACTCATCCTGATATATCATTTTCTTGTTTCTTGAATTTGTTGAGTCTTTGAGCTCATCCAAATACATGTTCGATAGTCACTTTATTCGTGACCTCCGCGTTGCAAGCAAATTGTTCATAGAAATAACCACTCTCAATGAAAGCACCAAATACTCAAATAGATAACTTCAGTGTGATCCGACTTTATATAGATCAAACAACCTTCCTACATTTGCATAACCAACAATCCTTTAATTAGCAATATTTACTAGAAATACTAAATTTATAACATTACTTGATTTCACCTAAATATTTTTACATAAAAGTGAAATTATGTTTTTCTTGCACGTCAACAAAAAATCTTATCTTGTGTATAAAAATGGCAAGATACATGCACCAATTACACTAACATGTACTTTCTAATTATTTTTGTGAGATCGAAATTGATCTATATTTATTTTAGCGATCGATTTTACAATCATTAGGGTACTATTCATGAAGTCATTTTAAATTCTTCAAGGCTTTTCATATAAGCTTCATTGTCTAGCTAGACATGACAATCATTCGTTATACATATTCAAGTTTTTATCTATTGCTATATTGAAAGAAACTTCATTGTATCCACCATAGGATAACACATCTTCAAATAATGATGTTGGGACTATTGCAGGAAAAAAAATTTATGAACCAAGGAGCAAATCATATTTTACATCTTATGGTCTTGCTTTTCACATAATAATTTATCCAGGCTCCACTGGCATTATACCTTGATCTTTGGACTATAATTTTAAAACATCACTTTTTCAAGTGAAATAAGATATACTTGAATTACATATCTTAATTTAGCAAATCATTATCTATTCACACTGTTTGGCAGGTTCAAACTCAAGATCCCCATTACCATTTATAATGGTACACCCTATATCATATAGATAAGAGCTTGATATTTGAATTTAAAAGAGTGGAGAGATGAATTCATTATTCACCGAATTTCGAATACTGCACCACTTGTTCTTGAAATTTGTTTAATTAAATACAGATAAGACACATAAAACATGCTTTTTGATTTATAGATCAACTAAATATGACAAAATAATTAATTCAAAAAATCTAAAATTGTAATTAAACAATGAAATCTTAGACAATTTCACTGTCATGCATATCCAATATCTATATGTTAATCGAGGAGGATATTAACTATAATTTAGTTGTAACTTAACACATGGACCTTTAACTGGATTTATTCTGTAGAATTATATATATATTTTTCTTTTCTTTTTCATTTTTTTTTTTGCAGGAAATGGAAGAAAATAGAGAGCTCCTCCAATGAGCCTCCAAAAAGGTAGGTTTTTCCTTTAGTGTATTGTTATTTTTCTCAATTTGCGTCTTGTTTTTATCAAATATATATTCTGCATGCATACCTATTTGACTATTTGATTGGTATACCTTGGATACACCTAAAAGAGAGAAAAAAAGATTGGTTAACCTGCGACTGAGCTTGTTTGGTATAAAGGGAGATGTGGTAAGCTAACGTCAGGATAAATTTTAGGATGATTTTATCAGCTGAGAAACAACTTGTTTAGTTATGTAAATATCACTTTCGTATTAATATGGAATTTTGCTTACCAAAAATAAAATAAATTTGGTATACTCTAAATGTTGGAGCCATGTGTTATTACTTCTTTAATGTATTGTGGTTAGGACGTCTCAATGAAATTAATTTCCTAAAGCCAAATTTTATTCAAAAAATTAAATATATACACACAAACAAAAATAATACTGTAATAATTTAAAGTTGTTTTTTTTTTATTTTTTCATATTAGTTGTTTTTGGTGTAATATTTTTAAAAGGCACGTAACATTTCACTTCACATATTAATGATTATTAATTAAAGCAAGGACTAATTCTAGTAAATAAAATATTAGACATTTATTTGCAACATACTAACTTTGATGTTAATGTTAAAATTCTATTTATTAATATGAAATTTGAGTAGTTTAGGTCAAAGTTCTAAAATATTTTTGATAAAAATTAAATAGTTCTTTCTTTCTTTATTATTTCCTTTTTTCGGACATAGTTTTTCTTTCTTTATTATTTATTTTTTTTAGATGTATTTCATAATTTTTATTATTATTTAAAGTGAAGTTGAAAATCATAAAATTTACTATTAAATATTTGGCGAAAGAACAAAAGTGGTCTATTGGCCAAAAATATTCCTCCAAAAATGGTTCATGAATTGCAAATTTCATATTGTAGCCATTTGGCTGATGCATGTCTTTTTTTTAGTCATCTATACAATTGTATTTAATTATTTTAAAAAAATAAATGTTTTTTACCCCTAACAAAAGTAGCAAAAAATATTTTAAAAAAGATTGAATAAAGGGCCCGAATTGGATCATATAAAAAATGATGAAGTAGAATTTAAATGAGTCGACTCCTTTAGTTTGTCCAAAAGCTCAAATTTGAGTCATTTGTTTTGGAAAAAAGGTCATATAGTATCCTTTCCCACGAAGCAAACGCTTTACTAGCCTTATCATTGTGCCACCCTAATTTTGGTGGTTATAGCTTCATCCCTTGGTTTTGTATGTTGTCAGACTAAAGCTACCCCTATTCTCACAAACAATAATCCTAGTGGTGGTAGCTCTCTCCTGTAGTTTGCTTTCAAAGAATTCCAATTATTGCTCTCTGAGAGAATGACTAAGCCTGCTCCAACTTCTTTTATGCAGATTTATATTCTTACGGTTTCACTTTCATAGCCCGGTGCTGCTTGTATTGCTAAAGAAAGTGCTTCAATATTCGAGCACCTGCCTGATTCTAGTCAAATAATTCAAACAAATCTTCAGAAGGTTGATCTGGTGTGTTTTAAACCCCTTATGTAGTATAGACCGAAGCAAAGTTGATTAGCAGACATATTGTAATTTGCTACGAAACTATAAACTAACTGTGGTAACTGAGTTGTTGGTTTATAGTTTGATCTTCGAACAATGGGTTTTCTTCTTGAGTCTGCTGATAGCGATATATAGCTTTTGGGAACCAAACTACCGAAACAATTATTCTCTGAAGTATGACTTTTACTGCTCTTGTTGACTTTGTACAACTTGCATATCACTTACATGCAAACTGTTATTCGCAGGTTTCGTTTCCAAAGTTTCTAAAATCTTTTGTTGTTGATGTTGTTCCTCCACTAGCACATATTGTATGGAAAATGGATTCACCAGAGTAAGGGTGTGCCAAGACCAAGCCGATCAATAAGCTAAATCGATAAAAATGTTATTGGTTTATTGTTATTGGGTTATTGGGTTAACGGGTTTTTAATTATTTTATTAATTTTTCTATTGGGTTATTGATTCGGTTCGATTTTTTTGTTATTGGGTTATTGGGTAAATCGATAACCCAATAATAATATTCCAAATTACACTTTATCCCTACTAAATATATATATATATATAACCTACTCTATATTTCTCTTTCATTTCTATAAACCTATTTAATTTCTCGAAAACGTATTCAAGCTTGAAGATTCTTGTAAAATAAAACACATCATGTAAGATTTTTACTGCAACTAAGATTTCGTTACTTTTCTTTTTAGTTGCTACTATTTCTATTTTATGCATATTTTCTTATCGGTTAAACCGAAAACCGAACCGTTAAGAACTAAAAACTGATAAAAAATATTGTATCAGTTTGATTATTGGTTTAACATACTTAAAAATTGATAATCGATAAACCAAACCGATAATACACAAAACTGAACCAAATCGACCGATGCACACCTCTACACCAGAGGTCCAGGTAGTAATTGATGTGTTGATTACTTTTTTGTGTTGTATGGTATTAAGCTTTCACATATGCTTTATCCTTATGGTTTTTATAGTTTAAAGGTGCTTGTGCTCTTATACATATCATATCTTACCACTCGAAGGAACCTTCATCGGTGATTTAGTATGACCTAATGGTACCTCTTTTAAAGATTCTGGAAATCATAGTGTTTGTGAGAAGGTGTGATGTAAAATTGGCAGATCCCTTAGATTGAAAGTATGTTTATTAGCAGACTGATTGCATTTTCTTTCCAACTATAGGCTTTGGAGGAATTACAGAAAGTTGCTTTCAACCCTGTAAGTCATAATTATGCTCTTAAGTGTGGGGCTTTGCTCGTTTTGCTGAATAAGTTGAGCACTAGCAATGGTTCAATACTGAGAAAACTCACGTCGACTATATCAAAGTTTTGTGGAGGATTAATACAACCTTCTTTTAGTAAGGTCAGTTGATGATCGTAGTAAAGGTATTAGTTCTGCAATTATGTGATGCAACGATATTGCTTTTCTTAAGCAATCAGATAGGTCAAACTTACTAGATACGTTACATTACTGATTCAATTTCCAGGTGATATCAACAATCAAACCTCTTTGTGAGCTTGTCAATATAAATGACAATAAAGTGGTGCTAAGTAATGCATGCAAGGCATTGTGTTTGATTTTTAGTGTGTCAGATTCATCCAACAGTGCAAGTGCAGTTATTTAGGGTGTAGAAGATATTGAATACAATAATGTAAGCCAGTGGGAGATTAATGATGTCTTCTATGCTACAGATGGTCTTCTGGTGCTAGTTAAACTAGTCAAGTGAGTGGGATGGTTAAGTTTCTCATCTAACGTATTTGTTCATATTTGAGTTACAACTGAATCTGATATTTACGTCAATTAATGTTTCAGTAAATATAGCTCTCATTCAGTACAATTGTTAATATTAGTATCGCAGATGATGAAAAGAAAATTTACATACTTGAGGTACGAAAGTTAGGCTCGCCCTTGTAAAGTAGCCGGTGCCTTAGATTGATTTGCTGGAGATGGTCATTTATTTTTCTTTAAACTACTATAACATTATCCTTCCTTCAATGCACTAAAATAGTTCCATACTTGAAAATGAATTATTATTTTTTTCAACCGTGTAATTGAAACAGACATGGATATTATTTTTGGCTAACGTAGTCAAATATATTAGCAACCCAGGATGAGAAAGAACACTTTCTTCATTACCTATTAAGCTTGCTAGATAGAAGACTAGAGGAATAGACGGTCTGTGTGATTATAACATATATTATTGGTGAGAGAACTCTATAGGCAGAGGTATGTCATCAATGGTTGGAATTGTTAAGTAGTAGTAGGCTGTTTATTAATTCTATAGTTTTATATTTCTCTATTTGGTGATTAATGGAAAAGTTAGTTATGAAAAGTATACTTCTTCAATTACCTAATTGTTTTTGGCTTGTGGTGTTTATGTTTTTCTTTTCCTTGTAAACAAATATTGGCTTAGTAGTTATAATGTAAGACTGAAGAGTAACCCCTCTAATTGATGAATTTCATCTGAAGTGATATGATCAGATCTGAAAAGAGTTGTTGATTTAGGTATATGAGTTTCATAAAACTAAATTGGAAGTTTAACCTTAATCATGTATCCTTGTGGTTAGTGTTTGAATTTCTTAGGCTGTCTTTGTTGTTGGTTTACAGGGTGGCTCAAGGTTAAGACTAGTAAAATGTTTGCTTTAGGCCTCAAAAATTTTAGGGGAAAGGATATTATATGACCTTTTTCAAAACAAATGGCTCAAACTTGGGCTTTTGAACAAATGTCTCAAATTTGGACTTTTGGACAAATTAGAGCACTTGACCCATTTAAATTCCACTTATTGACCATTTTTTGTAATATGGCCCAATTCGGGCCCTTTATTCAATTTTTTTAAAAAAATTATTTTCACTACTTTTTTTGGGGTAAAATTTTTTACTTAAATAATTACATACAATTGTATAGATGAATGAAAAAAGGACCTGCATCAGCCCAAATGGCTACGATATGAAATTTTCAACTCATGGGCCTTTTTGGAGGAATATTTTTGGCCAACATATCACTTTTGTCCTTTTTCCAAAATGTTAATAGTAAATTTTATGATTTTCAACTTTACTTTAAATAATAATGAAAATTGTGAACTACGTCTGAAAAAAATAATAAAGTAAGAAAAATTATGTTCGAAAAAAAATAATAAAGACAGAAAAAACTATTTAATTTTTATCAAAAATATTTTATAACTTTAAATTAAACAATTCAAACTTCATATCGATAAATAAAGTTTTACTACTAACATCCAAGTTAATATATTGCAAATAAATGTCTAACATTTTATTTACTACAATTAATTCTTACTTAAATTAATAATCATTAATATGTGTAGTTAAATGTTATGCGCCTTTTAAAAATACTACACCAAAAATAACTAATATGCAAAAATAAAAAAAAGACAACTTTAAATTATTATAGTATTATTTTTATGTGTGTGTATATATTTAAGTTTTTTTTTAATAAAATTTGGCTTTAGGACATTAATTTTATTGTGATGTCCTACTAGTTTAATAAAACCTTTGCGCAAGTTGGTTGAAATGAAAAAATTGGGTATTGCTACTGTTGCAATTGCAAATGTTATTGATATTACTGTAGATGACAAAAAGATAGAGTATCCTTTTTACTTGGATAAATCATCTCTGCTATCTTGATTGATATATATATATTTTTTAAACTGAACTCTCAATGTTTTTCTTATGCTTTTGTCTTTAGGTCCTTGATGAAATGCTGCATAGGTGTTTTGTATGATTTTGTTGGTAACGATGATAAAAGTTGGGTTGACGTCGGTCTCAAAGGAATAGAGAAAATACTGAAGCTTGGGGAAGCAAAAAAGGCAAATAGTGGTGACAATAATGTTTATATTCAGAAGATCGAAGAGGATGAAAGTTGGAAAATTTTAGGACTCCTAGACTTAGCTTACAAGCTAAGACAATAATGATGACATATTGGACATCAGTGCAAGGGCTATCAAGATAGGATGATAGTAAAGAGTTTGTTAGCATCCCTTAAGTCTACTAACAATTTACACATGAAAGATACAGAAAACTCTTAAATGAGTTGTTGGAGGATTCGTTTTTTACTTCCCCATGATTTATGAGTACAAAGATCAGCTAGATACTTTTTTTAAACTATGTGATCAAGCATGGTGTGTCATAGGCTTAAGAGTGTATTTATTTATATTCCTTTATAACTGCTCTTAAAAAAAGAGTGTGTATTAAAGAGCATAGATGCCTCAGTTGGAGCAGCACAAAGAAGATGAAAATAATGTTAGTTTCTCTTAAGACTTGGGATTTGGCTGACATGGTATCTTCTTCATATAGCTTCCCCCAGATATTACCCCACTCTTATCAAAATGTATCTCAAAAAATGTACCAAAATGACTAAAAAGATTATATCAGTTACATCTAGATTACACCAGGAATAGTCACATTTAGAGATCATCAACAAAATTACTGAAACAAATCAATACTTCCAAATGCTTCAAGAACGGGATGACAGATATAAATTAAAGAGAAAGGTCATATTACTTCTAGAACTTATTGTTTTCTAAAGTTGGTCCTTCGATCAATATGTGCAAAATTGTAAGACCCCAAAAAAATTCTATTTATTCCAGTCATATATAGCATGCTAAAAGAGGTCCCAGACTTAGAAAATTTTAGTGAAGTGTCAAGACTTAGAATTATTTTAGCCTTTGAAATTGGAGGATCTTATTTTTGACCTTTCCTACCTTAGTATGTCGATTTTCAAGTTGATTCATGATCAGGGTCACTTGTAGGTCATCTCAGGCGAGTTTTGGATTTTTTGGACTAGCGTAAGGGTGAGTTTGGATGTCCAAAACAGCAAGGGGTTGCGATAGGGCCTCACCGCGTGACCCAAACTCAGGGTCGTGCTGCGAGGTATGCTTGAATTGAGAAGGGTTCGCGTCGTGAGGGTCGCTTGACCCAAGCAGGGGTCGCGATGCGATGAGGACCCCATCCAATATTCTTTTATCCGGATTTATGGAGGCAATTGGGTCATTTTCCCCTTATATTATTCAGCGTTAACATGAAATTTGATATCCCAAAAGGGAAAACTTTATTCTTTATTCACAAAATCCTCTCAAGAAAGAATCCCAAGCTTATCAAGCTCAAGATTAAGTTTCAAAAAATCCCCAATAATCTTCACGAATTCCGTCGTTCAGGTATGTTAGGTGTTCATCCTTGGGTTTCCTTCCACCCTTCTAAGACTGATATGAAGAAGGCATTTCATTCTGCTATCTAAACAATGTGTCATCCTTTGTTTACCTTGTTTGAGCTTTAGTTCTATTTTCTTTTATACCCCTCTTTTGGAAGTAAGATAGAGTCAACAAAGTTTAAGAAAAGTGTAGAGTAAATAAAAAGAGTAATAGAGTCAGAAAAGTTCCAAAAGAAAAAGAAAAAAATATGTCAAAAAGAAAGAAAAGAGAAGAGTACCAAGCAAAATAGAGTAATAAAAGGTCCCCAAAGGAAAAAAAGAGTCAATAAAAGAAAGAAAAAAGAGAAAAGAAATTAGAATCGAGCAAAGGAACAAATTGTCGGAACTACGTTTGACCTAGTTCTCCTTTTTTAGGGTGAGATACATAGGCATCCCTACTCTGGGTTTGGTCCAACCAGATAAATAATTTAAATTACCCAGTCAAAAGAAATTGAGGCACGGGTTAGTCTTTTTTATTTGAGTCAATTCCAAAAGTTGTAAGTCCCACCCCACTTCAAGTATTATTTGAGCCTCATGTCATCCTTTCTTTCTAACCCTATCCAAAACCAAGTTACAGCCAAAGAAAGACCTTCAGATCAATCTTTGAGAATGTTAAGGCTAAGTATGCAATGGATATGATGATACATTTTGGGTATTACTTGTCTTCCTCAACATAAGGAGTCAGGAGAGAAATAAAATGAGAGAGTCTTATTGGTGCAAACCCTCACGGGCACCGTAAGGTACTGGTAAGTTGAGAGAATAAATTGAGAGAGAGTATTATTGGTGAAAACTCTCACGGGCACCGTAAGACGCTGGTAAGTTGAGAGAAATGAAAATAAGAGAGTCTCATTATCTTAAGGCAATGGTGAGTTGAGATAAAGAAAATGAGAGAGGCTTGTCGGCAAAAACCCTTCAAGGTATCGCTAGTCGCATGAGGTTTGTGAGTGTAATTGACTCAAAGAAGTAACTCAGTTTCAGGGTCATTAACTCAACAACAATTGGTAAAAATTTGGATAAAAAGATCAGGCAGCGTAATCCAAAAATGCATGACATAATCATTAGAATTATTTGTCATTTTCAGATAAATTTTTTTCTTCTTTGTTTCAAATTGGGACATTCATTGTCTTTTCTTTCTTCTCTACATTTTTATTTTTGTTTTCTTGAGTTGGTTACTCAAATAGAAAATTCTTATCACTTTTTATCATATTTTTTAGTCAAGTCAATGTCAAAATAAGTGAGAAAAGATTTCAAAACTTACTACCAACTTCTTCGATTGCACAAAGCAAGACAAAAAAAAAGCTAGTACATGAAAGAAACATAATTGTGAGCCAAAAAAAACCATGCAGAAAGTTTTATCAATAGAAAAGTTTGGGGATTTGTGGAAATACAAGGTATAAGAAGTTTATCTGAGAAACCTAGCAGAATCGAGATACTGTGTTTGTTTTAGAGTCACTGATAATAATCTGAGTTTAGATCAATGGTGCAGCAAGACAGTGATGTGACATTAGTTGAAAGCAAGATTTAATGGGACAAGTGCAAGAGAAATCGCTTCAAAATCCAAAGTCGCAAGCCAACCACCCTATTTTAAACTCACAAGTTTTCTTTGTATGAAACAGGAACAATTACTACCTTCAAATCAAAGGCATCAAATCAAAAATATTCAGAGATGAAATTCCTCATTTCTGTAAATGCAAGAACAGTGTTGTTGTACAGGTTTGATAATCACAATTATGATAAAACTCATCATCTTGTACTCATAAGAGATACATTCTCTAATTTGGATCTTTCATGTCTCATGTCTAGAAGGTGCACTTCCTAATTTGAGCCATTAATCTTAAAAGATGCATTTTAGTAAGGATATTTCACTTTTACTATTATGAGACGGACTTGTTGGTCTCATTCATTCAATTTTACCCTCAAAAGGGGTATTTATTAATCAGATCTTGATTTATCTTTACATTGTTGCAAGTAGTTGTGATTGGGTTTGACATCCGCAAAATCTTTTGATAATAAACTAGGGAAAAATGAAAAATTTAATTCCTATTATTTGGAACTCCACTTCAAAACCTCTTGGAAAATGGGGTATTACTTTATGTTCAGGATCCTCCTGGAAAAAGGGGCATTGATTTCTGTTCAAGACCCTCTTGAATGGGGCATTACTTTCTATTCAGGACCCTCCTGGAAAATAGGGCATTACTTTCTGTTCAGGACCTTCCTAAAAAAATGGGGCATTACTTTCTGCTCAGGACCCTCCAGAAAAATAGGATGTTACTTTTTGTTTAGAAATCTCTTGTTAAAATGAGACTTTATTTTTAGAAAAATGGAATCTTTCTTTATTATAATATTTGTTTGGAATAATTTCTGTTCTAGTTTTGACTTTGATTTCAGGAGCCTTCCTAGAGAACAGGGTGATGAAATTGAAAGTCAGGAGCCCGCCTGAAGAATAGGGTGATGAGATTGCAAGTCAGGATCTCGCCTGAAGAATAAGATGAGGAAATTGCAAGTCAAGAGCCCACCTGGAGAACAAGGTGATGAAATTAAAATTTAGGAGCCCGTCTGGAGAATAAGGTAATATAATTGAAAGCCAGGAGTCCGCCTGAAGAATAGGGTGATTAAATAGAAAGTCAGGAGCCCGCCTAAAGAACAGGATGAAGTAATTGAAATTCAGGAGAGCGCCTGGAGAATAGGGTGATGTAACTGAAAGTCAGGAGCCTGCCTGAAGAATAGGGTAATTAAATTAAAAGTCAGGAGCCCTCCTTAAGAACAGGGTGAAGAAATTAAAAGTCAGGATCCCACCTGAAGAATAGGGTGATTTAATTAAAATTCAGGAGCCCGCCTAAAGAAAAGACTGATTAAATTGAAAGTCAGGAGCCTGTATGGAGAACAAGGTGATGAAATTGAAATTCAGGAGACTTCTATGAGAATAGAGTGATGTAATTGAAATTCAAGAGCCCTCCTGAAGAATAAGGTGATTAAATTAAAATTCAGGAGCCCACCTGGAGAATAGGATAAAGTAATTGAAATTCAAATGCCCGCCTGGAGAGTAGGGTAATGAAATTGAAGGTCTGGAGCCCACCTGAAGAATAAGGTGATTAAATTAAAAGTTAGGAGCCTTCCTAAAGAACAGGGTGAAGAAATTAAAAGTCAGGATCCCGCCTAAAGAATAGGGTGATATAATTGAAAGTCAGGAGCCCATTTGAAGAATAGGGTGATTAAATTAAAAGTCAGGAGCCCACCTGAAGAACAGGGTAAAGTAATTGTAAGTCAGGAGCCCGCCTTAAGAATAAGGTGATGAAAATTGAAAGTCAGGAGCCCGCCTAAAGAATAGGGTGATGAAATTGCAAGTCAGGAGCCCGCATAAAGAACGGGATGAAGAAATGAAAAACCAAGAAACAAGGTAAAAAATTGCAAGTCAGGAGCCCACCTGGAGAATAGGGTGAAGATTTTCAAATTCACGATCAAATTCAAAAGCACCATTGATTGAACATGGTCAATTTTTGAGTTCATCTCCACACCAATTTTTGTATAGAGAAAGAATCTATTCTCAAGTTCAACCCAAAAAAGATCAGATCTTTTGTCAATCTTGAAAGCATCAGAAATTCAAGTCAAGAGTCTAGAGAAGCTGCATTAGGACTTTTGTAATTTTTGTTATCCTTTAACATGTAATTTTTATTTTTGATGTAATGACAGAGCCGCGGACCAGAACCTCGATGGGACCTCTCTCGACTCTCCAACTCGGTATATTCCATCTCCTTGTCAAATCTAGAACTACATGAGACTTGAATCCCACATAACTTGGAGTAGGTCATATATCCAAAATCAAGACTCGATTGTACTCCTTCCTTCTGTATCTTTCTTTAGAATAATGGTCGGGTCAAAATTTTGTCTTGTTGTCTACTTCTTTGTCTAAAAACACTTTGTATTTACATCCAAAGAGGGGCATAATATAGACACATAATTTTGTTCCTCCAAAAAATAATATTTACCTATTTATCCTTCCCTACCTACTCCCTACCCTACCCCCTACCCCCTACCCCCACCTAATCCTACCCACCAACTGACACACATACCCACTCACAATAACTGTCTGCACATACTTTCTCATACCAAACACACATAACCTGCCACACCCCCAATTCACTCACCCACTCATAATATAATACACACCATTATCTTTTCCACAACAATATACACACCCAAACTCACATATACAACAGATAATTCACAATATAAGGGAACAACATAGATACTCTATTTTTATCCAAAAATAATTCACACACAGCCACGGACCATACATACACACATCCATCAAAAATCACTACATACACTGATAAGGAAAAAAGAATGAAAGAGAGAAAAATTAAGTGAGAAATTGAGAGGGGGAAAAGAGGAGAGAAATTGGTGAACCAAAAAAGAGAGATAACAAAAAGATAGGCGTCGGAGAGAGAGTTAAATGCAAAAGAGAAAAAGAGGAGAAAACCGGCGAGAAATATTTTTTTCCAATAAGGTTTCACTAAAAAACGTAACTGCCACCAGTTTTCTTTTTCTTTTTTATTACTGTCGAGCTCATCGGAGTTCCGAAAAAATAGAGAGCGGTAACCCAACTCTGATTCATTTTGAAATCCATCAAAAAACCTAGCATGAACTTCTCTATCTGTTTCTCTCTATTTTTTTCACTAGCTAAGCTCACCGGAGTCCTGATAAAATAGTAACGGGCACATATTGAGTTGGTTTTGTTAGTTTTTGAGGTTTGCTAGTTGAGGATTCTGAGTTCAGGCTTCATTAACTCACTAATATCAATGAAAATCCATTCTTGTGAGGTCCAATTTTCAACTCTACTCATTTTATTATCTCAACGTGGTTGATGATGTGGTTGGTGGTGTGTTTTGAAGTGTATTTGAGTTTTTATAATTATTGTGGCTTGATTGATTTATTTTATAGATAAATTAGTTAATCATTGATTAAGAATGAAATTCAAGGTGGGATGAATCTTAAAAACGTGAATATGGATTAATTTGATTTATTGTTATGGGTTTAATTCAGAACAAATATTGATGTTTGTCAAACCCGATAGTATCATGTTTTAGGCCAAAATTTGATAGACAAATCTTAGGTTTGGGGTAGGCAAATTATAGAAATCGATGATCGTTGAGTGACTGAATTGTCATGTTTGAGATTGTTTTATTTTGCCGAACGAAATTAGAAAAATGTACTCATTTGGCCGGGGAATGCCCCGAGGTTATTTGTAGTGATTTATCCAAGGAATGCCCCAAGGGAGTTGTACTCGAAGATGGCGTGTGATCAATATCCAGAACGTTGGGTGGAGTTAGTGTAGGACTAGTTTAGGATAGAATTTATATTTTCGCATTTTTTTTATTTTTGAGACTGTATAATTTGGACTAGACATTATTTTATTTGGATTTTGATGGTTTGGTTGTTTGTTGTCTTGTTATGTGTTTTCTTGGTTTATACATTCCATAGTGTTTACTAGTCGATATACTCCACGAAGTGATTGTGATCAAACCATGGGATCGAGGGGTGCCTAACACCTTCCCCTCGATCAACAAAATTCCTTAATCGAAATCTCTGTTCGTGGACCAGTTTTTAAAGAATCAAAAATCATTTTGAAAAGGGATTTTCAAAGGTGACTTGGCATACCAGATTATGCCAAGTGGCGACTCTGAGTTTAAATGTAAAGAATCTTTTTCGAAATAAATTTTCACTTTTGTCACTTTAATAAAAACAAAACTTTTCGAACTTCAAATCATATCTTTTTGGTTAAAAAGGGGTGTGACAAGAAGTTTCTTAGTTTTAAAGTTCTTGATTTTCTTTATATCTTGTTCATTAAATTCCTTTCTAGTTTTAGGAACAGTTGAGGTGACTTCTCCAACCTTGACAAGCTTCAGGGGAACATAAGGTCCATCAAGAATCACATCCCACAATTTGTTATCTTCAGCCATGATAAAATCCTGCATACACATTTTCCACCACCCATAAATTAATCATTGAAACAGGGTGGTCTCGTAGTAGATTGACCTTTTTCTAGGTTAGGTGGTGCATCCATTAGAGATGATCCTTCCTAGGTGTTAACTATTTGGGAAGAACCTGCTCCAATACCAATTAAAAATGGTAAAGTGTTACCCACCAGACTAGGGACCAGGTCCCCAAACAACTTTGCAGTAAGTAGCTATGAATAAGAAGAAACAAAAGTTGAAAATAAATTACACAAGTTGTTTACGTGGAAACTTCCTTGCTCAAGGGAGTAAAACCACGACCTACCTCATAGGATTTCTCAATCACATTACTATCTTCAAGCAACGTTAAATACTGATTCAGTAGTTGTAAGGATGAAACTCTTAATCCAAAATCATCTTGCAACAACTCTATTACAAGACTCAAACTGCAATAACTCTATTGCTACGAGATCCAATGAATAACTTTGGTCAACTTAATATGCAGACTAACCCTAGTTTTCCAATGTCAACTAACTCTAGCTAATATTATTGAGATTTGTGAAAACAATGTTACAAATGAACCTATAACAACTTTAATAAAGAGAAAGGGTTTAGAACTTTAAAATTACAAAACAAAGACTCAAACACAACAAGAACTTATAGCAAAATAAGTTTGGTCGAACAGGTCCTTGTTGCGGTTGAGGCTTTACTAAGCTTGTGCTTCAAGAGAGATTTACTTTTTCTTATGTGCAAAAACTAGGTTTTAGTTATTCCATCATTATGCATATATATGACACATGAAAAAACTAGGACTCTTCTCATTAGTTTTGGTAAAAAGGTGTTGCACTTCTGCAATAGTGCCCACCAATTTTCTGCCAAAAGTACATACTACGACTATAACGTTGACTTTCTAAGAGGTACAAAAGATTACTGAACCTGGTCCCTGTAGATCTGTAGTCATCAAAGAAAGTGTCTTTGTAGCACTGTAGGGACTAGGTCCCTACGATGAGTTGTATGTCATCAAAATTGGGAACTTAACATGTTTACCCAGGCTAGTTGTGTCTAGCTAGCCATCGAGGATAATGGATGTAGAAAGTGGTGGTTTGTTATGGTCCATTGCAAGGTATAAGACTTGATTCCCACATTGTTAGCCATTGAGCCATGGATGGTGACATTGGTATTTAAGTGCTCACCTTATGATAGCAAGCCACCATCTTCAGCAGATGTAGAGTGTGGTGGTTTGTAATGGTCCATTGAAAGCTATAGGACTAGATTCCCACATCGGTACATATATAAATGTACCGAGGTGGGGCTTCTATAACCTTGGGCTCTCTCTCTATTCAATAGCTAGCTTTTGAGATGTAGTTCTTGTTAGATTGAATCACAATCACTATTAGTTATCAGCAATGTTTGTCAAAGCACAAACAGGCAGATAGCTACAAGCATGAAATCTCCACTTTCAGGCATCATTTTCCTCACAGCTTAAACGGGTTAACAAACCTCAACTTGTCCCAATTGGCAGTTTTAGCAAGTCTTATCGGTAGAGTGAGTGCTAAAGATACACAAAGGTCACTAATGGTCAGATTTAGTTGATGCTGATCAAAAGTTCTTGGCAAGTGTTATTTCTCGTTACAATATGTTTATTGGCAGTTTTTATACTTAAATGGATTTTCTTAGAGGAAAGCTATTAGTTTTCTCAATAACAATTGTGTGAACTTGTTTGACAATAGATAGTATTGGAGCTTGAAATGTATTCCCTCCCTTCACTTTTACACGTCCACTGTATCAAAAATAGATTTACACTTTTTACATGTCTAGTTTGGAAACCAAAAGATAATTATCACCTAGTTCCTTGTTTGCCCTTATTATTAACTGTAATCATTCCCTCGTGCATTTCTCAACATATTAAATTTGTTATATTCAAATAAGATATAGTAAAATTATCATTCTATTCATTTCTTCTTAAAGGGCGTGCCAAATCAATACTAGACAAGTAAAATTGAACGGATGCAGCATTTGTAATTTAATTCTCAGTATTCCTTTGCAGCAGAAAATAAAAAAGCATTACAAATTTAGGGTTGGCAAAATGGATAAATTATATGGTTATCCGTTTATTTTATCCATGTTAAATGAGTTGGGTATCCAACCCATTTAATAGTGGGCCAAATATGAGTCAATCCATATCATCCATTCTAAAATATGGATAACTCATGGGTATCCGCTAATTATACTGTCATGTGTGAAGATGTATCAATGTCTAAAGTATACTTATTAAGGGTGTGTTTGGAATGAATAATTTTTTTTTCAAAAATATTTTTTACAAAAAAAAGAAAATATTTTTCATTTTTTCAATTTTTATTTTCATAACTTTTTTTAAAAAAATTTGAACTTCTTCTTAAAAAAAAAATTAAAGTATGACATGTGCGGAGATGTAGCAATGTCTAACGTATACTTATTAAGGGTGTGTTTGGAATGAAGAATTTTTTTTCAAAAATATTTTTTTAAAAAAAATAGAAAATATTTTCCATTTAAAAAAAAATAAATTCATAACTTTTTTAAAAAAAATTTGAACTTCTTTTTTAAAAAAAATTGACTATTTTCATTTAAATTATTTGAACCACCCTTTTCTCGCTTTTTTTTTTTCTATTTTTTATCTTTTTTCCTTTTTCATTTCTTTCTTTTCGTTTTTTTCTCTCTTCTATCGTTAATTTCTATTTCTCTTTTTTCTTCTTTTTTTTCCTTTTTTAATTTTTATTTCTCATTTTTATTTTTATATTTTTTTCTCCCCCCTCCTTTTTTTTTCAATTTTTATTTTTGTTTCTTTCTTTCACTTTTTTTCTCTCTCTTCTATCTCTAGCTTCTATTCCTCTTTATTCATTTTTTTTTGTATTTTTTCTTTCTTCTTTTTTCTTTTCTAATTTTTTTGACTTTTGAAAAATATTACTACGTCGAGACCAAAAAATACCACAATCTCTTATTGTATTTTTATGTGCACCATCGTTTATATTTTTATATTCATTGATACAATTGTATTTGTATTTTACAGTTTGCACTTGTATGAGCATTTTTATTTTATAGTTCACGCTATTATTTATATTTTTATATTTTTATATTTTTATATTTATTGATATAATTGCATTTGTATTTTTATTTTATAGTCACGCTATCATTTATATTTTTATTTTTATTGATATAATTGTATCAAATATAATACATGTTTATACAATTTGAACTATACAAATACAAATGGTACTTGTTTATATACAAATACAAATGATAAATTTGACGTACAAATACTAACGACACATTTGTTTAAATGATGCATGCATGTTTGTATTTTAGACTTAAATAAATATAATAAATTCATACACTTATTCGTGTACAAATACAAATAATAAATTATAAATATTTATCTTTAAATTATTCAAATATAAATAATAAATTGATTTGAAGTATATAGTATGATACAAATAAATATAAAATACAACAACAAAAAAATAAGAGAAAAAATACAAAAAAAATGACAAAAAAGAATAAACGAACAAAGCAAAATGAAAAAGAAAATACAAAAAAAAAAGGAAAAATGACAAAAAAAAAAATGTCACAAAATGAAAAAAATAAAGAAAAAACAAAAAATGGAAAAAAAATGGAAAAGAAAAAATGAGAACGAAAAAGAAAAAAAAGGAAAAGGAAAAAGAAAAAAAAAAGAAGCTAAAATAGCTGGAAAAGAAAAAAAAAAGAAAGAGAAAAAGAGAAAGTTAAGAGAGAAATAAAAGAGAGAGGTTATGGATTGTATTTAATTAGCAAGAGAGTCTATGGATGCTAAGTCATGTAGTTTTTCTTGTAATATAAGAGTACTTTTGTCTTTACATAATAAGAAGTAACGGATAATATGGATATCCATATTAGCCATTGGGTTTATCCACTTTATCCATAATCAAATATGGGTTGGATAAAATATTTTATCCATTTTTATATAACCCACTTTTAACCCGCCCATATCTGACTCAACCCGCCCGTTTGCCACCTATTTACAATCAAGGTCTCAATCTTATAACCGAGCATACTTTTGAAATTATTAGTTCAACATATAATATAATCGAGCATATAATAGAGTTAGTGAAATTGCAAGATTAAATGACGGATGTTTTGAAATTATTTTTATTGAATTTGTCGAGATTGATGGGGCTCGAAGTCGGGCTTCCGCCTTGACAGGATGGTTCTTTGATCAATTAACTATAATTGCACGAAAATACGGAATTTAGGAGAAAATTCAACTGGTTTTTTTTTTTCAAATCTCCTGTTTAGATATTCTAAGGAGCATAGGACCTTGGAATTCACTACTTTTCGATATGATTCACCAATAATGGAGTTTGTATCAATCATCATTTGTAATGACTTCTCTATTTTATTCTTTGATTTTCTTTAATCTATTATGGAGTAGAATAATTGTTTTTTATTTTTAATTTTCATTTGTTTATACTTGAATTCGCTTATGGATAGTATGCATTTAGTCGCGTATTTATTTACTATTTTGTTTAATTGAAAGAGTAACAATTTAGTGACTATCTCCCGATCATTCAACAAAAAAGAAAACCGAAAGGTCGAAATCCATCGCAAAACCATCATTATCCGACGCTAAAATTGTAGCTAAAGTCTCTATATTAGCAGCGACAAATCTATTGTGAATCAGTATAGGAATCCAAATACAAATTCTATTGTGATTAGCGACTTGTAAAATATACTAAAATAACAACATTTTTTTTACTTATATGGTAAGGGTGTTAAGTAGGCCGGGTTGGGTCAACCCAGAATCGGCCAGTTAATTTTAGCCGGATTGTGGGCCGGGTCGAGTTCTGGTTGAACAGTAAAAATTTTAAAAATAACCCTAACCCAGCCCACTTAACCCAACCTGGTCAAACCCACCTAAACCCAATTAAAAATTCGGTCAAACCCGGTCAAAAATTAAATAAAAAAGTCTTTTTTCAATATACACTATATATACCCACCTATATACATTTTAAATATGTTAAACAATATATATGCACTATATATATAGTATATACAACATTAGAATTTAAAAAATATATACACATATACACAATTACACATATATACGTAATATTCAATATATATGACTATACGTACTACTTTAAATAAAACATATACTACAATATATATACATTACAATATATATATATATATATATATATATACACACATGTATAGAAGATATATACACAAATATACAAAACGTATGCTACTTTGTCACATCCCTTTTTTCGATCGCCGGGAGTCGATGTCGAAGGGTTTTTCCAATTAAAGTGATAGTATTGAATAGATATTACTTTAGTTACAGAGTCGTCACTTGGAATTGAGTTATGCGGTTCCAAGTCACCTTATTGAATCCCTAATCAAAAGGAAATGACTCTTATTATGGTCTGCGAAAAACAGAAGACTGGGTAAGGAATTCTGTTGACCGAGGGAAAGGTGTGAGGCACCTCTCGAGTCCCGTGGTTCTAGGATGGTTGCTTTATTGACTTCTACTTAAACTGTTTTGATAAATTATGTCAGGGCCTAAATTCGCTCATCTTTAATTATACCGAAAACTTGTGTATTATCTTATATTAAGTAAATCATGTGAAAATTAATTTTTGAAAAATATATGCCAAGGTACATTATAGCATCCTTGAATTTTAAAATGTCTCGAAAAAATGCGTATGCCGCATTCTCAATTGAGACGAATATTTTAAACATATCTAAAATTTGCCTAGCGTTAAAGCATTTGTTTGGTATTTGAAGAAAAGACTCAACTGACCTAAAAATGAAATTGATATATTTGTACAATCTGTAATTTGATTTAACTATTTAACAAACCCACTTAGGTTGTTTAATTACTTTGTAAGTGATTCCGAGCCAAAATGAACTGCAAACACCTTATTTAAAAAATAGCATGCCAAGGTGCAAGTGCTAATAGAACATAAGTTTGTCTTGACCATTTTACCTATCACTACGAAAGAAAATTTTTTTGTTGTAAGCAACAGAAAAAAATGATAACGGTGATGGCATTCTGAATGTTGAAGATCAATGGACAATATATCAGTTCTCTTCTTCATCAAAATATATGTATCGAGAGACTTTTATGCAGAGCATTCGCTTTAGGAATTAGATGAAAATCTCCAACTTCAAAAGCAAAAAGTCCAGTGCATTGCGGCAAATAAAAGACAAGAGCAACTTGTTTGGATGAATTACTTTTGGAAAATTATTAATAATAAAAATAATGGCTAACTTTTAGATTCAAAAAATATGAAAACGAAAAGAAAAACGTCCAGAAAAGAACTTGCACCAAACTCCTAACGAAAGCACCACCTCCTAAATACATGTTAGCAAAATCTACTTTTATAAGTATTTTATTTTGATCTCCTCCCTCCCGTGCATGCAACATATATGTAGTATAGTATTGTGTGTGCATGTGTACATTCTTTTTTTTTTTTTCTTATTTATGTGCATTCATGCATAGATCATATGTTATGGGTTAATTATAACTACAACTTAATTATAAACTAAACGTAACTTTACGCCTTTTTATCATTATTAACTTTAAGAAATTATATTATCTAATACTCAAAAAGAATTGGAGTAACATCGTTTTGAAAAAAAAATTATAAATAAAGACATAGAGCAGAAATTTAATATAAATCACAAACTTTCACACTAGATGCTACACGAAATAATTTAAACATTCGATCATGCTTTGGTTCATCATGAAACTTAAAAAAAATAATAGTACAGGGATTAAATAAGAACCTGTATAACGAATTAAATCAAACAAAAGACCTTACGTTGAACCAAAAAATTTGAACAAGACTCCGAACTCAAATTCGCCAAGTCCTTCCCTTCTCCTTTCTATTTTTCCCTTTATCCCTTTACTGCTTCTATTTCTCCTAGCCTTTCTTCTAGATTTTGTCACTTCTTCTTTTTTCTTTTGTTCTCAACTCTCCCTCTTTTGGTTTCTTTTTTTTTTTTATTCTCTTTGTTTCTTCCCTTTTCACTCTCCCAATCTATTCTTCTTAAGTTTCTCTATTCTCAAAATGTTGTCCTCTCTGTTTTTTTTTGTCCGTGGTGTGTCCTTTAAGTAGAGGGGGGGGGGGGGGGGGAGTGGGGGGAGTAGTTATCTATTAGGATAGGATTTTTTGAATTTTGAAAAAAGTTTATTTTTTTTCTAATTGAAGATAAGAAAATAACAATAAATAATAACAAATAAATAAAAATAAATACTAATAAATAAAAATAATAATAATAATAAATATAATAATTAATTAATTTTATATTAATCAAAACATAATAACAATTTATAAATAGACAAAAATAAATATAACAAAATAGTATTAAAACTACTAATTTATTTATTAAAATTTAGAATAAATAGTATATATATATAGAATTTTTTTATTATTTTTAAAATTAGTATAAAAAATAAAGATAAAAATATCTCAAAATTAAATTTATTTAATTATTGATTTTTTTAACTAAAACTTTATTAAAACTAAAATAAAATAAAAAATTAAATAATATTATACCAAATATAAATATTTAATATTAAAAATAAATATATTAAACTTGGGGAGGGTCAAAAATCACGTGTCTACATTTTGCCCCTCTTTGTTTAAAATCTCGAAGAGTTTTCATACAAAGAAGTTGACAAAGATATGATTTTTGATCCTCTTATTATTCAAAAAGTGAAGATAAAATAAAGTATAATAAAATAAAAGATGTGATCGAGTCCTGATTTTGGACCGCCTACCTATCCCGGGTTATAAGGGATTCAGGTCACGAGTAGTTCAAAAAGGCAAAATAGGGAGACAATGAGCTAGAGGTTAAGTCAGGTTTCGTTGAGTTTCCGGTTCACGGCTTCTGCTTTTACATCCAAATAAATAACAAAATAAAAAATAAAATGAAAATACAAGTGAAAGATCCTATTTATGCTGCTTTTTTTGGAATCTTGACTTGAATCTTCATGACTTCTCAAATGGTGAGATAGTAATTATTCTGATTTGAACTTGATACACGATATGTTCCTCCTCGTTGGCTTTTGGCATTAGAAGGGAACTTGACAATTGGTTTATTCTTCAAATTTTCTTCTGGCTTGGACTGGAAAATCTTCACCCTATTCTTTAGTCGGGCTTCTGAACTTGCAACTGATAATGTTCACCCTATTCTTCAGGCGGGCTCCTGACTTGCTATTTCTTTCATCCTGTTCTTTAGGTGGGTTCCTAACTTGTTACTTCTTCACCCTATTCTTTAGGCGGGCTCCTGGACTTCCTTTTCTCTTCATCCTGTTCTTCAGGTGGGCTCCTGGGCTTTTTTGTTCTTCACCCTATTCTTCAGGCAGGCTCCTGGACTTCCAATTTCTTCACCCAATTCTTCAGGCGGGCTCCTAAAGTCAAAGTAAATAGTAAAACAGAAAAATAGCATCCCATTCTTCAGAGAGTCCTAGGCAGAAAATAAATTCACATTCTTCATGAGGGTCCTGAGCAAAAAATAAAATTCAATAAATATGAACAGAATGTTTGCCCCAGTTTGTACTTAGAAAATGACCCGACTGAAAGATACATCTCATAGGAATCAAGAGGATGACTCGACTAAAAGGTACGTCTTATAGGAATCAAGGGGAGTGACTTGACTAAAAGGTTTATCTTATAGGAATCAAGGGAATGACTTGACTAAAAGGCACGTCTTATAGGAATCACGAGAAGTGACTCAACTAAAAGGTTAGTCTTATAGGAATCAAGGGGGATGACTCGACTAAAAGGTGCGTCTTATAGGAATCAGGGGGATGACTCGACTAAACAGTTCGTCTTATAGGAATCAAGGGGAATGACTCAACTAAAAGGTACGTCTTATAGGAATCACGAGGAGTGACTCGACTAAAAGGTTCATCTTATAGGAATCAAGGAGATGACTTGACTAAAAGGTACGTCTTATAGGAATCAAGGAGGATGACTCGACTAAAAGATACGTCTTATAGAAATCATGGTGATGACTCTACTAAAAGGTATGTCTTATAGGAATCAAAGGGATGACTCGACTAAAAGGTACGTCTTATAGGAATCAAGGGGATGACTCGACTAAAAGGTTCGTCTTATAGGAATCAAGGGGAATGAGTTGACTAAAAGGTTCATTTTATAAGAATCAATGGGAAATGACTCGACTAAAAGGTACGTCTTATAGAAATCAAGGGGATTGACTTGACTAAAAGGTACGTTTTATATGAATCAAGGGGATGACTTGACTAAAAGGTACGTCTTATAGGAATCAAAGGGAATGACTCGACTAAAAGATACGTCTTATAGGAATCAAAGGAGATGACTCAACTAAAAGGTGCGTCTTATAGGAATCAAGGGGATTGACTCGACTAAAAGGTACGTTTTATATGAATCAAGGGGATGACTCGACTAAAAGGTACGTCTTATAGGAATCAAGGGAATTGACTCGACTAAAAGGTACATCTTATAGGAATCAAGAGGATTGAATCGACTAAAAGGTACGTCTTATAGGAATTAAGGGGACGACTCAACTAAAAGGTATGTCTTATAGGAATCAAGGGGATTGAATCGGCTAAAAGGTACGTCTTATAGGAATCAAGGGGGATGACTCGACTAAAAGGTACATCTTATAGGAATCAAGGGGGATGACTCAACTAAAAGGTACGTCTTATAGGAATCAAAGGAATTGACTCGACTAAAAGGTACATCTTATAGGAATCAAGGGGATTGAATCGACTAAAAGGTACGTCTTATAGGAATCAAGGGGATAACTCGACTAAAAGGTACATCTTATAGGAATCAAGAGGATTGACTCTACTAAAAGGTACATCTTATAGGAATCAAGGGGATTGACTCTACTAAAAGGTACGTTTTATAGGAATCAAGGGGATGACTCGACTAAAAGGTACGTCTTATAGGAATCGTGGGGATGACTCAACTAAAAGGTTTATCTTGTAGGAATCAAGGGTAATGACTCGACTAAAAGGTTCATCTTATAAGAATCAACGGGAAATGACTCGACTAAAAGGTACGTCTTATAGGAGTAAATGTTCAAGTTAGGAAGTACTTCACCTAACAAATGAAAACTGACTTATTCAAATTAGGAAGTGCGTCTCCTAAGGGTTGAATTTTTACCATAATTTGATTATCAAACCTGTGCAGCAATATTGCTTCCTACATCTGTGGAAATGAGGCTTTGCAGCCCTTGATATTTATGCTTTGAAGTCCTTAATTTGAAGGTAACATATTTCTTATTTCATCAAAGAAAACTTGTAAGTTCTAAAACACGGTGGCAGGTTTGTGGCATTATTTTCTATGGCAATCACTCTTGCTTTAGTCACATTTAACCTTGCTTCCAACTATTAGCATCTGTCACCGACTTGCTGCATCATTGACCTAAACTCAGATTATTAGAAGTAACTCTAAAACAAACACAGTATCTTTGCTTTGCCATGCTCCTTAAATAAACCCTTTAAACCTTGGTATTTCCATGAGTTTCCAAACTCGTCTGTTGACAAAACTTTTCTACATGTCTTATTTCGACTCACAATCATGTCTCTTTCATGTGTTGGCTTTTTATCTTGCTTTGTGCAATTGAAGAAGCTAGTAGCCAATTTTGAAATTTTTTCTCACTTGTTATGACACAGACTCGACTCAAAGACACGAGAAAAATGACAATAATTTTTATTTGATGACAAAGATACCAAAATCAAAAATATAAAAATAAAAAGAAAAGGGAAAAACAATAGGCATCTTTTTTTTTTAAATGATAGAAGAAAACTTATTTAGGTGTGGTAGCCGATTCTAGCAATCATGACATGCATTTTGAATTAAACAACCAGATCTACCCACACTAATCATTACAACTCTTGTTCACTTATTAAGTTTGAAATGGAATCAATCTTGAATATGCTCCCTCTAGATCACAATCCTTCTTCAGCTAGTGACACCTCAATGGGTTTTTGCCAACACATATCTCATTTTCATTTCTTTTTCAGCTCACTGTCTCCTTATGATGCCCAAAAGGATTTTCACCAATAAGACTCTCTCATTTTTACTCATTCATTTTTTTTCATTCATTTTTTTTGAAAATAATGTCCAACATACGAAACATCATTCACCCATAACATGTTTAGCCTTGAAATTTTCAGAGATCGATCTGAAGGTCTTTCTTTGGTTGTAACTTGACTTTTGGAAATGATTAAAAAAAAAGGGAGGGATGAGGCTAAAATTACATAATATTGGGTGAAACATACAACTTTTGGAATTGACTTTTTTAAGAAAATAAACTTTGCCCCAATTTCATTTCATTTTGGGTAATTTGAATTTTATTTGGTTGGACCGAATCCCAGAGTAGGGCTGCCTACGTATCTTGTCATAGCAAGAATCAGGTCAAACGTAGTTCATACATCTTTTTTTTTGCTTGATTTTCTTTTCTTTTTTTCTTCTTCTTTTTCTTTTCTTTTTCTTGACTTTTCTCTCTTCTTCTTTTTTTTTTAGAGAGATATTTTTCCGATTCTATTTTTCTTGGCAGTTTTCTGACTCTATTCTTTTTCTTGATAGTTATATTCTTTTTATTTTTTTTGAATTTTTTCAGACTTTATTTTGATTCCAAAAGAGGTTTATGAAAGAAAATAAAATTCAAGCACAAAGGGGATAACAAAGAATGACACAACATTTGGACAGAAGAATAAAATGCCTTCGTCATATCAATCCTTAAAAATGTAAGTACATAACATGCAATGAGAGAGTGCAACACAAAAATTATGCACATTTTTTCAACATTGACCTTGACTAAGCAAGTGCACATGTGTCGCTTCTTTTAAGCTTATGAACCATACAGGTCTACATGCGTTATACTTTCCTCACAACAAATGACTCTTTTTCTTCTTCTTTTTTTTAGCAAATTTTCTTTTTCTTTTTCTGACCATAGAAACTAATGCTTGAGTTGAACCTTCATATTGAAGACCAAGTCATTTTTATTCGTAAAGTGATTGCCTCAAAAGATTCAAGTGAGGATGTAACTAGGTCCCCAAAACATCTCAACACTTTACTTATTTTTCTTACACATTTTTTTCAACTCTAGGTTCTTGATCGAATGTTTCAGCATTAGATTGGATTTTAAGATCTGGCTGAAAATTTGACAGGCATGTCATAACACTAAAATCAACATAAAATGTATTGTGTAAAGAATACAAACAAATAACTTAAAAATAAGATAAAATAACAAAGACACCACATTTCATAAAAGAAAAGTTAGAAGGGTTTAAACAAAAATGAAAAACATACAAAACAAGATAGATTTCAAACTACGATGTTGAAATTATTCAAAAAAATAGAAAGAAAACATAACAAACTATCAACAATCCTTCCAATTAAGGGAAGAAGAGTGACTTTCCAATTGCCGAGCTTGACATTTTAGCCCCTGGTTTGCATATTAACATGACTAGAGCTTTCCTCACTATCAATATTCTATACCATAATTGATCTATCTTGAATCATCTTTTTAATTTCTCTTTTATCTTCAATACTATGACCCTGAGCATCAGAATGATACGCACATCGTGCATTAGGATCAAAATTTCTTGAACGGAGATTAAGAGTGTGCCCAAGGAGAGGTGTAATCATGCCCTCCTGTACCAATCTCTGAAATAAACTGGCATATGACTCTCTAATTGGTGTGAAGCTATCTCTCAACTTTTGTCTCATTTCATTATTTGGCTTGGATAAAAAATTGGGCCTAGAAGGGCTTTGGTATATTTGTAGAGTTGGAGGATGACTCTGAGTAGTTGGTGTGTGCCTTTGTAGGTAAGATGAGGGTTGAACAAGTGTTTGTGCATTATACACTGGATATAGAGGTGGGGGACTGGAGTATAATGGACTTTGGGAGTGATTATTTAGAGCTTGGGCATGAAATTGGACTTGAGCCTGAGAGCGACGACGTCGTGGTCTTCTTGACCGTTCCCTCTGTTCAACTACAACAGTAGATGCATCTTCCCCATTCTTATTCTCCCCAACACTTCCTGAACCCTTTTGAATTACTTGAATATTTTCTTTTAATGTTGCAAAACTCACAATGCGACCGGACTTAATTCTATCCTCTATTATCTCTCCCATTTTGAGAACCTCAATAAATGGCTTGCCTAATGCAGGTAACAAGTGTTGATAATATGTTTCATCCTGAGCTTGAATAAACACCTCCACTATCTTGCTTTGTTTTATTGGCGGTTTCACCCTAGCCGCTTGTTCACACCATCTAATCACATACTCCCTAAAATTTTCATTGTTCTTCTTCTTCATAATAGTCAAGGATTTCTCATCAGGAATCAGCTCGACATTATACTAAAATTTTTGCATGAATTCGTTAGCCAAGTCATCCCAACTACTTCACCTGTCATGTCTTGATCAACAAACCACGCTGAGGCTAGATTTGTAAGGCTCTCACCAAAATAAGCCATGAGTAATTCTTCTTTACCTTCAGCACCTCTTAAATGGTTACAATAACGCCTCAAGTATGCCACTGAATTACCGTGCCCTTTGTACTTGTCAAACTTTGGCATTTTGAACCCTATCGGCAAATAAACGTCAGAAAATATACATAAATCTTTGTATGAAACACTTTTTGGTCCTCCCAATCCTTGTATATTTTTCATACAGTGCTCTAAGCATCTCACTTTCTTTACCATCTTTTCCTGTTCTTCACTATTAACAATTTTCTCAATCACGATAGGAGAATCGTGTTGATGAGCATGATAATGTGGATCTGGGGTTTTGAAAGTCATTTCAGGAGGATACAATTGATCATGACTTGGTTCACCCATATTCTGTTGTACGGTCGATTGAAGACCCGTAGTAGCTGGTGCTACAGGTATGAAAAGTGGGTTATTTATGACAGACGAATTTGATGGGCACATGGTGGAAGTACCAGCAATGCCAGTCACATTAGCATACGGGCCAAATCCAGGTGGGTATAATGGATCACTAGTTTGAGCTTGAGCAGGATTTGGATAATTCTTCGTCGAAAGTCCAGGTATTGAAGAAAACGGGGCTTGTCCATTCAGCCAAGCTTGGTACATTTCCGCCATCTGTTGTTTCAATAACTTAATTTCTTCCATTGATGTTAATTCCTGTGAAATCAACTGATTTTGCTCTTCTTCACTGTTAGACCCTACACCTTCTCTGCAGGTCATTTTTCTCTTTTCTTTGTATCTAGTGTTGTATGGATGTGATGCCAGTTTAAACCACAATCCAACCACCAACTACTTTATCTTTCTGAGACCAAGTAGCAAATGGGTGAGTGTTATATTTTAACACATTATAATGTCACGTTGTGTGTCATGCTTCTATATGCATCTCCCAACCTATCGTGGAAGACTTTGTGTTTTATCCCGACTTTTCTAGGTATATTTTTTCAAAAATTATGATCGAACCCTTTGGAGGGTTGCCTACATATCATGCCAGGACATGAATCAGATCTTGCATAGTTCGGGAAATATATGTCACACAAAACTTAGCCTCAAGACCCGTAAAGGTTCAAGGTTGTTAAGATTTATGTATATTTTTTATTTTACAAAAACTTAGCCTCATGATCCCTAAAGATTCAGGGCTATTAAGATATATAAAAATATAAAAATTGGACTTGAAGATTAGAAAAATAATTGTGAAAGTAATCATATTTTTAAAATATTCCCCAATAAATCTACGAATAATTTTTTAAAAGACAGGGTCGTATCCCGGGAACGACTACCTACGTATCTCACTAAGATGAGAATCAAACCTTCGTAGTTCATGAAGACCGTAAAACTATGTTACTAAAATTTTTCCTTCCTTTTAAAAATAAATTTTTCTTTGAAAAATGATTCACTAAATATGCGGATAATTTAATCTCTTGCATTTTAAAGTTTCCTAAAGTCGGTCAACAAAAAAATATCCTTCCAAACAAATATCAAAGAGCACGTAGGATGCACATATTGGTCTTTATAAAGTAGGTCACCTATCCTATACAAACCTGGCCCCTGTGCCGAGTCCCGCTAAGTTAAATGCATATGATGCAAGTAAAGTGACACCTAATAGGGATAACCAGATTTTGAGTTTTCAGTTCTTCTAAGTTTAAGCCTAATAGGAATAGGTGTCTAGACTGGCTTACCCGAGCAAACACTCGAGCCAGGGAAGGACAACTTGGTCGGCAGCAGGGAAACGCCGCCTTCGTTGCCGATCCGAACCCCGCCTAACATGTGTGACTATAATCCTTCACCAGGTGCCTTGACACTCTGGCTATCTCAAAAAGAAAGTAGGATGCATGCGTTGCATTCCTTCTATCCTATTTCAGAGACTCAGAGGGGGTGCGCAAGAGAAAACAGTATATAATACAGTTCAATCAATATCAAAACGGTAAATAAGCAAAAAGTAACACATAAGGCCAACAAACACAATATCCACAATAATTAAATAAAGTATAAGTCAACATCAAAAGCTCGAATTCTAGTTGGATCCCCAGCAGAGTTGCTAGAGATGTCACACACCTTTTTTCGATCGTCGGGAGTTGATGTCGAAGGGTTTTTCCAATTAAAGTGACAGTATTGAATAGATATTATTTTAATTACAGAGTCACCACTTGGAATTGAGTTATGGGGTTCCATGTCACCTTATTGAATCCCTAATCAAAAGGAAATGACTCTTATTATGGTCTGCGAAAAATAGAAGACTGGGAAAGGAATTCTGTTGACCGAGGGGAAGGTGTGAGGCACCCCTCGAGTCCCGTGGTTCTAGCACAGTCACTTTATTGACTTATACTTAAGCTATTTTGATAAATTATGTCAGGACCTAAATTTGCTCATCTTTAATTATACCGAAAACTTGTGTATTATCTTATATTAAGTAAATAATGTGAAAATTAATTTTTGAAAAATATATGCCAAGGTACATTATAGCATCCTTGAATTTTAAAATGTCTCGGAAAGATGCGTATGCCGCATTCTCAATTGAGACGAATATTTTAAACGTATCTAGAATTTGCCTAGCGTTAAAGTATTTGTTTGGTATTTGAAAAAAAGACTAAACTGAACTAAAAATGAAGTTGATATATTTGTACAATCTGTAATTTGATTTAACTATTTAACAAACCCACTTAGTTGGTTTAATTACTTTGTAAGTGATTCCGAGCCAAAATGAACTGCAAACAACTTATTTAAAAGATAATACGCCAAGGTGCAAGTGCTAACAGAACACAAGTTTGCCTTGACCATTTTACCTATCACTATGAAAGAAATTTTTTTGATTATAAGCAACAAAAAAAAATGATAACGGTGATGGCATTCTGAATGTTGAAGATCAATGGACAATATATTAGTTCTCTTCTTCATCAAAATATATGTATCGAGAGGCTTTTATGCAGAGCATTCACTTTAGGAATTAGACGAAAATCTCCAACTTCAAAAGCAAAAAGTGCAGTGCAGTGCGGCAAATAAAAGACAAGAGCAACTTGTTTGGATGAATTACTTTAGGAAAATTATTAATAATAAAAATAATGGCTAACTTTTAGATTCAAAAAATATGAAAACGAAAAGAGAAACGTCTAGAAAAGAACTTGCACCAAACTCCTAACGAAATCACCACCTCCTAAATACATGTTAGCGAAATCAACCTTTATAAGTATTTTATTTTGATCTCCTCTCTCCCGTGCATGCAAAATATATGTAGTATAGTATTGTGTGTGCATGTGTACATTCTTTTTTTTTTTTCTTATTTATGTGCATTCATGCATAGATCATATGTTATGGGTTAATTATAACTACAATTTAATCATAAACTAAACGTAACTTTACGCCTTTTTAGCATTATTAACTTTAAGAAATTATATTATCTAATACTCAAAAAGAATTGGAGTAACATCGTTTTGAAAACAAAATTATAAATAAAGACGTAGAGCAAAAATTTAATATAAATCACAAACTTTCATACTAGATGCGACACGAAATAATTTAAACATTCGATCATACTTTGATTCATCATGAAACTTAAAAAAAATAATAGTACAACGATTAAATAAGAACCTGTATGACGAACTAAATCAAACAAAATCCCTTACGTCGAACCAGAAAACTCGAACAAGACCCCGAAATCAAACTCACCAAGTCCTTTCCTTCTCCTTTCTATTTTTCCCTTTTTCCCTTTTCTCCTAGCCTTAAATGAAAAAAATTACAAAGTAAGGACTAAGGAGTGAATGAATGTTGAATTTTATTGATTGCAAAATGATCCAAAATTTATAATTTACATGAATGAAAAATCTACAAATTGTGCATCATTTTTTCCAACTCATTCATGTTAATATTGATGGAAACTTGCATGGGATAGTCAAAGTCAACCGGGGCAAAACCATGCATTGGACTTGATTCTGCTGAGTTCTCCCGTGAAGACATAATTTCTTCATGTTTTTGCTCGTCGTTCGGCTCCGATTCTATTCCTTGATTTCTTCTTTCCGCTCTAATTTAATCTCTGAGGCAAACTAGAACATTCATTGCATTGCTTCCCAATGAGTGTCGGTTGTCTCAAAGTTGTTGTCGTCCCTGACTAAAAGCGCTCTCTGATGCACGGTTGACATTGGAATATTCAAGATATCTATAGCTAATCTTGAAAGCACAGGATATTGTGTTTCATTACTCCTCAACCAATCCAATGTGTTGATGTGCCATCTGCGATCCTCTTGCGGTGATCGAAGATAATATTTAAGCTCTTCCTGATAACTTGATGTGTAAGCTCTCTCATCAACACTGTTCCAACAAGGTAAATCATAAAAGAAATCAGGAAAACCACTATGTGCCGGACTTTTTAGAAGATGATGGCTCCTCGGGAGATGAGGAGCGACAGTTAGAGTGATGTTTATAGGTACAGCTAAATCAACTAAATCAACATAGTGATTATATAATTTTTCTATGTATTCATTCGCATCACCCATAGCCCTCCACAAATCAGGTTGTACTTGTTCAGAATCATTGTTAGTATTTATTTCTAATTAGCATAAATAAGAGTACTAAAGTGGCATATAGTATTATATTTCATGCACGGATTTAGCATAGCACCAACCAAGTAAATAGGGAGAATCGAAAAAAAATATTTTTTAAATTTAGTAAACATGACACCAACAACTTCTTTATAACCTTCTTTATTTTTATATTCTTTGAGCAACCCAGAAATATCGGCTATATATACCAAAATATTACAAACAGTAGGATAATAAGCATCAAAAAATTCAACCGTAGCCATATAAAAATTTTCTAAGAACTTAATAAGATCATTAATTATAACCCAATCAGAATCATGTAGCATACAATCAGCATAATCAGCAAATGAACCGCAATGTTGGTTAAAAGCTAGTGTAATGGGAACTCTATATTTATAACAAGTTTTTAAAAAACCATACGTAGAATTCCATCTAATATCAATTTCCTCAGGCATCAATATCGGTGCAAATCCATTTTCTTGACATTTAACTTTAAATTCTCTAATTTTTTTCTTCGATTATTTCTTTGAATAAAGCCAACAGCAAGATGGACTTTTTCAATATAAAGCTAAAAAAACTCAAGACAATCTTTTACAATTAAATTATATATATGACATGCACACTTAATATAAAAAAATTTCAGGTAACGACGGAGATAGGCCAGATTTAATTTTGATATAGCAGTCCTGTTGTTAGAAGCATTATCAAAAGTAATACATAAAATTTTATCTTCTATACCATTAAATTCTACAACTTTAGCAATCGAATCAGCAATAAAATCTCCAGTATGTTTACGATCTTCATCATATAAAAAAGTAAGATACGTTTTTGCATCACAAAATTACTATTCATCCAGTGACAAGTAACGGTTAAATAATCATTTTTATTTACAGCACGACCAAGATCAGAAGTTAGGAACAATCTACATTGAATATTTTTTAACAATATTGATAAATAAAAACAATATTTGAATGAAGTCTAAAAATATCAAACCGACAAGTACTTTTAGGAATACCATTAAACATAGGATTATAAATTGCTTGTATATAATGAATAAAGACATCAGAAGAAGGAAAACTAAAACGCAAACAACCCACAACTACCATTTTAGCTATTTCTTCCTGGTCCCTCAATTTATTATACTTCTTCATTACCTGATCGATTGCTGGGTCCATTCTAGTTTGCATTGGCCCACCAACATCCCCACCACTTCGTGCAATATTTAAATATCTTTCATGAGCATCACCTATATGTCTCATTAACGTACCCGTACCCCGTTACTTGCCTCCGCTTTTATACTTATATATTTGTTGACAAATATTGTATTGCACCTCAATAACTGATATACGTTCAAAAAATTGTCATGCAATACTAGTTGTTTTACGAGCTCTTGGGGCACGGGGAGGAAGGGGAGGGAGATTAACCAATTCAGATCTAACATTAACATTTTTTACTGCGGGTGTCTCACCAGTATTTTTATCATCTTCGTCTAAATTAACCGCATCTACTTCATTTTTTTCTTCTATACTGTAATTTTTTTAAGCTTCTACATAATCCATATCGTGAGCACCTACACCTATTTCTTCCTCAAAAGGTGTACTAAGTGGTACCGGAGGCGAAGACACATGGGTATATCTATTACTTGAAGTACCTCTACCGCTAGTAATTCATTTTTTACTATCACTACTGCTTCCGGGACAAAAAATTTTAACACCTTTAGTAGCGAGGTTTCTTAATTTATCCATAATATAAATTAAACTAAAAAAATTCAAAATATACAAATATAATAAAATTAAATATTCAACAATTAATACACTAAATTTTAAAAGTATCCGAAGGTTACGACTTTAGAAACTTCCACTCGTACTTTATAATGGCAAAATTAAAAAATTAAAGTGAGCACTTTAGGAAATTAAATATATAGAATATTTGAAAATTGAGGATTGAGATTTAAGAGAGAATGAGATTTGAGAGAATGAAAAATTGTGTGAAAAATGATTTGAAAGTGTAGGGTATTTAAAGAAATCTTTTTGGGATTAAAAAATATTTTAGATGATTTTTTTTTTTTTTAAAAAAGGGCCCAAACTAGTTGTTTGGACCCAAAAATGGTTATATAGCCGTTGGGTCAATGGCTAGTTTGGCCCAAATCTCCAAAATTAAAAAAAAAAAAAAAATGACAACCGGGTCGGGCTGGGCCTGGACCGGGCTTGATCCGGGTCGAGTTAAACGAGCCCAACAAAAAAATTAAATCGGCTCGAGATCCGGTACCCTACAGCCCATGGGCTGACCGGGCTGGCTCAAACCGAGCCGATTTTATTAAATGGGCCAGTTTGGACCGGGTTGGGCTGGGTCAACCTGACCCGTTTGACACCATTATTATATGGTTAGGAACTTAGGATTAAGTATTAACAAGTGAAAAGTTTTACTAAAGAAAAAATGTAAAAGAACAATTCTGCACTACTTATCCTATTCCCACATAATTAGAAGTTGTAAGTCTATATATATTTTGAGCCTGATGATATTGGAAAAAAACATATAGAGCAAATGGATGCCAAGTTAAGATCAAGAGATTGGACAGGGCTACCCCATTTGGTACACAACTTGATTTTTCAAAACTTGTCTTCCATCTTCGATTGCTTTACGTTTGGTGCTGTGTGTAAGTCATGGTTTTCCTTTGTATCAAAGAATTATGACATCCTAAAACAACGCATCCATTTAGGTTCCCTCAAAAATGTTCCTCTGCTAATGAACTGTACGAGAACGAAAAAAGAATGTGTTAAGACAAGCTTATACAGTATGACCAAAGGTAAAACGGTCTTTAACATCCCACTATACTTGGGGTTTGCTGCCAAAAAGGATGTTTTGAAAACTATTTTGCCAAATAGACACAAGTTTTTAAAAATTTGTCATATACCCATTTTAATCCACATCATCACTAACTTTTTCAACTCAACAAATTCACCCACAATCTTTATAATAATTCACTTTAACCCAATATTTTTAACTTAATAAATTCACCCACAAGTTTCTAATAATACACTTCAACCCACTGTATCATCCACCATTATATATAAAATATATTGGGTTTCCAAAATAACTAAAAAAAATCCAATAGATTAAAATAGAAGCTTCCATTTTCCTTCAAAAAGCTTCGATTCTGGCCACTTTTTCGGTATTATTTTCCAACGATCAGCTCTAAATCAGACCACAAACATCATAAGCTTGTCCATTGAATCCGTTGTTACCCCATTTGTTTGCTATCTTCTCAAACACACTTTCCACTATTGTTAAAAAGCTTTAAATCACTCGCATTACTAAAAACCACTTTAGAAAGTACATTACAGCAGCTCAGACGACTCCAAGCTAATTTCTCTATTCCATAAACCCAACGATCGTTGATTAGAAGCAATATTTGCAATTTTAAGTTTTTGGAAGGATATATGCCCAATCATCGACCAGTCATTGTCAATCATCGATTGTGCATACATCCCAACATAGACCCTCAGCATAATTTACCATCGACCAAAGCTTAATTCTAGGATGTCTATTATAGAATTTGTTCTGGTTTCTGGTGATTTCATGGGAGAATGGGAGGAGACTCCCAAATGTTGGAAATAAAATTTTTTTATAAGCTGACATTGCCCATTGTGGATCGTCGCAACGATTCATATGATGAGTTGGTTGCAAATGTAATGGAGAGTGGGGATTTAGATTGCTTGTCGAATGATGTGGTGATTAGTTATCTAATGCATTTGAGGGAAAAGGTGCATCCTACGATCATAAATAATGATAAACGTGTGTCGTTATACATAATGGATGTTTATGTTGATGGATTTAGGCTTATTTTAAGGATAAATATAGTTGAGGGGTCCTTTAGAGAATCGTTGAATTCATCACCACCCCTACAATGATTTGAATGATTTTGAGAACGATGGAGATCATTTAATTAATATGGAAGATAATTCTATGCTAATGGAATACGTTTCATCAAACTCGCAAGATGCGGAAGAAGATTGTGGAACGGAATCACAACCAAGAAATTCCTTCGCCGATGGAATCGATTTTTATCGTGATCAAACATTCGCCGGTAAGAAAAAGAAAATGCTACTAGACGAAGCATCGGTGAGGCAGTCTTTTAATTATTTTACGAAGAAGAGTTGCACCAAATTTTTGAAGGTGAAATGTGTATCCCGTGGTTGTGGCTGGTTGTTGCAGACAAGGAAGTACGAATCCTCGAACAAATTTTGCATATACAAGTATGTTGTGTTCCACACGTGCGGTGTTGAATACGCCAAGAACAGGCATAAGAAAATCTCATCTGATATGATTGCTTTACTATATGTAAATCATTTTCGTGATGGTAAGGGTCCAAGCATAAGAGAAATTCAGTGAATTGTGTTTAGGGAGATGTTTGTTCAGTAAATACAATTACAGACTGCCTTCATTAAATTCACTAAGAGTAAAAATTATGTGATAATAAATTCAGATCACATATATATTCTATTGTAGATATGTAAATCGATCTATGCTACACCAGATAATATTTTATACATTATCATCAATCTTAGACACTGCCACTCCTCGATCAGACATATAGGTCAATCGTAAATCATGTGAATTGATAAATCATCAGTAGCTTGTAGTTTGAAAGAAAATAATTAAATTAAAAAAGTTTAAAAACATAATCACATGATTTGAGGGTAGTGAAAGAAAATAATTAAATTAAAAAAAGTTTAAACACATAATCACTTGAACTATTGATTAAACAAACAATCTTGAACTGTTGGTGACACTTAATAGACTGTCATCGATGCTGACCCATGTCAATATCATTTAAAAAATACACTTGTGCTTTGAGGGTCCATCGATTCATTTGGTCTATCGTAGACCTACACTGTAAGTCGTGCATCGATTACTTTCTTGATCATTCGTAGATCACATAGATCTATGTACATGGTTATAGACATATGAAGGAGTTTAAACAAGTCAATGATCTTGTTAGAGCTTATACAAATTGAGGGTGGTGATAGAAGGATTATGTGGATGGATAGTGGCTGAACAATCAACATCCTTTAAGTAATATTTGTCAAAGCACAAGTATGTTTTGAGGATGTTGATTGTATTTGATGACTACTCATCCATATGCTCTTTTGATTTGGGGGTGGTCACTGAAGGAGTGTGTGGATGGGTAGGCATCAAGTATAACCAACATCTTTAAAACATACTTGTACTTCGACATACATTACTTTTAGGATATTGTTTGTTAAACCACTACCCATCCACACACACCTTAATTCACCACCTCTGATTTGTATAAGCTCTAATGTGATTATGTGACTTGTTTAAATTCACTCATATAGGTAGAATTCCACACTACATCTATTTTTTATTTACTTATTCATTTTTACACAACATGCTAGTAAGAATCTATAATCATGTACATACATCTAAGAGATCTACCAATGATCTAGAGATCAATCGATGCACTACCTACAGTGTAAGTCTACAATAGACCAATTGAATCGATAGACTCTCAAAGCACAAGTATATTTTTATTTAATTATTTTTTAAATTTTTTTTAAACATGTTATTGAGGGTTCATCGATAACGAGTGTCTACGGTAGACTTTAATATCTTGTTGATGATTGACATAGGTCATGATCGATGACAGTCTATTAAGTGTCACCAACAATTCAAAAAATCCAATTACTATCCAACGGTAACAAACGGCTAATTTTGTATTCCTTCAATATTAACACTTCTTTTTACTTCATATATAAAGTCCTCCATCCCTTATTATTTTATTTCATCCACTTTATTTTTATTTTAAAATTCTACAATGTCTCAAACATCGAATTCTAAAAAGATTCTAATTTATTTGTGGAAATACGGCTATCTTGAGGATAGCATGCACATACTCAAATTCAGGTCGCAAATTTTATAACTGTGTAATTAGTTTCAACCAAAGAAAGGGAGAATGACCTAAAAATGATGTTATGTGGTATAATGCTAATATTCGTTGTTTGGAAAGGTGTAACATGAATGTAGTGAGATTAAATAAATAAAAATACTTATATTTTTCTGTAATGTTAATATTGTATTTCATAGAATCATAGTTGATCAAACGACACATCAATTTAAAATCGAGTAGTAGGGCAATGATAGACTATGCTCACAATATACAAAAGATTAAATATGCATTCTATGAAGTCAATCATACACTGTATCAGTTATGACAACACAATGCACATTAAAATTTCATGCAACTATACAGTTTGATAAAAATAAATTCAGTGCAGAATCATAACAATTTTCATAAAATAAAAAAATGTTTGTCATATTCTAACAACAGATCATTCAACTCCATTGTTTCTAAAAAAAAAAAGTCTTAAACATTAACAATATTAGCATTCAAATTTCTTTTTTCTCATCATCAAATCCAAGACCACATCTTTTTTGTCTGCTTCTTCTTTTTCTTCTTTCTGTCCATCTTTTTTATCTTCTCCTTCTTCTTTGTCTGCTGCTTTTTCCTTTCCATCTTCAGCTTCTTCTTCAATAATTTTGTCATTGTCAATTCATAGACCACAAGTCTATTAACAGAAATAATTTAATGCTCAAATGAAAAAGTCAAAATAACTAAGAATCACCCCACCCATTAAACAGTTCACAGCGTGATGAACGAAAAAATTTCAATCAAACATGTAGTATCAAAACTCAACTATTGCAACAAATCAAACTAATTAGCTATTAATCTTTTAATTTTGACTATTTCATCAATCATATTTTTAAAAAATTTCATACACCTAAATATTAATTTTATAGACCACAAGTTTACGGACAGAAACAGTTCACTGCTCGAATCAAATAGCCAAAATAACTCATAAATTAACAATTATCCCACCATTCAATACTGCAATGCTTAAAAAATACTAGAACTAAAGAAAATTTTCTTAACAAAAATTTTAAAATTCAACACCGTGATCGACAAAAAAAATCTATCTAAACTGTCGAATCAAAACTTAACCATTGCTTTGGAATTAAACTAATTACCTATAATATACTCATAGTTTGACTATTTAATCAACCACATTCGAAAAAAATTCCTATACTACATCACATTGAAATGGTTAACAATAAAAATCGATAAAATGAATCTATAAATAATCAAAACTTGATTTTAACTTACTTTATAACGCAAAAACAAGCCCTTTATCGCTCGAGAAGAAGAAAAATAAGAAATGACATTTGGGAGAAAATTTTTGAAAGTAGAGGAAGAGTTGAAGTTGAAGAGGAGAGAGAGAAGGTTTTTTTTTTTTTTTTTTATATTGAAATAAGTGGAGGGTGTTAAGTGTATTATATTAAATTTTCAAAGTTGTAAAAATGATGAAATAGTCCTTTGACCTATGTGTGAACTCCACTTTTTCAATTTTTTCCCACTTTTTACACCCTAATTCTAAAAATTAAATCAAACAAAATTTTAATGGATATTTGATAAAATAGTTTTCGCAAAGTATGCTTTTGCCAATTTTTCCCACCATACTTCCCAACACTTGGAGATGTTGTGGCTCTTCACATAGGTGGCTCGCTTTCCAAGATGAGTTAGATTCCGTCATCCAACTTTTCACATAGATGGCTCGCTTTCCAAGATGAGTTAGATTCCGTCATCCAACTTCTCAATCCTTTGTCCCGCCAATTAATCTACCTTCCTCACCCCAAAAGAACAGTCAGTAAAATTATTTTAACCAAGAATCTATCAACAAATCCAAATAATTTTGAGGTCCCCGCAACAATTATGTCTTGGGAACGATGTAATGATCACTTGGCTATCCTAAAACCTGGTAGTGACACATGGAATATCTATCATTATTCTATACTAGGAAGAAGTGGTATTTGTGATTTGGTACACTGCAATGAGAGATACTATGTTCTGACCTATGAAGATAGAGTTGCATCTATAGACCACACTACCTTGAGATTAAAGGAAATTATTGGACATCCTTCAATTATGAATTCATCAAGTTGTCCTTTGGTAAAATTTTATCTCATAAAAACCACAACTGACGAGTTGTTAAGGGTTCAAATATCGCCTCCAAGAGATAATAACCCATCAAATATCAAGATTTCCAAGTTAGTTGCACGTCAGTCAAGCACCCAAAGTTCTACGTTTGAAGAGTTTGACAACTTGGGAGATGAAACCTTATTCTTGAGTGATTATTGTTCCATGTCTGTTTTGGCTTTCAAATTTTTGGGATGTAAATCCAATTCTGTATACTATCTAGACAACGTGTTGATCGCTGGAACTATGAATACACTATGGACATCATTCACCTTCAATATGGCAGCCTCCACACCCATTTTTTCTTAAAGGCGTCAATCAATGACAACATACCGCCATTATGGATAATTCCTACCCCAAAACTTGATTACTTCTTGGACATGGCATCCTAGTTGGCGAATTAATGGAGCTAAGTACAAATTGGTCAGCATTATCAAACAATTTATACGAAATTTTAAAATATCCTCTTTTAGTTAAATTATCAGTCCATAATTATAATATAAGTTTGATTAGCTAAAAGCGTTCCATTGTTAATTCTAGTAGAACCTTTCCTAATTTATTGTTTTAGGAGAGTTGTGTTACAAAATCTCTTTCAAATCAGAGAGTGTTTACCTCAATTGGTTAATGTTGCTTTAGGAATTAATGTTGATGTGGTCTTTATATATAAGTACAATGTTTTGTAAGGTCATTGTTTTCGTTTTTGTTTTGACAAAGGTAACATGGATATTTATCTCTACCAATTAACTCCGTCTATGTGAATTTCACAAGTATAATTGACTGTGACGGCATAATGCGTAGTCGATTTCCAAACTAGAATGAACAACATATCCAATAAAATTCTACAAAGTAGGATTCGTGGTGATAAAGTGTACCCAAACCTTCACGAGGTAGAGACATTATTTCCAAAAGATGCTCGGTAATCCTCTGCCCAAGTATCGTATTGCAAAACAATATGAATTGATATTTAAAAATAGTAGTTGATAATTAAGATCTATAGAATCCCAACTACAAGAGAACTGTGATGCTATTAGCAATGAAACAAGTTCAATTGTTGGACCTTTTTCAAGACTTGCTGTTTTTTCAACTATTTGAGTAGGAGTTATTAGTTCTACAAAATCATTTTGTAATTCATAATCATAATTCTGTACCAAACTCTCATAATTGAATCATGTTGGTGACTAATTAGTATAATAATCCACAAAGTAACTACCTACTATATATCATAATCCAAAATTAGATGTACTTCTAGGTAAAAATTGGATTCTTTAACCGTGAAAATCAACTTTCAATAATTTTTTTTTGGAAATTAGCAGGAGTAACTAATTTGAATGATTAATATTGTATATTTGGTCAAGCCAAACCTAATTAGTATATCAAGACTTTTGTGACACTAAGTCATTTGACTTATATATGTTAGCCCTTACTTGAAGCTTTAGTCCATAAAATTCCCACACCCATGGTATCACAGTAGTTTTATAATGATAGTATTCGAGTCCATTTACATTTCATCTTAATTATTTCATTGAATGTCTACTAATTTTTCTCATAAAATTTATATATACTGTACTGATGAAAGCATATTAATTATATTGTCTCAATTTTAAACGCTGATTTTCCATAATTGTCCATACTACGTGATTAACACTACGTCAAACTCTTCGAGTGTTGAGTTCCATAATATATCATTTTGATTTCATAAAATTGATTGTGGTGGGGTCTTATATAATGTGGCAAGTCTTTCTTTTGTGTGGATTCTCAAAAAATGTAAAATAATATACCCCTCCCCCCACGTCCCACCAAATTCTTTTTACTTTGCTTTCTTGATTTTGTTGGTATGAATGCGACACTAACTAGTACTATTAGTTGGCAAGCTAGAGATGAAGGGTTATTTATTGACTATATTGTGTTCAACTTAGGCTATCATACTCAATCTTGTCAATATTCTTTAGGAATGACTAGAGAATAAAAAAGGAAAAAAAAAAACAAAGGAAAAGAAAATTGTCCTTCAATTCCCACAAAGAAAGTTCAAGAATAGCTAGGCAACTTTCAATTCACCAATATTTTAGTCAATATTCTTTTAAAATAGTCTTATTTTAGGACAATTTTGAATAACATTTCACGACTCTTGCTCTTGCTTAAAAAGAAAGAAGTATGTTTCACATCTTGCATTTCTTACTCATGTTTTAGGACTATTTGGTTACATATTTCACGACCATGTCAATTTTTTTTATTTTTTTTTTAAAAAAGAGAAGAATTGTGTTTCAAGACATCAAATTAATTTTGAGTTGTAGAGATATTTCAGACCAACCACTAAATAATACTCCCTTCATCTCACTTTGTGTGAGATGATTTGGAATACGAAAGTTGAACTACAAAATTTTAATGTGAATTTGGACGCATAATTTTCAAAAATATTAAATAAGATTTACTTAATTAGAAACTTTATAAAAAGTACTATAAATCATAACACTTCACAATTTAAAATATTCATAATACATATGAAAATATCTTGATAAATGAACACTAACTATAACTACCAAAAAAGACTACTGAAAATCGGTAAAAACTGGCTGACTTCGGACCTACAGAAAAGCCAATCAACTCGATTAGTTTGACTTTGATTACAATTTTCTTAAAATAAAATCAATAAGGTGGATCAATTTTCTTTTCTTTTTTTTTTGCACTAAGAATCCAGGAAAATAGAAAACCAACCAAGCTCGATTGTTTAAATATTTCCTGAACGTATTTTTAGTATAACCAATCAGGCTTAGTCGGTTTTATTTAATAAAAGATAGAAATTCATGAAGTCAATTAAGATAGATCGATTTTTTTTTTTTAATCAAGACTCCAGTCAGTTTTCAAATAAACTGACTCAGTTGGTTTTTCATTTCCCATTTTTTGTGGCAAGAGAAAAAAAAAAGACCAAACCCAGTTAATTTATTCTTTTAAAAAGAGGTTTTTGGATTAAATTGTCAGAATTAATCGTGTTTTTGCTCGCTTAATTAGCAGTTGGTCGATTATTTTTGGTAAATTTTGTCGTATTTTTTTGTTGGTCACCCTCAATTTTTAAGTCCATTTGTACTTTATATTATCAAATTTAATAACTATGGGACTAGGGTGATTTTCTTGGTGAGGTAAGTGATTTCATCCATCTTGTTATATTGTAATCTTTCATTGTTCTAGAATCATTAGGAAAATTGTTAGGATAGGATTATGGGTTAAAACCATATGTTCATGAATTGTGAAAAAAAGATTATCGGTAAATGTAAAATTATCTAAAATTGCTTATAGGGTATAAGATATCACTTCCTAAACGTAGATTATTACTCTTGAACAAAAGTTATGGAAATTTGGGGCAATTTGATGGTTGAAAAATCCTTAGCAAAGGTTACAACCTATAGGCATTGAATAAGGGTAAAACTAGTCGGGTTGAATCCTCAAGGCTTAAAATTGAAGAGTAAATGGTTAATTTTTGGACGTTGAGCATTCCGAATCGTCGAGCAAGAATAAGACTCTTGTGAATTACAATAAAATCTCCCTAAATTAATACTCGACAAATTAATAAAACTCTCTAAGATAATATTTTTCTCCGAATCGAATTTGGGCCAGTGGAAAATATCTAAGATAATTTAGTGAAATATGATTCAAGTGATTTTTTTTTTTTTTGTTAAAATGTAAATCTAGTTGAAGTTCATCTCTAACTTTTCTTACTGCATCCAAAATTTTTGGTGTTGTCTTCTCGAACTGCACAAGACAATTGTGAAGACTTCTAGATGCGATAAGTGCTTTCTTACGAGTAACTGGTTCCAAAGATGTTGTATCGTCTTCAACTTCATCATCAACGTTGTTTTCTTCGATGATATTCACAATTTCTTCTAAGATTTGGACCTCTAAACATGTATCATTTTCATACAGGTAATCCGACATGCTATTGACATCCATTTTACTGCGGTAATCGAAATCATTAATCATGACCTCAAGTTCATCAATATTGTTTTCACGACTTCATAAATTAGGAATATACTCAAAATCACTCATCTATTTTGAATTTTGAAAACACTCTTAAATTAATACACATTAATTTATTGATTTAATGATATCTTTATAAAATAATAATATTGCATTGTCCCAACAACATTAATTTAAAGAGGTTTTACTGTAACTTGAAATTCAACTTCTTTAGTGAGTTAGGTTATGGTTTAGATGAAATTTGACTTAATTCAGTTCCTCGTATATTTCTCAATTAAATGACATGTTGATTGGTTGTCAAAAATACTTGTGGTTGATGATTATTTGTTTGTTAATATTGAAATGAATAAGTTGTTGACTGTTGAGCTCGAGATATGATTGTGCACTTGTAAAATTGAGTGCGCTTATGATATTATTCAAAGAGATGATAAAAGTGAAAATATAAATGGACATTATTATTATGGATCAGATACCACACCTATACGACAACATTACTATTGTTATGGATTGGTACCACACTGATACAATATTATTATTATGGACCGGGTACCATATCGGTATGATACATAAATCTTGTTGTGTCCCTACAAATCATGATTAGTTTGACAAAAATAAGACCTGTTAAGTCCTTAGTTTTGATGATTGAAAAATTGTATGTAGGGACCTGTTTCCTGAAGATTGTGTGATGACAAAGCTGCTGCTACTTAGGGAATAGGTTCGGCTTACCTGTCACTATCACAGTCACTATCACAGCTGACAGAAAGTACAAAAAGTTGGTGAAAAAGTTGTTGCCACCTTTTTGTCTCAACCAATGACATTCCTCCTAGGTTTTTGTAATACCCTGTGTGTACTTAAGTTCACTGTCGAAACTACGACTCACTTAACAAATTGAGAAGACTCATTACGAGTCGTAAGATGTAATCGTTGTCAAAAGGGATGGTTGACGTTTTATTTTGGTTACATCTCAACCCTAACAGTCATGGTAGGACTATACGAGTTGTAAAGTCTAGTCGTAATCAATTCAGTGGGAAAAGCCTAATGTTTTTAGTCACATGACGACTCAACCCTAGGAGTAGATACAAAAGGTGATGAGTCAAATAGTGAGAGTCGTAATGTCAGCAGGATAGGATCCCTAAGTTTCTAACCAGATTACGAGTAGTTGCTACAAGTCGTAGGATAAGACTCGTATGCATACCAATGCACACCCCTCTTGTTAATACCAAGGCTACAAGTCACTAGGCCAACTCATAGCCAAACATTATGAGTCGTGAGATGGCCCGTGATGACTGATGGTCAAGTTTCTATTTGTTGAGATAAGGGGTCTTTTGGTCTTTTCTCTTCTTAAAACTTTCAACCTACAACTTAAAACATAAAAGAGACGTTATTTCTTTCCTATTCTCAAGAATAACAAGTCTAGGATTTGACTTAAAACATAAAAGAGACGTAATTTCTTTCCCATTCTCAATCACTTAACGACGTTTTTTATCCTCCCATTCTCAAGAACAAGAAGGCTAGGTTTTCTTCCTCAAAGTGATCTCTCAAGTCCCCAAGTCTAAGTTTCTTTCAAAGAAGTCAAGCAAATTCACGAATGTGGGGTTTGAGCAAGGATAATCTTTAATTTTTGTGCCAAAAAACATTGATTTTAAAGTTGGACTTATGTGATTTCAATTAGGGTTCATACCAAAATATTCATATTTCCGAATTATGATACTATTATGTAATTTGAAGTTTAATTCACACAAAAAATAACCTTTATTCATGTTTTGACTTGCATGATTTCTATTATAGCCTAACTTTCATTATCTTGACTTGGAATTTGATGAATTAATGAAGGATTTTAATTTAAGTCTTGAGCATGGAGTTTTGATATGAAGTTTCTAAGACATGATGCATGAACTTTAAGATTGAAGCACAAGCTATTGTGTTATAAAAAGTTTAAGCTTATAAGTTCAATTTGCAAGTATTGAAACTTGATTAAAGTTTAGTTTTGATCTTATGATCACATTCAAGATTTGAAATCCACAAATTCACCCATTGGGTATGATTTAAGCAAGAGAAGCATAATTGATTTCTAATTAAGAATTCATATGCTATTTAAGGTGGATTTCCTAAGTATGAGCATATATATAATTTCTGGAGTGGTATTTAGCACCGAGAAGGGAATGTGAATGAGTGTATCCTAATTTTGAAAACTATGAGCCACCGTAGGCTTAAGGGACCTCGCCAATGAGTGTCTTCTTTTCCCAATATAGATGAAGTTTAGTGGTCACTTTAAGTTAAGGTTCCATTCTGATGGCAAGGGTAGGACAGCTCTCCCTAATGTAGGTAAGATGTTGGACTCCATGGTAGCATGCATGATTTGAAATTATATTTAGTTTTTGTTTTATTTATTACATTCATCCCCATATTCTTAGTACATTCCAAAAGTACTGACCCACATTTATGTCTATGTGCTCCATTGTCTTATAATGTAGATTTTGGTGCTCGTTTCTAGCAGCACGATTAATCACGGTCATCATCTCTTGTATCCTGACATTTTGTAAGTCCTCATAGTTTGGGGGCCCATCTTATCAGAACCTCAGATGTTCATGAGTGTTGCTACTGGATTTCAGTTATTATTCGGGCCAGCTGGGGTCTGTTCCAGTGACTCTCTAGTTAGAGTAGAGGCTTGTCAGACTATACATCTTTTAGTTTAAGGAGATCATTTGAGATTTCTGAATTGCAAGTTAAGATTAAGATATTAAGTTGTTTTCCTTTAGTATTCATATGTATGTTAGTTCACTTTCCATGCGAGTTTCAAGAAGAATAGCTATCATGGGTTGGCTTGGGGCTATTAGTTGTCTTAGGCACCATATGACATTCAGGGTATACTTTTGAGGAGTTACAAAATTTATATCAGAGCCTAAGGTTTTACAGAGTCCTAGAGAGTCCAATAAGCTTCATTACGTATAGTCTTGATCATGAGTGTGAAACATGCCATGTTTATGAGCAAGAGGCTAAGAGAAGAGTTAGAATTAATCTTTTTTCATAATCTATCGTGCTTGAAGTTGTCTCTATCTTCCCTAATTTGTGCTTTCATATGACAAAATATGCCTCTTCGTCGAGATGACATATGCATAAATAGTGATCAATCGCCACCACTGCACGCAGATCCTTTAAATGAAAATGTCTCTCATGCTGAATTTTGGGATGCATTTCAAGTGTTAGCCTAGGCTATGAATTCTAACATCCCAGGAAACCAATATGCTACAGTCCCACTTCAACAGAATGGTAATCTGCTACAGCCAGGATTTAAGACTTTATGAGGATGAATCCACCATAGTTCTTTGGGTCAAGGGTGGATGAGGATCCTCAATTTTTTATTAACGAGGCAAGAAAAATTACTTAGATCATGCATGTCACTGAGGAGTAGAGTTTAGAACTGGCGTTATATCGATTGAAGGATGTTGCTTATGATTGGGTAACCATATGGAAGGATGGTAGGGATGATAATTTAGCTCTTATGAGTTAGTAGGTGTTTCAGAGTGCTTTTTTGGATAAATTCTTTCCCCGAGAAATGACGGAGGCCAAGGTGGAAAAGTTTATGAACCTAAGGCAGGGCTTTATGTTTTTGAAGGAGTACTGCCTTAAGTTCACTCAGTTAGATAAGTATTGCCCCAGAGTTGTTACTTGACTCTAGAGCTTGTACGAGTAAGTTTGTCACTGGAGTATTTTCTTTGGTGGTCAAGGAGTGTAGGATGGCTATGTTGATATAAAATATGGACATTGCTCGATTGATGACACATGCACAACTGATTGAGGTGAATAAGTTGAGGAAAAGAGAGAGGAGAAACAAAAGATCTAGGACTAGACAGTTCGAGTACAGTCAACAAAGGTTTAGAGGGGGAAGCTAGTCACAGTTTAAGGGTCACTCATTAGTACCTGCACCATCATCGGCCAATGCCCTTGCACCCCGGACCAAGCAAAAACAATGAGGAAGGATTTCAAATTTAAGGTCTCAGAGCAATGTGGTTGGGAGTCCTACTTATCTGGCTTACATAAAATGTGGTAGGACCCATCCTAGTGAATGTATGATGGGTAAAGAGGGCTGCTATGGTTATGGCAAGATAAGCCACAAAATCAAGAAATGTCCATATACTAAGCAGGGAAGTAGAGATGTTTCCCTAGACTCAGGTCACGAATCCAATGGCTCAGCCAGGCCACCCAGCACCTCCACAGGGTGCATCATTCTATATCGGTGGCGTTTAATGCTAGAATTAGTTTTATTCTTTGTGCTGGAGTTTTTCCCCTCTCTTTTTAATATATTATCTAATTTTTTTATAATTCTCCCTCTTTGTTGGAGTTCTTTATTATTTATTGATGTGGGGGTGTGGGGGGGAGGGGTGTTGATCCTTCTTATTTGAAGTCATCTTTTATTTTTGTTGTTTTGGGGGCTATAGTTCCTTTACCTTTGGCAGCTTTGATCGTGAATCTTCATTCGTAATTTGCACGTACTTAGTGTGCTCAAGGAGATGGGTCATAAGAAAGATAGTGCATGTAAGCACTCAAAAGGTTTAGGCTGAGATGTGATTAACCAAAGAAACGGTTTTAGATTCAAAGGGAGGAAATGCTAGGGATTAATGTCATTTAGTAGGTGTGGAAGGAACAATCGGGTCAAAGAATGCCTATAATCCTTTCTCAAATCAAGTGTAACTCAGAATTTTGCCTCAACAGAGATTAAGGCAGAGTTCTTGATCATCAATGCGATGCAATAAACTGATCTAAAGCTCAAATGCACATGAAGCGATGAGGTTGGATTAGTTCTTGTCTTAGATGTATGCACGAGAATTTTTCAAGTATCACTCAGGTTTGACTAAAAGGTAAAAAAAATCTATGTTTTATTTTGATGTTGGTCCTTTCCATTATACTGCTTTGTTTTTTCTCATGCACACTCCTAATTATGTTGGTACCAACCAAGTAAAATTTTGAATTTTTATTTATTTGAAAAAAAATGGGACCGAACTCGAATGAGGGTTTCCTACGTATCTTGTGAAAACAAGAATCAGGTCTGCGTAGTTCAGAAAAATTTGTGAATTTGTATGTGATATGTATTATTGTCAAGAAGCGATGCCCATTTTTTAGAATATTATGAAAGATGACCGGGAAGGAACTATTCATAGCATCAAAATTATTTCAATCAAACGATCGAAAGGATGGATGTCAAGCATGAGGAGAGTTTCAACACTACTTTAATATGTTGACACTATTGAGAACGCCAGACATTGAAGAAGTTATGATATTATTTTGCCGCAGTTGGCAGAATTTTTATGACTGAAAAATGTTGAACCCTTACTTTTGAAAGTGAGGATCGATACGCCATAAATTTAATAGTTTACGACATTCAAAAGAAGAAGCTCGGTTCTCTTAAACCAAAATCGGGTGAGGATGAGGTAGGTCGGGTTGGCACTAATGTTATTGAAATTTGGATTTGAGGAGTTATTTATTTACGCTCTTTGAAGATCTTTGAAGAGAATCTTTGAACTATTCCAGAAAACTGACCCAGTTTGAATACCGAAGAAATTATTCTGAAATAGAGATTATACCAAACCCTAATACATGGTTGCCTAATTATCTCGTCAGGACAAGCATTGGGTCAAAATAGAGTTCAAACTGATTTATAAGTTTATACATGGCATGATTTATTTCTAGAATAGGAATTTTCCTAAATGGTTGAGAATAGGACTGAATAATTGTAAAAAGGCTCCCTAACCTAAATGCACCAATTCTGAAACTATAGAATTCAAAGAAGGTTTAGGAGAGTGTAAGACACTTCCCCCTCCCACGTCAACCACAGTGTAGAAGTGTACGGCCAAAGACTCGATGGATTATGATTATGATTAAATAAAGAAAAAATAATGTGTAGCAGTTTCTTAAAATGTACAGATATAGTATATAAAACATGTAATGAATAAAAGAATTTGACAAGATAACAAAACTAGTTTGTGCAAATAATGTAAAAAATTTATGAACATAACAAATAAAGAATCAAATAATCTATTAATTAGCCTATGTAAACACGTAAAATGCCTCCCTCAATTGAAAAATTGAGTCTATCATGGTCAAAACCTATTGTTAATTCCTCACAAACCCGAAATTCTGTCATGTCCTATTTTTATCAAGGTTAAATAAAATATAACTTACGAACTCTAAAAGAATTGAATTTTTTGTACAGAATTGCCACCTAATTTTTAAGAAAAATAAGAAAACTAATTTAATTATTAATACATGTGATTTATGTTTCAGTCTGCAAAAAATCAATTGAGACTCTAGGTAAGGGTTCAAATTATCTCGAAGGAAAGGGGTAGGCGCCCTCCAGAATCCACAAATATGGTAACTGGCTAGACTAAATTTATCAAAGAGGGAGGAGGTTAGAAATTAACTTTGAAAAATATAAGTATTTAAAAAGTATAAGAGATTTGTGTGTACTAAGTATAAATATATCGTTATAAATGATATATATAAAAAATGTATAAGATACATATGAAAAGAAAAATATTTTGTAATGTATGAAAAGAAAGTATCTTTGATGTGCTATGAAAAGAAAAAGTATTTACAACTAATACTTTTACTTGATTTATGGAGAAAAGTGAAGATCCGTTTGAGAAGAAAATACTACTTAATATTTATAACGTAAATGTGTGAATTAGTTGATTAACTCAATTTGTTTATGTAATTGTTAATGATCTAAACTTTACCTAAACATGTGTTATGTAAGTAAAGAATATTCTAGCCCGACACCCCAAAAAGTTAAGTTTTCACTATGTATAATATTTTTTTTTACAATCATATAGATGAGAAATAAAATACAAACATAAAGCTCGGGACTTCCTTCCAAATAGCACTTCGAGATGTGTTACAGAGAATATGCATAAATGCTTGATAGTAGTATTATAAATGAACAAATAAACACTAGACATACGTATACGTTGATATATAAAGAATAGAATTTCATTGCAAAGTGGGCTCGGATTAAGTATTAGATGCGTCGTGACTACGAGGTGGTTGCTCGACCAATTGGTCATCCTAAATCGCCTTGCCAAGATATGCATTGTAAAACTTTTTGTATCGTCTTGATATTATTAAGATCTCATTATCATATGTTATTTATTTTTGTTACGTATTTGTATATGTGAAGCCCGTCTTTTATTTGGGAGGCCCCGAAAATCGATGAAGATTTTTTCATCAGCCACGTATTAATATATTTGATATGAAATAAGTGAACTTGAGAAAATAAAATCCGTCTTTTGTTATGGGCAGGCCTCGAAAATCCGATGGAGAAATATTATCATTAGCCTATGTATTTTTGGTACTATTCATTATCAGTGTAACAAATCACATAGCAATGAAAAGACAAATACCCAAAGCAATCCAAAAATCAGTAAATCAATAGCTAAGCAAAATAAACACCAAATTAAATTTTTGGGTAAAAAATCGACCCTAAATCAATGGAACAGTCCATAAAATAGTAAAACAATATATCAGTAGTATAAGACAAACAAAAGTAACTCGAAAATTGAAAGTAAAGGCCCAAACATATAAACAGTCGTCAAAATCTATGGAATTCGCCTGAAAATGTACAACTCCAGCCAAATAACATCAAAAATCATATTTAACAAAAATATTAGACGAAGGAGAATTATCAATAAAGTAAAAACTATGACAATAAATTGATAAAATCCTAAAGTAAGAATGATTATCAGTAGTTTGTTAACAACTGTACAAAATATCTTGTGCCCCTTAATGATCAGAAAACCTGAAGATGTTAGTTTTAAGCACAAAGAGCAAAAATTGAGTGTCTACACCCGTGGTTAATGAGTTTTCAAAAGTGTTTCAAGATAATCTTCCTGAAATTCCTCTCGACAGGGAAATAGACTTGTGATTAATCTTCTACCAAATATGTAATGCCCCGAGTCTGACACCCCAGACTCTACACAGTGCTCATAATCCCGAAGGACTAAAAGCTAACCCTTATCTGATACCTATAACTGAGCACTGCATAATATACTATAAAAATGCAAAAAACTGGCGGAAAACTTGCCATAAGGTTCAAATATTTGAAATACAACTAAAAATTTAATACTAACACAACTTTCTATACATCTAGTCTGAAAGTCTCTAACTGTCTGAACAGTGGAGTTGATGGGAAAATCCCCCAACTAACTCCGTCTACTGAAAGATTGAATCTAGAAATATAATAAAATAATAAAACCATCCTTGAATGATGAGGACTCACTGCTGGGTCTACTGCTGCTAACTGAAACTGAACTACTAAGGGGGCTCTGGATCCCGTACTCTAAACCTATGGTATAAAACACCATAGCTCAGGAAAGTATGCATCAGTACGTGAGAATGTAACGGTATGCTAGATGAGGTAAGGCTGAATACAAAGGCTCATATGCATGAACTGAAGCTGACTAAATAACATGAGTATACTAAATGAGGAATACATACATGAATGCATAAACTATAACTGAAATCGTAGTAATACTGAATACTGCGTTCTAATAATTGGATCACTAATAACTGGGTTTACTGATAACTACTATCTGAGTTTAAAGATACAAATTTTCTAATAACTGAGTCTACTAATACTAAAATCTGAGATCAAGCTTATCTAGCGAGTGATCCTTGAATCTGCTGATACTAATACTTATTGACTGAATCTGAGATCAAGTCTATCTAGCGGGTGACCTCTGTATCTATTGATAATGAATAGGATTGATTGAATCTGAGACTAAGCCTACGGGTGATCCCTGAATCTACTAATAATGAATATGATTTACTGAAAATAAGATCAAGCCTATCTAGTGGGTGATCTCTGAATCTCTAGAACTATCTAAGTTTTTTACTGAGTTGAGTGACTGTATCTAACAGTCCTAATTTCTGTAATACTGAACTAAGTTCTATTCTGAAGACTAAATATAAAATTGAGACTATGGGAGATAGTCATCTAATCGACGTGCCCCTTATTTGAACTAGTGGGGTCCAACCTGTAACCCCAGCTGGAAGGGTGTCAGTACCGTGCCACGGGTAAAGACATCTACTATGGTCAAGCTTATCTAATAGGTGACCCTAAATAGACAGTCAAGCCTAATCTAATGGGTGACTCCTGGGAGGTAGCCAAGCCTTAATCTAATGGGTGACTCCTCATCCTGTGCTGGCTACGTAGTTCTGGAGTACAGGGACTGCTACTAACAAATCTACCTCTCTAATGGCAAAGTCGTCATCCCTGTCCTCGATCAGTGCTGAATCCTACTAATAACCGAATGGACACTAAACTAATTCTTATACTATACTAGACTGAGCTGAATCTGTTACTGATCATACTGTTTAACTGAGTTGAACTGAGATTACTGAGTTCCATTGACTGACAAAATACTACTGAATTCTATTTTCTGACTTAATGCTACTAAGTTCTGGACTGAATACTTGAATATTATTGAGGTTCAAACCGCATAATGAATCAGAATAGACTGATACTAAGATTGTTGAGTCTTCCTAAATTATGTAACTGACTGAGTTCTACTGAATTCTATAACTGGCTAAGAATACTACTGATCATGACATGACTGAGAGTACTATAACTGACACTTTTTCTAGGCACACAGCTAAATTATCCGGTATTAAATACCTGCAGGACTCGATAGAAAAAATAATAAAAGACATGACAACTCTTGAATAATAAGACAATGGACTATCATTCACAATACAATCAACGAGACATCTCTTCAAGCACTAGGAAATCATAAACATGTAAATGTATAGGAATTCATACTAATATCTCGTAATTCATTCAATAAGGAAGTCACATGAATAGGAATGCATGCAACATGTCATAATTCATTCACTAAAGTTTTTCAACAAACACTTAGCATGCATTGACTTATACATAATAGGGAATTTCTTTGTCAACGTGCTATAATAACTCTATTTCCTTCACATAAGCATTTTATCAAACATATGGGGAGCATGCTTTGGTTATGCGACAATCAATACATCAAATCAACATGAATACGTCAATCAACATGCAACTTAGAGGATTTATCATGGATTTCATGAAATTCATCTCATACTAGGACTAAAGTTTGGACCTTTGTAATAAAACATGAATTAAAACTCAACAACACCATAATCATGAACTTCAATTCACATAAATCATGAAAACTCATAATTACATAATCTTTGAATTTAGAAAAGGATTCTTGAACTTCTTGGTTAGAAGGGACCCAAGAATCAACATCTAACATACCTTAGTTCTTGATTTCACAAAGATTGACAGAGGAAATTCTTGAATTTGGATCCTCAATTAAAAAATCCTAAGCTTGTTCTTGAGAGGATTTAAGAGGAGAGAGTATGTTTTGAAAAAAATAGAACTGAATCTCATGTTATAGGGTTATATAGGGGTGGAAAATTGATCCCAATACCCCTTTGGACGCGGATTATTAAAACTGAAAACTGGGCACCGACGCGATTGTCGACGCGGCACGTCGATGGCATCAATGCGTCGCACTATGATTTTTCCAAGCCTCAGTACTTTTGACTGGAAATCCTGCATAATATTAACTAACGTGATAAGTGATGCCGTGTGCCAAGATCGCATTGGTCCACTATTTTGGGATACCAAAGGTGGTCTAAACGCAGTCCAAAAAATCAAAAACTTATTTGAGAATACCTACTGACATAGATGGTCATGAATCAACTTAAATATTGATATTTAAGGGTCGTATGGGTCGAGAAGTAAGATTTCCAACTTATGAAGGCTAAAAAAATTCTAAGTGTAAACACTTAGTTGAAGTTTCTAAGTCTAGGACCTCTTTTTAAGCTTTAACGGACTGAGTACAGCTTGAAATTTTATGGGGTCTTACAAAATACCTGTCCTATTTTTATTCCTCCTTATAGAATGGCACCGCTTGAGTTCAAGGAGCTAAGGGAGCAGCTAAAAGATCTTCTTAATAAGGGTTCTATCCATCCTAGTATATTGCCACGGGGTGCTTCTGTGCATTTTATGTGTAAGAAGGATGAGTATCTATGGATGTGTATGGACTACCATCAGTCGAATAAGGTGACAGTGAAGAATAATCACCCTCTTCCTACGATTGATGATCTTTTTTATCAGCTTCAGAGTGCTAGATGTTTCTCTACGATTGATCTTTGTTCGGGCTATCATCAGTTAAAAATTCAGGAAGTTGATATCCCAAAGACTATTTTTCATATTCGATATGGTCACTATAAGTTTTTGGTTATGTTATTTGGGTTAACTAATGTTTTGACTGTGTTGATGGATCTTATAAAATGGGTTTTCAGACAATTTTTAGACCTGTTTGTGATAGTGTTTATTCATGATATATTGGTGTATTCTAAGAATGAGAAAGATTGTGCCAATCAGCTCTGAATTCTGTTGCAGGCCCTTAAGGATCAGAAGTTGTATGCTAAATTTTCTAAGTGTGTTTAGTTGAATATTGTGACTTTTCTTATTGTTTCTAGTGAGGTTACTAATGGTTTTGTTATGTTTTATGATGCGTCCCATGTAGGAATGGGTTGTGTATTGATGCATCATGGTAAGGTTGTGTTTTATGCTCCTAGGCAACTTTAGGTTCATAAAAGAAACTACCCGACTTATGATCAAGAGTTGGCGGTTGTGTGTTTTTATTTAGAGATTTGGCGCCATTATTTTTTTGGGGTGCATGTGGATATCTATTTGGGTCATAAGAGCTTGCAATATATGTTCACTCAAAAGGAGTTGAATCTCAAGCAAAGGAGGTATCTTGAATTTCTCAAGGATTATGACATGAGTCTTCACTACTATCCAGGTAAAGCCAATGTGGTTGCTGATGCTCTTAGCAGTTTATCTATGGGAGTTCATCTTTTAGACTCTAAAGATCGAGGAGTTATTTTTTAGGAAGTGGTCAAATCATCTCTTAGTGCTGAGTTAAAGGAGAAGTAGGTTTTGTACCCCATTTTTATGCAGATTATGGATGATATGGATCAAAAAAAGGTTATGGCATTTGGGAATGGGGGACATGGTATCCTATGGTACCAAGAAAGGTTGTGTATTCCAGATTTTGATGGGCTGCGAGAAAGGATTCTCACTGAGGCTCATGAGTCTCGATATACAGTTCATTTAGGGTCTATGAAGATGTACCATGACTTAGAGGAGATCTATTAGTGGAATAATATAAAGAGGGATATAGAAAATTTTTTTGCCAAGTGTATGGTTTGTCAGCAAGTTAAGGTTGAGCACTTGATGCCTGGTGGCATGTCTCAAGAGATAGATATACCTGTGTGGAAGTGGGAGATGATTAACATGGACTTTATTACAGGTCTTTCATTGTCTCGCAATTAATTTGATTTGATTTAGGTCATAGTGGATAGAAGACTAAGTCCTCTCACTTCTTGCCTGTGAAGACTAACTACTCAGAAGAGGATTATGCCAAGTTGTTCATTCAGGAGATTGTAAAGCTACATGGTGCATCAGTGTCCATTATTTCAAACCAAGGTACGCGGTTTTCATGTCACCTTTCATGGTCATTTCAGAAAGTCTTGGGTACACAGGTGAACCTTAGCACCGCTTTCCACCCCCAAATGGATGGAAAGGCAGAGCATACTATTCAGACCTTGGAGGATATGCTAAGGGCCTGTGTACTTGATTTTTAGGGTAGTTGGTTTGACCATTTACCTTTTATTCAGTTTGCGTATAACAATAGTTATAATTAAAGCGTTCATATGGCTTCATTTGAGGCTCTTTATGGAGGAGGTGTAGGTCTTCTATTTGATGTTTTGAGGTTGATGAGACTGGTTTGTTTGGTCCTGACTTGGTTTACCAAGCCATGGAAAAGGTGAAAGTGATTTGAGAAAGACTTAAGACTGCTAAAGTCGTGAAAAGTTTTATGCGGATATGAGACAAAGAGAGTTGGAGTTCAAAGGATTATTGGGTGTTCCTCAAGATGTCCTCTATGAAAGGAGTCATGATATTTTGGAAGATGTGGAAGCTCAATCCTCGTATTCATCCATACCAGATTTAAAGGAAAATTAGGAACATCGCTTATGAATTTGGTTTACCTACGAGTTTGGGTTCTATTCATCCTGCATTCCTGTGTCCTTGCAGAAAAAATATATGAGTGATCCTTCCTTGATAGTTCCTAATAAGGATGTTAGTGTTTTGGATTCCTTGTCTTATAAGGAAATCCAGATTGAGATATTAGATAAGCATGTTCGTAGATTGAGAATCAAGGATGTAGTTTCGGTGAAGGTCCTTTAGAGAAACCAAAAGGTAAAAGAGGCTACTTGGTAAGTTGAGGAAAATATGAAGGCTAAATATCCTTTCTTGTTCCCTGGGTCTGATGAAAGCACTTAAGGTATGAGTTTCATTTTCCACTTGTCATTTTTCGAGATTGTCATTTGATTCTGGTGCATTCTAGATATGCTCTTGATAAAAGTTTCCCAACTTATTATTCGGGGGTGAATGAGCCTAAGGGGGGGATAATGTAAGACACCTAAAGTTTCCATCATTTTATTTTTGACCTTTCTATGTTCAAAATATCATTTTTTTCACTTGAATTGTGTTTACGAATATTAAAAGGGTGTCAGGGAAGGTTTCAAAATTTTTGGAAAGAGTTTGGGGACATTTGCGACCCCGAGGCAGTAGGGGTCTGCAATATCAATGTGTCATGGATGTTAACCTCCATAATTTTGCCATGTCATGGACGGTACCCTCTATGATATTTTTGTGGCACTGAGGATAGCCTCCACTATATTGGCGTGCCACGCAAAGGCCTAATTTTTGTGTAGTTTTGTTTTAATTCACTTTAGGTGAGGGAATTTTGGGTATTTTCCCCCTTGTACAATCCTTAAACATAAAATAAGCTTATTTTCTTCAATCTTCAAGGATTAGAAATTCTCTATTTCACTCTCAAACTTAAAATCCAAGAAAACTCAAGGGTTTCATAGAAAATTCATCATCTGAGCTTCAAGTTTCAAATTGACTTCAAATTCTTGTGTGTTTAAGGCATGTATCTCTTCCTCAAACTTTAATTTTACATTGTGGCATTTATTTGATGGATTTCCATGTGATTTTAATTGTGAGTTTTGAAATTGGGTTGAAAGGTTTTGGTTGTTGTTGATTTAATTACTTGTCCCATGACTTGAATTGGTTATCCATGTTTTAGATTTGTGTTGTTAGGACTGAATGGTAGTTTAATTAAATGGTTGCAATAGGGTTTTCACCAAATTAGATGAATTTTGGCTTGGAATTACATGAATATCAACCCACTTTATGAATTTGATATAAATTATAGAAAAATTACATGGTTTAACTTGTTCTTGAACTCAATACATTTCATTAATAGATTAATGGTTATATAAATTAGTTTTGAAAGTCCTTTGTGTCCATGCATTGGATTTTAATGGAACTTAGAGAGTCAATGTGGTTGTGTGAATTGATTTGGCATGTGTGATTTAGCTTGCTAGCGTATTGGTATGATGATACCAAATGGTTAATGTCACAACCCAACTTTTCAGGTCATAATGGCGCCTACCATAACCCACCAGTAGGCAAGCTAACCTGTAGTCCGGAATGTCTAGTAACGGACTACTCGATAACATAAGGAAAAAAATGCGGAATATATGAAATAAAGATCGATACATAGACAAATCCCAAAACCTAGTGGTATCAGTACAAGAGCTTCTAAACATAATAAGAGTACAAAAGTGATATATCAAGGAGAAATATACTGATTCAACTTACCTTTGACTATAACTTAGAGGCTAGTTTGATACATAGGACAGAGATAAGTAATACTCCGAACGTCAGGAGCTCACTATAAGTCTCCGAATCAGGGCTACTCCATACGATGCGCATATTAATAGAGATAACCCATACTATGATCTGTAGGCTGCAGAGGTGTAGTATGAGTACCAAATGAATGGTACTCAGTAGGCAACTGCCAACTGAGCTTCAAAGATAAAGTAGATATATAAAACATATAAACAGATTGAAACTATGCCCAAGAGTCCAGAAATCATATCACAAGTCAATGAGATAATAAGGAACAATTATCCTATTTAGGTCCAAGAGACTAACATAATAAGACTAAGGAAGAATCAAGAGTGAACTATTCTATTTGAGCTATATTCAATAGACGTCAATGCTATACTATATATCCTAAGCCAATATACGAATGAAGGGCGAATGAAAGATATATAGTAATATACAAGGCGGAGAAACGAATATACAATAAGAACAAATGAAGGGAGGGATATACGATAATGTCATATCTTCATATAGTTAGATATATATACATATACCTATAGACGTGAGGCCATCTCAAAGCATAACCTAGATCATCATGTTCTCATTTTAAGACCTCATTATAATACTATCATGATTAAAATACTATCATCTCGGGGATTCTAATCCACATGGATAGACAAGAGATATACATAATAAAGCAATCATAAGATAGGAGAGGCCAAAGACATACCTCAAATCCCGATACCGGATCAATGAACAATCTGTCATAGCTAGCCATAATAATGATCATAACAATGATAGTGACAATATCAATAACAACATTAATAACCGACTAGTCCGGACAATCAAATACCTAGACGAGCCTATATGTACCCTCACTGCCCCAAGCTCGGAAGGTTCAATCAACATACAACAACACAAGACATATTCTTCACCAATATCTATGCAACCATCCTATACCGACAGATAAATATAGATGCATACTGGTGATAGGCGATGCGCATGCAGGGATGAATTCAAAGTTACCATCAATATCACAACTCATAATAACTATCTTCATCAGGACCATCATCACCATAATCAACCTACGGCCTTGCCGAGAATTAATATCATCTTAATAGTATCCTTCGGACTCGAACTGGTTATCAATATCATCTCAATAATATCCTCCGGACTCGAACTGGGTATCAATATCATCACAATAGTATTCTCTAGACTTAAACCGGGTATTAATATCATCATAATAGTATTCTTCAGACTCAAACCGAGTATCAATAACATTACAATAGTATCCTCCAAACTCGAATCGGGTATCAATATAATCACAATAGTATTCTCTAGACTTAAATCGGGTATTAATATTATCATAATAGTATCCTACGAACTCGAACCGGGTATTAATATCATCATAATAGTATCCTCCAGACTCAAACTGAGTAACAATATCATCACAATAGTATCCTCCGCACTTGAACCAAGTATCAATATCATCTCAATAGCCTCCGGTCTTACCAGGTATCAATACATCATTGTAACTATCAACACATAAATATAAGTATATAATAGGTGTACAAACGCAAACCGATATACTCCTAACCGTAATCATAATATCGTAAAGATAACTATCTTTTCATTATATTCTATTTGCTCATTATTAACTATCGAAGACCCATTATTATGTCGTTAGTTTACTAGTCATCACATGATCTGTAGTTAATCAATTTAACCGATTCTTCACATAATCATTAATCATGGAATAACAACTAACCATTAATCAATAATTAGCCAAACCTAACGTCTAGTTAAGGTTCACCATTAAACCATAATCGCCATCTGTTCACTATTCATCCTTTCTCAACTAAACAACTTTTATTAACTAACACCAATCAATATCTAATACTGTTTACCAACTAATCCTCATTTAACTAGTCCTCATTATTAGCTAGTTAGCATCAGTAAATAGGCATCATTATTAACTAGGCATCAAGTACTATAGACACCTAATAGAAAACTAGTTACCACGTAGCTTATACCATAATTAGGAAGAATAGTCATAACATCGCATCCAGCTAGAATCACATCAATAACCGATATAATAATCATGAATGTATCAAATCTATACATGCCATCACCAGTATCCAATCAGTGAAATCATAAGCGTCATACCATACCTTCCTCCGTCCCATATCGGAGAGATGTGTATACGCACACACACACACATATATATTCATGAACTGTAGTCGCATCCTCAACAAGGATAAACACTTCCCGAATATCCAATCTATATCATCTATCGACTCTCGGCCCAATAATATGTCCAGAATAATCATAATATCATAATCGTGACCTTCGGCTCATATACATATCCGAAACTCATATCGATAATCATATTTATAAGCCATAGCATATCTATAATCATCTCACATATAGAAGGCATCTCACATTTAGGAGGCATAATATCAACAAGCATATTACCTCTATTAGACATCTCATATCTATAGGTTATACATCATGACCAAAAGGAAAATCATCTCTATAAGCTCAATAATCATAACTAAAAGGAAAGTCATCTCTATGGACCAAACATCAAAACTAAGAGGAAAATGTATCTCCATGGGTCAAATATCATAAGTAAGAGGAAAATGCATCTCTATGACCAACTATCATAATTAAGAGGAAAAATACATCTCTATGGTCAAATATCATAATTAAGAGGAAAATGCATCTCTATGGGTCAAACATCATAATTAAGAGGAAAATGCATCTCTATGACCAAATATCATAATTAAGAGGAAAAATACATCTCTATGGCCAAATATCATAATTAAGAGAAAAAAATACATCTCAATGGCCAAATATCATAATTAAGAGGAAATTAACATCTTTGTAGTTCATTAATCATAATCCGGCGAAAATCATCACTATTTATCAATTTACCAAGTAAATCTTATAAATAAGGCTCATTAGTCTCAACTTGGCCTACTATCCGCAACTAAGCCCACAAGGGCTAACACAAATCTTGACTTAAGTGGGCCGGATGATCCCACTTCTAATCCCCAATCTCCATATTTAGGCAAACTACTCCCAAAACTAGGCTAAGGTATCTAGTTCAACTTCTAGATATCAAGTAAGCCACATACAAGCCTAAGATAGGAACTTCGGCTAGAAATAAGGGCACTTAAGTCAATTCTATCCAAATTACGATTTCAAGAATACCATACTAGACCAATAAGATCAAATATACTAATCATGATTCCAACACTAAAATCATATCTATAATCTAGCAATGTATCAAATCCATGATATAATTCAATCTAAACTAGGGAGAAGGCAATAGGAGTCCACAAGGTTATAAACATACTATTTTACGGGTTCAAGACCACCATCTAATTTCCCAAGAAATCAATAATCAAGACTAAGCTATCTTACTCATAATCAATCCTAATATTCATCTCCACACGCAATACATATCATACATCATCTATGAAGGAAAGTGGACAGGAGCCTACCTCAAGGCCGAACTGCAAAATTTCGCATCATACACCACAAGCTCGTCTTCACTTCACAATTATCAAAATTCCATCACACTATCAAAATATAATCTACTCATCAATAAGAGTCTAACGATACCCATATTGCACTATTGTGCTTCGGGTCCAAAAATAACACCAAAAACCCCAAGTGGGTCCCACGTGCGGAAATCACGTTTTTGAGGTCAACCCAATGCTCATACATTACCAAGGAATAATAAACCTCAAGTAATTGGTGAAAACAAACTAAATTTAGGGCTAAATCAAGCCCTAAGCTAAATTGGGGTTTTGGGTCAAGAACTAAGAAAAACACCAATAAAGTGATGAAATCTTACCTTAATCCGAATGATAATCATGATAAAAGATGTTTACCAAGCTCTCTAGATACCCAAAAGACTCAATTTTGAGTTATCATACCCATTTAGGGTTTTATCTCTCAAAAGTGAATGAAAAATCCCCAAATTCGCGAGCTTGAGGTCAATAAAATAGACCCCCTCGGCGAGGAGCGCGGTACCCTGTGACAGCAAAGTCAAAAACTTGTTTTTGACCCTCAGGACTCATTCAGAATCCAAAATATATGATCCAATAGTGAATTTTAAGTGTAAACCACAATTAAAATTCATTGGGATCATAAAAACTTCCATCCTAGATTGTTTCGGCAAAAAGTGGGGCCCACACATATAGTTTCAATTTTCATAAATTCCGTTCAATAGCCCGATATAAGTTTGGGAGCCTTGGAACCTGAAACGAGGGTCTCCCAAAACTAAAATCAACATTCTAAAGTGATAAAGATGTTGGATTTTCAATCCAAGATCGTTTCATTAAAGCTTTCACTCGGTGGCCATTTAAAACCAGTGAAGACTTCTAAACAGGAAATTGATTCTAAAAACCAAATAAGCTATCCGGTAACTAAACCGTCAGTTCCAGTAAGTCATAAATGACTTGGGCTAGCTATGGAGAAGCTCAAACGGTGAAGATAAGAAGGAATATGGAAAATGACCTGAAGGGTCATTACAGTTAATGACTTAATAAATGACTCCCAAGTTAATGGTTGGAATAATGTATGTAAATGGTTTTAGTTTTGGCCTAAAGGTGGTTATGTAGGTCATCATGGAAGGTAGAGGTCCTGGAAGGACTGATAATAAGAACCACATTTGCTGGCGTGGGGGTCTACAGGACCATATACATAGTTCAAACATTATATTTATATAGGTATGGTAGGGATAGTGACTATGACAGCCTTGATAATATTTTTAGAAATTTATTAAATAATGATGATAACAGTGTACTCAAAAGTGATGATGTTGACTCTGATATGGAAAGAAGTGTGGGATCCATTAGGGCAAAGGCAAAAGGAAAGATAATTATATCTCTTAAGAAAGGAAGGGGGTTCTATATAGAAATCAATATAAAAAACAACTTGTAAAAGAAAAAGGTCAACAAAGATGGGTGACAAGGGACTAGGTCCCTAGTCCCTGCTCCATAGTTGTAAAAAACTCTGAAACTCCTAGGTTATCTACTAAGAAGACTGGTCTTTCAGGTAAAGCCTCCACATACACTTGAAAAGGCAAAAGTTTGTCAAGGAAGGCAAGGCAGGAAATCCTGAAAACAGAAAGTTTTAAGAGGGGGTATTTGACCCTGTTGTGGCTGAGTTCCCTGAGATGAAGGAATTTCATGAATGGGCTAAGTTTCAGAATTAGGAGCACTTATTTGAGGGACCTGTTCTACCCTAAGTGCACCTGTTGTATCAAAACTTAACATTCTCTTAAAATGGGTTGTACTTAAACTCTCAGGTAAATAGGGTAAATATTGCCATTGATGAGAATGTGATGTTAGCGATCTTGGGAGAATCTACTAAAGGGATCAAGTCTGTGAGATAGGAAGAAGGGTCAGTAAAGTTTTTGGAAGTTTATGGAAGAGTAGATGACATAGATATCAAGAATGTAAATAATAAAGCTTTGAAAGGTGAGTACCAACTACTCTTTGAGTTGGTAAACAAGTCACTTCTTCCTAGATCAGAGAAAAGAACCACTGTTATTGGCCCTGATCTATTTCTCGTAGAGGCTTTGTCCAAGTTTAAGAAAATCAGTCTTCCTGCTATAGTCATTGAACTTATGCATATAATGATGATTGCCAAAGATGGAAGCACAGTCCAGGATTTTTGCTTATTTCAATGTGGTTTGTGAAAAAATAAAGATTGGATCTGTCAAGCAAATGTTTAACATGACCACTCTAGAAGACAATGAGCGTGGGACCAAGAGGAGTGGTGGAAAATCCAATTACCTAGTGTTTGAATTGGTGGATGTAGAAAAATTTTTGAAGAAAGAACTAGAGACTATAATTGTAATGATTGCTCTAAGAGATATAGAGATTGCTGTATTAAAGGTTGTGTAATGCCCTATATACTTCTAAACTAGAAAACGAACCATTTTTCTACGTGTGAAACCTCTAATATTATAATTCATATTTGATTACATGACTTACAATGGGTATCCTAGTGAGAAGAGAGCTTATGATGTGTTAAACATGTTCATAGGAGTCACTTAAGGTAATGCAAGCTAAGAGCTTTTGAATCCATCAAGATTTAGTGTTTGATTTTGGAAGATTCATCTTTGAACGAGCATAACTTGATGTATATGTGGTATTTTGGAATATTTAGACCCATCAAATTGTAGAAAATCGAATTAGCTTTCCAAAGATACTAATTTCGCAAAAATCTGATACCTGAGCGAAAAGTTACAGCTATTTTCGTGAGAGGCAGTAAGCCAGGGCGATAACTGAGGCAGTGCCCTACCTATTCCCGTCAGTGTAATTTTATGTATTCAAGCTCCACGTCTAAGAGGGGTATTTGGGTTATTTCCCACCCTTGAATAGCCCCAATAACACGAGATTCAGCCCCCAAACACCAAATTATGCCCTCATTCCCTATAATTCTCTCAAGAACACACCTCAGCGTTTCAACCCAATATTCAAGAAACTCAAGATTCTACCATGATTTTTCCAAATTGATTCAAGATTCAACATCCCTAGATGAAAAGCTTCCAGTGTCTACTTTCAAGAACACCATTGAGGATTCAAAAGTTTAACTTTTTACATTCAATTCATCCTAGGAAATCCAAGATTCAAGCTTTCTCATTTAAGATCATCATTTAAGGTATGTGGGGTTTCAACAAAGACAATCCTTTTGTCCTTGTGTCTGAAACTTATTTTAAATCATAAATTACTGAATTTTTATGTGATTTTTCATGAAATTTAAGTTAGGGTTTATACCCAATTTATATTGTTTGAAAATTATGAGTTTACAAGTGATTGAATATTGAATTTCATGACTATTTTCATGTATTTATGCGGGTAATGCAATTTTTTAGATTTTTGAAAGTGAGTTTGAGTATGATATTGAGATTCTTGATCTTATTATTTTGATGGTGTTGAAGTATTTTCAAGAAGCATATTGAGTTGGATGTTTTCTATGATTTTGAATGTTTATATATGAATTCTAAATTGGGATTCATACCCATTATCACTATTTACAAGATTATGAGTTTTTGAGAGTTGTTGAAGATAAATTTCATGAGTTTGTTTATATTTTCATGAGCATTGCTGAAATTTCCAGATTTTAATATGATTTACGAATGATTATGTTATCAAGCATGCATTTTTAGATGATTTATCATGATATCAAGAAAGATTATTGAGAAAAGATTTGACCTTTTGGTCACTATAGAATTGAAATCCACTTTCATATTGAGATTACATACCCTTTTTTTGGTTTCATTATAAACCATGAGATTATTTTAAAAGTGGATTTTCTTGAGATTTTGAGCATTAGTTTGGGAGTAGTATTCAGCACCGAGTTGGGTACGTTACTATATTTTCATACCCCAAAACTACATGCCACCGTAGGTTGAGATATTGATTCCTACTATACGTAGATGATTGAGACAGTGATCATTGAGATAGATTGTGCTATTTTGATGGAAAGGGTAGAACAACCCTAACCTTACAGGGGCGAGTCTTAGGACACCATGGATGCTCACATAGTGTACATCTCGGTTAGTAGAACCTCCTAAAATATCCCCCACTCTTAAAATAGTTTATCAATTTAAAGACTTGAGATAAAGTGTTTATTATGCAGAATAATTTTAGACTTCATTTAGCTTACAAGATTTGAGAATGAGAAAAGAATATAGATTTTAGAACTAAGTGTAATGACTCACGAGATTCATACTACATGTTTTACTAATCATGATTTATGATCTTTAGATTTTAGATTTACTCAAGCTATGTGAGTCATTTACATTTAGCATGCATTGTTTTATAAATGATGATATTGAGATATTATTTTTACTTATGCATTGCACCCCCATATGCTCAATACATCCTCAAAGTACTGATCCACATATACGTATATGTGCTACATTGTCTCATAATATAGGTACAAGATTTAGTATGCACCTTCAGACTCAGACAATTGTAGATTCCAGCCAACGAGATGATGAGTCCTCCTATTTCGGGGACTTCAGTTAGATTTACTATTGTTCTTTACTTTCTTATTCTTATGTATTGATTGGTAGTAGCTGGGGTCGCGTCCTAGCTGTCTATAGTTAGTATAGTAGAGGCTTCACAGATGTCAGTCAGATCAGTTATGTAAACTTCAATTTTAAGTATTTTTTTTTGTATAAGCAAAGTTGAAATCTTGAAAATTCAATTTTGTATTGATCAAGTTCAGAGAAGTTTTATATTTCTGTTGATTTTGTTCAGATTTATATATTTTATTCAGTTGCTTGTAAGTATGCCAGTAGAAAGGTTAGCTTGGGATCACTTGTGACCCTAAGCACCGTGTGACGTCTCGGGATCCATTTTCGGGGTGTTACATATATAACACCCCAACTTAGAAAGGAGTCCCATATCATCAAAATAGGGAGGGATGTTGGGTATATAAGTAAGAAAGCCTTACTCTCTAGTGATGCATTTTAAAGCCGTTAGGGCCTAGGCCTAAAGAGAACAATATCACTCGTGTGTTTGGGAGTCAGATGGGTGTCTCGGGCCTTAAGGGTTCGAGATGCTCGTCGCAGCCAAGGCTTCAGGTCGGGTCGTAATAGAATGGTATCAAAGCCGCTTCTGTGTCATCCATGTTGATGTGGGCCAGAGTTTAAACTAAGTATAGGTAAATCCCGGTAAGGCAGAGCAAACCTCAGTCCTGAGTATAGGAAAATCCCATTCAGTGAGACAAACCTCAGCGAAGACACTGAGTCTATAAAGAGGTGTATGTAACACCCCAACTTAGGAAGGAGTCCAACATTGGTAAAAAAAGGAGGGATGTTGGGTATATAAGTAAGAAACGCTTACTCCCTAGTGATACATTTTAAAGTCGTGCGGGCCAAGGCCCAAAGCGAAAAATATTACTCATGGGTTTGGGAGTTAGAGGGGTACCTCAGACCTTGAGGGTTCGAGATGTCCATCACCACCAGGGCCTTGGGTCGGGTCATGATAGGCTACATTTGCACAAGAAGGAGAACTAGGAATAGGTTAAGGAATTTCATGCTAAGAGTATTACCATGCAGGAAAGGGTGAAGAAGCTAGAAGCCAAGATTCAAGCCTTAACTACTAAGAATGAAGAACTAACTCAACAGATTCTTAAAGCATATGCTAATGAGAGTGGGAGTATGAAAATCCTTCTTAGATAGTTATCTAAGGGTTCTTCAATAATCCATCTTAACCTGGTTCCTCCTCTTTTTTCTCTTAGCCCTTCCTCTTTAAGCCCTGTCAGACTTTGTTCTCTTATGTCTTTATTGTCTCTGGATTGTACTTGGCACAATTATTATGATGTTCTTATCATAAATTTTTTTGAATGGTATTTTCTACTAACTTCTTTGATTAATGAATAAATGAATTTTGTGCTATCACATCTATATTTCTGTCTGATCTTTCCTTTTTCATGTAAGTGTAGCCTCAATGTCCATGAATTAACATATATGTTTATCTTTGCTTGTTTTACTGTTTAAACTCTATGATGATGCCAAAAGGGTAAAGTTTGAGATGCAACTGTGCATGGTGAATATGGTAAATGAAAATAATGGCTTTTATACTTAGGAAAAATAAGGTGTAGGATGCTTATGGGTATCAGTGATAGGGGGGACTGGTGTATACAAGGTGTGTTACTGTGTATGTTGTGTACTGTGTGGATGCTTGAAGATGCTAAATGCTTACATGGGTTTGTCATCATCAAAAAGGAGGAAATTCTTAAGTCCTTAGATTTGATGATTGACAAATTGTATTATGTGATGACAAAGGCCCTACTACTCAAGGAACAATTTGCGCTTACCTGTCACCATCACAGTTACTGTCATAGTTGTCTAAAAGTATAAAAAGTTGGTGAAAAAGTTATTTCCACCTTTTTATCTCAACCAATGACATTACTCCTAGGTTTTCTTGTGTCATACTATATATTGTTCATCTTCTACAACAAGAAAACCAAGCTTCTATATTCTTACAACTAAAATATCTCTCAAAGCTCTTGGATCAAAGACTGACTTTGTAATAAGGAACTGATAGCTCATCAAGTAGTATTTTCTTTTTGTGTTGTATTTGAGTCTTTGTATTGTGGTCTTAAACACTGCCCACTTTAGCTGGCTTGATTATTAGTAGGTGTTGTGGTGTAAACCTTTTTTCTTTGTAATCATCTAGAGTTAGGTGATTCTTAATCTAAAGTTAGCTTGGTTTTTCAGTTAGAGTTAGTATGTTAGTGCACTAGAGTTGTTGTGCTTTTCCCTGCAATAGAGTTAATACTAGGAGAGATAGGATAAAGAGTTTAATCCCTAAGTCTGGATTATGTATTTAAGAAGTTACTTGAATATAGTAGAGCTTAGAAATACTTAAGGCAGTTCATGGTTTTTCTCCCTTGAGCAAGGAGTTTGCACGTAAAATTATTGTGTCTAATACTTTCTCCACGCATTTGATTGTTTAAGTTTTCTCCTAGCTCTTGTTGTTTGAATTCATCTAGAAATAGGTCTTAGAGTTGAGGACCAACCCACCGCAACTCTTCAAGACCCTTTAGCGTGTGTGTACAAATTAGTTTTTAGGGTATGAGTTAGTGTAATACCCCATATTTCCTTAACTTAGATAAACTCTCAGTCCATGAGTCATCTATTATTTTAAAAAATTTAAATAATCAATATAAAATTTACCCAAATCCGACACCCGGGCGAAGAGTTATGGATATTTTTCTGAAACAGTGTGCCGCCTGAGCCATCAGTGCATCATGGAGCATGCCCAAATATTTATTGTCAAAATCTAGTATGGCAAGGTTTAAAATGGCAATTGTCCTTTTCCAGTGTCCTGTCATGATAATGACGCGTCGCTATAATGGCGCGTCGTGCTAAGGGTGAATTTTAGAATCAAAAGGGGCACCGCGATCCCTCTGCATCACACCAACACCTCAGTTACCAGTTGGCAATTTCTAATGACACTGCGCGATAACGTTGCGTCGTGCCAGGTGCCTATTTTGGAAATTTTTGATAAAAATTAAAAGCTTCGTCCAGGGTTAAATTGGTCTTTTTCTATGATTTTAAAATGTCTAGGTATGGGATTTAATCCCTAAAAATGTTTTAAAGGTCATTCTTAATCAATTTTTCCCCAAATTAAAAGTATTCTCTCTCAAAAAAATAAATCCTGGCTCCAAGAAATCAAGGTCAATCTCAAGAATTTCTCCAAGAACCTTCAAGAATAAATATTCTAAGGTATGTTATGTGTTCATATATGGGTTCCTTTCACCCATAGAGTCCACGAATCCGTTTTTAAACAACAAGACTGTATAATGATGAACTTTCATGTTTGAATTGAATTAAATTCATGTTCATGTTATTGTTGGGTCTTAATCCATGATTAAATTGCAAGTTTTTATGAAATTAATCCTTTTATGTGTTGAATTACATGATCTTCATGATAGACCCTTCAATTTGTAAGCTGATTGATGTAGCCATGATAACTATATGTGTTGATTGTTGCATAACCTAAGCATGCTCCCCCATGTGTTTGATAAAATGCCTATGTGATGAATTAGTGCCATTATAAAATGATAGCATGTATTCCCCATTCATGTATAAGTAGAAGCATTACAAGTGTTTGATAAAATGTCTCTATGGGTGGATTATGAACAAGTGAACAATGTTATGTCATTTAAGAATTATGTTATGTTTTACTTTTTATGCAATCGAGTCCTGGGGGTATTTAATGTCCAACAATTTAACTATTCACCTAGAGCCAGTGTCAGTTATGAATAGTATCAGTCATGTCATGATCCGTACTCCTCTCAGTCAGTTACATAACTCTGTAAAACTCAGCCAGTCACAGAACTCAGGAAAACTTAGTAAGCTCAGTATATGTCAAGTTTAGTTCAGTAAAACCAGTTCAATGTCTTTCAGTTGGGAGTTGGATTCAGCACCCAGTGAACCCAAGGATGAGGGCTCACCAGCCAGTAGAGGGTGTGATCCTTAGAAGCAATCCTTTCATTCCAGAACTACGTAGCCAACGTAGGTTGAGACATCAAACTTTTCAGTTGAGGGTTGATAAGGTGTTTTAAACTGTCAGTTGAGGGTTCCACCGTTCTCATTAGAGTACCTGTCAGATGAAGGTAACTCTCAGCATGTCCTTACCCTGGCATGGTATTGACACCCTTCCAATTGGGGTTAGAAATTGGACACCATCTTAGTTATATTATCTTATTTGGGGCATGTCATTTAGATGATTATCTCCTACAGTTTCAGTATCAGTCTTCTAAATAGAACTCAATCTAGTTCTACAGAATCAGGACTGTCAAATACAGTCAATCAGTATTAGTAACTCAAATTATCACTTACTCAATATCAAAACTCAGTACTTAGCTCCAAAAAAACTTAGATACATTATATATTTATGCACAGTATTGCATACTCGGTATCTACAACAGTTACAGATTTCCCATCTGCTCTCATGCTTAGTTACTCATTATCATTCAGTCAGTTATAGTTCATGCATATGAGCCCTTTCATTCAGCCTTACCTCATCTAACATACCAGTATATTCCATGTACTGATGCATACTTTTTTTTGTGCTATGATGTGTTATATCATAGGTTTAGACGCTCAGGTTCCTGACCATGCATAGACAGATTCAGATTTAGCTAGTAGTAGATTTAGCAGTGAGTCGTCATCATTCGAGGATATTCTTTTATTCCATTATTCTAGTAGATGGAGTTAGTTGGGGGATTTTCCCTTTAACTCTACTTTTAGGAGGTTTTAGTTAGAGGCTTTCCAGACTAGTTTCAGACAGTATTCAGTTTTACAGAATTTATCACGGATGTTATGTTTTATCAGTATTTCCGATGTTTTGAATCTTATGGCATTTCAGCCTATTTTTCCGCATTTATTATAGTATATTATTTCAATGCTCACACCAGATATCAATCATGGGTTAGCTTATGGTCCTTTGGGATCATAAGCACCGTGTGGCATCCGGGGTATACACTCGGGGCGTTATAACTAGTATGACATATCATGATAATAAAAAAATAAAAGAAATACAAAAGATATTGAGGTGAACATAGATCCATATTGTAATGTTATTACTGAGGTTGTAAATTCGTGACTGTTTATGATAGCATATCTGACTTGTACGAATTATTTGATGATGATTGTTTGTTGAATAAACTATATGCTTTGTGTTGATGTTTATGTCTACATGTTTGTTTGATTTCATCATATACTTGTTACTAAATTAGGTAGGCCTTTGATGTCTTCTAGTACGTAATGATTTATAGTGATACTACTATATACTCTTCTTTTACTGAGTGCAAATAATATTTTAGAAACTCAAACACAACTTCATCTCTAGCGATACCAGTTGATTCAATCCGAAGGTGAGCTACTTGCATTTTAGGTTGCCACAGATCTTTGTAATTTTATTGTCTTTGCTTCAGCTAATGACATTTTATTTTGTTAGTGATTTTGAAATACTCTTAGACATTTAATTTTGGATTAGTGTCTTGTACGGTAAAATTAGATTTTTTCATATTTTTTTAATTATTTATTTGAGTTTTGATGTTATTCTATCTTAATTTATAATTGAATTGGTTAAAGTCTTGGGTTAGATGGTTCTCATGAGTTAATGTGTATACCACTCACGACCATTTGGATCATGAAATGTGCTTCGATTGGTTCGGTTCCATTTTGTGTAATATCAGTTCAGTTTAGTTACTTCTAGTTTGAGAACATACAAATTACTGGTAATCAAACCAATAAGATATTCGTTATCGTTTTCTGTTAATTAATTATTAGTCTTTAATGGTTTAATTTTTTATTTAACCGATAAGAAAATCCTTATTTTTTTACTCTCTTATTTCCATCCGTTCATATATATACCACTTTCATACATAAAAAGTCCATACAAACTATAAACATAAGTAAATTTAAGTACGTTATTACTAAAACAAACTTGTTTTCTATCTAGTTAAGTAGCAACATTAGCAATTTCTCAAAAAGAAATATTTGGTTAGTTCATAGTTTACACTGGTGGGTAGAATCCACCAAACCAACGACTTTAGAAAGAAAATAACAACACTAAGAAACTATAAAATGCAAAAAAATAATAGGGTATATATTCAAAATCTAAAGCCACAATTGTATGAGTTGAGATAAAAAAACATTAATATAGTCTTTGTAACGCCCCAAAATCCCATCTTAAGGCGCCACACGGTGCTTAAGGCTACAAGTAACCCTAACCTAACCCTTTGAGCCAGCTACTACATCTAACACTTACTTTAAGAATTAAAATCAAATAATAGAACTAAATCTCATCAATTCACAACTGAAAATGAAATGTTTGAAACATGAAATACTAGAAAGTCTGAAAAAAATAACTGACAATCCGGTCTGACAAAGCCTCTACTACTTAAGAACTAGGGAGCCATTGGGACAGATCCCCAACTGACTCATGCTCAACTGAAAAGAGATAAACCAACTACTAAGAAAACTTGAAATCAGGGAAAACAGGTCCTCGAACCATGAGGACTCACCAACTGCTAAAGTGTAGATAAAGATACTGGAAGATCACTGTCGCGGCTGAGACTGAGCATCTGAACCTAAATTATGAGACAATGTAGCACATAGACATATATGTGGATCAGTACTTTGAAGATGTATTGCGTATATGGGGGTGTATGCATTTAAGTAAACAATATCGTTACTCTTTATTAAATCATGCATGCAAATATGAATGACTCACATAGCTTGAATACATATGAAATCTGAACATATAAATCATGAAGAGTAAATCGGGTAATAAAAATCTCGTGAGTTATTATACTTAACTCAAAAATCTTTATTCTCCTCTTATTCTCAAAACTTCAAAGCAAAAAGAATCTTTTAAACAATACTTTCAAAACTCATGCTTTTACCTTGAGAAGAGTATAACTTCTTTGAAACTTAAGGACTTAGAACTCTAGAAACTTAAAGACTTGGGAATTTTGGGAACTTGAGAAATATCAAAAAATAAACTTTCAACATATATACTTTTATCTTAATTATAGTAGGGGACTACTTTGGAAGTTTCTTCTAACCGACATAAACCATGTGAGCAACATGGAGTCCAACGTCTTGCCCATATTATGGAGAGCTGTTCTATCTTTGCCATCGGAGTAGAACCTTAACTTTTGTGATCACTATCTCGGCCTCGGGCCCATAAATCTCAATCCTACGGTGGCACGTAGTTCTGGGGTATGATACCTTAGAATCATACCCAACTCGGTGCTAAATACTACTCCCATACTTAGTCTTAGAACTTTTAAGAAAATCCACCTTAAAATAATACAAGAGTCTATAACAAAGACCAAATATACTTTTCTTGGCTTTAAGGCATAAATACTATGGATTCCTATCCTAGCTTAGATCAAATCTTTATCCAAAATTTTAAAATAACTTAGCTATGGGGTGCTTATAGCATAAACAATCTTGGACAAAAATCTTTAAATGGGGTCTACTGACCATACCATCAGTCTCATATCAAAACATCTTAAAATTCATGCTTGGTAATGCAATTACTCAGAAATCATTTTTAAATCTATAAATTTCATCAATAGACATAGAAATATAAACAAAATCATGTAATTCAACTTCTAATCCATGGGTAAATCTTAAAATCTTGCAAATAACGGAAATAGGTATAAACCCTATCTTGAATTTCATGAAAAATCTCATAAATTACATGAATTTTTAATTAAAATAAGCTTTTGGCACAAGGGTGAAAGAGTTACCCTTGTTCAAACCCCACATTCCTTAGATTATGAATTTAGATGAACTACCTTGCTTGAGACTCTTTTTCGTACTTTTGAGTGAGGGTTATTGAAGCTTTTGACTTGGGAACCTTAAATCTTAACTCAATTTGTAAAAACTATGGTGGGATCTTGAAGTTCTTGGGGAAGGAATTGGGTCTTGATATTGAAGGAGAAACGCCTAGATTTTTGATGTTGTGGATGAATAATGAAGTTGTGAGCCTTGATCTGATATAACTAGGTGCTAAAAGGGTGAAAACAGACCAAAAAATCCTTTTTAAAATGGCTTTAATTTCTGAACGGGGGTGTGCGACGGCTTAGACGACGATCTGTCTCTAGCTCGACGGTTCGTCGGCCTAACCGTCGTACTTGGGCCAGAATAGGGACTTATTGCCTGGTTGAGACGGCTATGGGCGACAGTTCGTCGCTAGCTCGACGGTCCGTCAGCCTATCCCGTCGTACTTGGACAGTGAATGGGTATACTGCCTCCACTGCAACGGCTCGACGGTCCGTTTGCCCTTTCCGTCACACCTGGGCGATTCAGACTGCTTTCTACAATTTGGCCATAACTTTCAATCCCAACATCAGATGTTGAAAAATTTAGTATCGACGAAAAGTTTATTCAATTTCCCATATGACAAAAAGTTGAGATTAGGAAAATTCTATATGGTTTAAACACTACTCACTTTGAAAGTCATTACTCAATACTTTAGAGGCAAAATTGAGATTTAGAAAGTTTGGGGTATTACAATATCTCCCCCTTGGGAACAATCGTCCTCGAATGTCGCAGTCAGGCTAAAAATACAGAGAAAACTGACTCTGCTTCATTATAATCTTCAAGTACTTCAAAGAATGCATGAACTCATGATAAGAATAGCTATACAGCTGAATTGTGGATTAGAAAAGGGGCTGAATTAAGGAAGAATAGTACCTTAGGATCGCTCTAAGCTTACGAAGAAAAGATGGGGGTACTTGGCTTGCATGTCTGCTTCTGCTTCCCAAGTAGCACCCTCAACTAATTGGTTCTACCACAAAACTTTGACCAAGGGAACTTATTTGTTTCTTAGTCTACGGATCTGATTATCTAGGATCTCAGCTGGAATCTCTTCATACGAAAGACTATACTAAATATCTAAGATCTTTGAAGGATCTACTACAACGGAATCACCAATGTTCTTCTTAAGCATGGAGACATGAAAAATAGGATGAACAGCTGACAGCTCTGCAGGCAACTCAACTTCATAGGCTACTTTCCCAACACGACTTAGGATCCTATAGGGACCAACATACCGAGGACTAAGCTTCCCCCTTTTCCCAAAACTTTTCACCTTTATCATGGGTGAAATTTTCATATACACCAAATCATTAACTTCAAACTCAAGATCTCTTCTACTCACATCTGCATATGATTTTTGACGGCTCTAAGCTGTTTTCAACCTTTCTCTAATCAATTTTACCTTCTCCATAGCCTCAAACACTGCATCAGGTCCAGTCAAAGTAGCTTCACCTACTTCAAACCAACCTATTGGTGGTTTACATCTCCTCTCATACAAATCCTCAAACAGGGTCATTCGAATACTAGCATAATAACTGTTGTTATAAGCAAACTCAATCAATGGTAAATGCTCATCCCAACTACCTTTGAAATCAAGAGTGCACGCCCTCAACATATCCTCCAATGTTTGGGTGGTCCTCTCAGCCTGACCATCTGTCTGTGGATGAAACGAAAACTAAGATAAACTTGGGTGCCAAGATCCTCCTGAAAAGCTCTCCAAAACTAAGAAGTAAACTGAGTACCCCTATCTGAGTTGATAGACAAGGGAACTCCATGCAACCTGACTAACTCTTGGATATACAACTTAACATAGTCCTCAGCTGTATAAGATGTATGCACTGGAAAGAAATGCATTGACTTAGTCAACCAGTCTACAATAACCCAAATCGAATCATAATGATGACGCGAAAGAGGTAATCCAGTCACAAAATCCATATTCACCTCTTCCCACTTCCAAGTGGGAATTCCAAACTCTTGCATATTTCCACCAGATCTTTGGTGCTCTACCTTAACCTAGTGGCAAGTTGCACACTTCGCCACAAACTTTGATTTATCCTTCTTCATACCATTCCACCAATAGATTCCTGCAAGTCGCAGTACACCTTAGTAGCACCGGGGTGAATAGAATATCGCGCGCCTGCGCTTCAGCCATAATTCTCTGCCTCAACTAATCAACATAGGGAACACATAATCTACCCTGACATCTCAACACACTATCTCCCCCTTGGGATAAAACCTCTACCTTTTGGCCCTTAACTGAATCCTTCAGTTTGATCAAACTAGGATCCATATCTTGCATTCTCCTTTACTTTTAAAACCAGAGAAGATTCGGAACTACTTTGAACTCATACATTCCCCTCAGCTCAATCAAGCAACCTAACACCTAGTCAATCTAAACAATGCACTTCACGAGCTAATTCTTTCTTATCCTTATCTACATGAGCAACACTACCCATAGACAACCTGCTAAGGGCATCTGCCACCACATTGTCCTTGCCCGGCTGAAACAACAAACTCATATCATAATCTTTTAGCAACTCTAACCATCTCCCCTGCCTAAGATTTAAATCCTTTTGAGAAAACACGTACTACAAGTTTTTGTGGTCCGTAAAGACATCAACATGAACACCACACAGATAGTGCCTCCAGATTTTCAAAGAAAAAACCACAACAACTAATTTGAGATCATGGGTTGGGTAATTCTTTTCATGCGGCATCAACTGACTAGAGGCGTAGGCAATAAACTTACCTCTTTGCATCAACACACAACCCAAACCAACTCTAGAAGCATCGCAATACTCCATAAAACCATCTATACCATTAGACAATGTCAACACAGGGGCTGAAGTGAGTTGAGTCTTAAACTCCTGAAAACTCTTTTCTCAAGAATCTGACCGTAGGAACTTAACTTTCTTTTGGGTTAACCGGGTCATGGGAGATGCTATAGAAGAGAAACCTTCAACAAAATAGCGGTAGCCCGCTAGACCCAAGAAACTTCTAATGTTAGATGGAGAGATAGGTCTAGGGTAATTTCTTACACCTTCTTTCTTTTGGGGATTAACTCTAATGCCTTCGGTTGAAATAATATGACCGAGAAAGGCTACTAACCTTAGGCAAAATTCACACGTACTAAATTTGGAGAACAATTAATGCTCTCTAAGTGTTTGCAAGACAATTCTAAGATGATCTACATGGTTATCCTCACTTCGGAAATACACAAGGATGTCATCAATGAACACTATGACTAACATATCAAGATACTATTTGAACACTCGATTCATGAGGTCCATGAAAGCTTTTGGAGTATTGGTTAGCTCGAAAGACATGACTAGAAACTCAAAGAGACCATAGTCGGTTCGAAAAGCTATCTTTGGGATATCACACTCTCTTCCTTTAAGCTAGTGATAGCCGAATCTAAGGTTTATCTTTGAGAAATAACTTTCACCTTGCAATTGATCAAACAGTTCATCAATTCTAGGAAGAGGGTACTTGTTCTTAACTGTGACCTTATTAAGCTGACGATATTCGATGCACATACACAAAGAACCATCTTTCATTCTCATGAATAGGATAGGTACGACCCAAGAAGAGACACTAGGCATTATAAAACCTTTATCCAGAAGATCTTTGAATTTCTCTTTCAATTCCTTAAGCTCTGAAGGTGCCATACAATATGGAGGAATAGAAATAGGTTGTATATCGAGAAGAAGGTCGATCCCGAATTTTATCTCTCTATCGGGAGGTACCCCTGGGAGATCTTCTGGAAAAAAAATCAGAAAACTCCTTAACTATGTTGACTGACTGAATGGTTGAGGCCTCAAACTTAGTTTCTTTAACTCAAACTAGATGATAGCTGGAACCTTTGGATATTAGCTTCCTGGCTTTAAGATAGGAAATAAAATGACTCTTTGGAGATACAGAATTTCCAGACAACTCAAATACTGGATCATCAGGGATCTGTAACCACACGAGTAAGACAGTTTATAGACGCATAGCAAGAGTGAAGCCAATCCATACCCAGAATAATATCAAAGTCAACCATCTCCAACTCTATCAAATCATCAAGTATGACTATATCAAAAATAGTAATAGGATACTTTTTATACACTTGCTTAGCAAAAACTGACTCACCTACATGAGTAGAAACCAGAATAGGCTCAGGGATCTTTTCGGGACTCATCTCAAAGTTCACAGCGACCAACAAAGTCACATGAGAGAAACTTGACCCGGGGTCCAACAGCACATAAACATCAAAGAAAAAGATACGGAGCATACAAGTAACAACATCAGGAGAATCCTCCTGGTCCTGGTGGGATGGTAGAGCATAGAACATGTTCTGGCACTGTCCGCCAGTAGTGCTAGATGAAGCGCCCTGAGGAGGAGCTGGACAGTATACATATGTTAGTGCACTGGTGGCCTGTGTCTGAGGTCGACCATCTCTGTTCCCCTGCGTAGCATGCGGGTACTCTCTAAGTATGTGGCCCAACTTACCACAACCAAAACAACCTCTTTGTTCAGCCAAACACTCACTGGGATGGGTTCTGCCACACTTAGAACAAGGAGGATAATCAGGCCTATTACTTACACTGTTCTGGGATCTAAACATAGAGGATTTATTTCCCTGCTCTTCCCTATTTATGGGTGTGAAAGCACTAGCTGATGAAGGTGATGGCATGGAAGAAAGGATCTGAAACATTGGATAGTTCCCTCTATGGGACCTAGTCTGGCAATACTCCTACTGCTTGGACCTAGCCCTCTAGTTTCCCCTTACTCTATCTCTCTCCTTTATCTTATCTACTTCTATCTTTTGAGCATGCATCATTAGTTTGGACATATCCATATTCTTATTAAGCATAACAATCCTACACTCTTTCGATACCAAGCCAGACACACCTATCATGAACTTGCTCATACTAGTTCGGGTGTCAGCAATTAAATCAGGAGCATACTTAGCTAGCTGATTGAACTTAAAGCAATACTCCTTTACACTCATGGAGCCTTGCCTTAGGTTCATAAACTCTTCTATTTTGACTTTCCTCATCTCTAATGGAAAGAACTTGTCCAAAAATACATCATGTAACACCTTCCAAGTCATGGTACAAGCATTCTCCCCTCTATTCTTCCTTCATGCAACAACCCAGTCTTAAGCAATATCTTTCAGATGATAATCAGCTCTACACTCTCTTTTTCATACACTTGCATGACTTGGGTGATCTTCCTCACCTCCTCAATATGTAATTGTGGGTCTTTACCTACCTTAGACCCATAGAACTCTAGAAGATTCATCCTCATGAAATGATAAATCCTGGCAGTAGCTAAATCACCACCCTGCTGATGTGGAATAGCAGCATGGTTATTATTCTGAACATTCATGGTGACTGCCTGGGCTAATGCCTTAAAAGCCACTCAAAACTCAGCATGAAACAGTCTCATTTAAGGGATTAACAGGTTTAGGTTGCCCATTATTGTTTCTGTGGGTATTTTCTCTTTGGGGAGGCATTTTCTATCATAAAAAGGCACAAATTAATAGCAAAGAGAGAAAAATATAAGCACAATAGATTCTGAAAGAAAGAGATGGCTTTTTCCAAAAACGTCTTACAGCCTCTTATTGATAGATGTGGCGCGCTACACACCAATGATAAAGATGCTACGTAACATGGCTTGTCAGACTCCCTAGGACTCCTTAAACCTGAGGCTCTGATACCAAGTTTGTAATGCCCCGAAATCCCATCCTGAGGCACCACACGATGATTTAGGCTACAAGTAGCCCTAAGCTAACCTTTTGGGAGTTGGATTTAGCACCGAGTGAACCCAAGGATGAGAGCTCACCTGCCAGTAGAGGGTATGATCCTTAGAAGCAATCTTTGCATCCCAGAACTATGTAGCCAGCGTAGGTTAAAACATCAAACCTGTCAGCTGAGGGTTGATGAGGTATTTTAACCTGTCAATTGAGGGTTCCACCATTCTCATTAGAGTACCTGCCAGATGAGGGTAACTCTCAGCATATCCTTACCCTAGCATGGTATTGACACCCTTCCAATTGGGGTTACAAATTGGATACCAACTTAGTTATATTATCTTATTTGGGGCATGTCAGTTAGATGATTATCTCCCACAGTTTCAGTCTCAGTCTTTAGAATAGAAATCAATCCAGTTCTATAGAATCAGGACTGTCAGATATAGTCAATCAGTATTAGTAACTCAAATTGTCACTTAATCAATATCAAAACTCAGTACTTATCTTCAGAAAAGCTTATATCATAGTTTTGGATGCTCAGGTTCCAAACCATGCATAGACAGATTCAGATTCAGCCAACAGTAGATTTAGCAGTGAGTCCTCATCATTCGAGGATATTTTTTATTCCATTATTTCAGTAGACTCAATATTTTAGTAGATGGATTTAGTTGAGAGATTGGCCTTTCAACTCCACTTTCAGACAGTTTTAGTTAGAGGCTTTCCAGACTAGTTTTAGACAGTATTCAGTTTTATAGAATTTATCACGAATGTTATGTTTTATCAGTATTTCCGATGTTTTGAACCTTATGGCATTTTAGCCTATTTTTCTGTATTTACTACAGTCTATTATTTCAATGCTCACAGTAGATATTAATCATGAGTTAGGTTGTGGTCCTTTGGGATCATAAGCACCGTGTGGCATCCGAGGTACAGACTCGCGACATTGCAATTAGTATGAGATATCGTGATAATAAAAAAATAAAAGAAATAGAAAAGAGATTGAGGAGGACATAGATCCATATTGTAATGTTATTATCGAGGTTGTAAATTCGTGATTGTTTATGATAGTATATCTAACTTGTATGAATTATTTGATGATGATTGTTTGTTGAATAAACTATATGCTTTGTGTTGATGTTTATGTCTACATGTTTGTTTGATTTGATCATATACTTGTTACTAAATTAGGTTATCCTATGATGTCTACTAGTACGTAATGATTTGTAGTGATACTACTATGTCCTCTTCTTTTTTTGAGTGCAAATAATATTTTAGAAACTCAAACACGACTTCATCTCTAGTGATACCAGCTGATTCAATCCAAAGGTGAGCTACTTGCATTTTAGTTTGCCACAGATCTTTGTAATTTTATTGTCTTTGCTTTAGATAATGACATTTTATTTTATTAGTGATTTTGAGATACTCTTAGACATTTAATTTTGGATTAGTGTCTTGTATGGTATAATTAGATTTTTTTCATATTTTTTTAATTATTTATTTGAGTTTTGATGTTATTTTATCTTAATTTATAATTGAATTGGTTAAAGTCTTGGGTTAGATGGTTCTCATGAGTTAATGTATATACCACTCACGACCATTTGGATCATGAAATATGCTTCGATTGATTTGGTTTCATTTTGTGTAATATCAGTTTAGCTTATTTACTTCTAGTTTGGGAACATACAAATTACTGGTAATCAAACCAATAAGATATTCGTTATCGTTTTCTGTTAATTAATTATTAGTCTTTAATGGTTTAACCGATAAAAAAATTCTTATTTTTTTTACTCTCTCTTATTTTCATCCGTGCATATATACACCACTTTCATGCATAAAAAGTCCATACAAACTATAAAAATAAGCAAATTTAAGTACGTTATTACTAAAACAAACTTATTTTCTTTCTGGTTAAGTAGCAATATTAGCAATTTCTCAAAAAGAAAATTTTGGTTAGTTCATAGTTTACACTGGTGAGTAGACTTCCTACTAAACCAATGACTTTAGAAAGAAAATAACAACACTAAGATAGAAACTATGAAATGCAAAAAAATAATAGGGTATATATTCAAAATCTAAAGCCACAATTGTATGAGTTGAGATAAAAAAACATTAATATAGTCTTTGTAACGCCCCAAAATCCCATCTTAAGGCGCCACGCGGTGCTTAAGGCTACAAGTAACCCTAAGCTAACCCTTTGAGCCAGCTACTACATCTAACACTTACTTTAAGAATTAAAATCAAATAATAGAACTAAATCTCATCAAGTCACAGCTGAAAATGAAAAGTCTAAAATACGAAATAATGAAAAATCTGATAAAAACAACTGACAATCTAGTCTGACAAAGACTCTACTACTCAAGAACTAGGGTGCCATTGGGCAAGATCCTCAATTGACTCATACTCAACTGAAAAAAAATAAACCAACTACTAAGAAGACATGAAATCAGAGAAAACAGGTCCTCAAAATATGAGGACTCACCAACTGCTGAAGTGTAGATAAAGGTACTGGAAGATCACTATCGCGGCTGACACTAAACACCTAAACCTACATTATGAGACAATGTAGCTCATAGACACATATGTGGATCAGTACTTTGAGGATTTACTGAGTATATGGGGGTGTATGCATTTAAGTAAACAATATCATTACTCTTTATTAAATCATGCATGCAAATATGAATAACTCACATAGCTTGAATACATCTGAAATCTCAATATATAAATCATGAAGAGTAAAAGGGGTAACACAAATCTCGTAAGTCATTATAGTTAACTCAAAATCTATACTCTCCTGTTATTCTCAAAACTCGAAAGCTAAAAGAATCTTTTAAACAATACTTTCAAAACACAAGCTTTTAACTTGAGGAGAGTATAACTTCTTTGAAACTTAAGGACATAGAACTCTTGAAACTTAAAGACTTGGGAATTCTGGAAACTTTAAAAATCTCAAAAAATTAACTTTCAACATATATACTTTTATCTTAATTAGAGTAGAGGACTACTTTGGAAGTTTCTTCTAACCGACGTAAACCATGTGAGCAACATGGAGTCCAACGTCTTGGCCACATTGGGGGGAGTCTTTTTATCCTTTCCATTAGAGTAGATCCTTAACTTTAGTGATCACTATCTCGGTCTCGGCCCATAAATCTCAATCTTACGATATCATGTAGTTCTAGGGTATGAGACCTTGGAATCATACCCAACTCGATGCAAAATACCACTTCCATACTTAGGCTCAGAACTTTTAGAAAAACTCACCTTAAAATAATACAAGGGTCTATAATGAAGACCAAATATTCTTCTCTTGGCTTTAAAGCATAAATACTAGGGATTCCTATCTTAGCTTAGACACAAAAGGGTCAAATCTTTATCAAAAATCTAAAAATAACTTAGCTATGGGGTACTTATAGCATAAACAATCTTGGACAACATCTTTAAATGGGGTCTACTGACCCAGTCATCAGTCTCACATCAAAATATCTTAAAATTCATGCTTGGTAATGCAATTACTCATAAATCATTTTAAAATCTATAAATTTCATCAATAGACATAGAAATATAAACAAAATCATATAATTCAACTTTTAATCCATGGGCAAATCTCAAAATCTTGCAAATAATGAAAATGGGTATAAACCCTAGCTTGAATTTCATGAAAAATCTAATAAATTGCAGGAATTTGTAATTAAAATAAGCTTTTGATCACAAGGGTGAAAGAGTTATCCTTGTTCAAACCCTACATACCTTAGATTATGAATTTAGATGAATTAGCTTGCTTGAGACACTTTTTCGTACTCTTGAGTGAGGGTTTTTGAAGCTTTAGGCTTGGGAACCTTAAATCTTAACTCAATTTGTAAAAACTATGGTAGGATCTTGACATTCTTGGGGAAGGAACTGGGTCTTGTTCTTGAGGGATAAAACCCTAGTTTTTTAATGTTTTGGATGAATAATGAAGTTGTGAGCCTTGATCTGATATAACTAGGTGTTAAAAGGTTGGAAAAAGACCAAAAATTCCTTTTAAAGACCAGTGAATGGGTATACTGCCTCCGCTGCGATGGCTTTGGAAGACGGCCCATCGCTAGCTCGATAGTCTTCATCCATTTCCGTCGCACCTGGACGGTTCAGACTGCTTTCTACAATTCGACCATAACTTTTTATCCCGACATCGGATTTTGACGAATTTGGTATCGACAAAAAGCTTATTCAATTTCCCACATGAGAAAAAGTTGATATTAGGAAAATTCTATATGGTTTAAAGACTACTCACTTTGAAAGTCATTCCTTAATACTTTAGAGGCAAAATTGAGCTTTCAGAAAGTTTGGGGTGTTACAATCTTATTGAGTTATAGATTTAAACATTAACTGAAATCTTAAAATCGAAACAAACCAAAATCTTATTGGGTTAGAATTGTTTTTTCATCTTCCTTAATCTGTCCGTATTTAATATTTTGGTTGTTTTTCAACTTTCTTAGAATTATTTTTCAATTTCCTATACATATTCAATGTCTTGGTGTTCTTTTCAAACTCTAACTCTAAATTTTCAAAATCTTAGGTGTTCACAATAGGCTAGCCTGATCCAATCCCTTAAATTAAAATATGCATGCTAATGAACATTACTTTTTATTTTTCTTGATATGTTTCTTAACTTGATCTTTATTTTATTGTAGATGAACATCAAGTGACAAAAAATAATTAGATTGAAGGTTAGAAATGTCCATAACCCGAACAACAAATTACGCCTAATTATAGAAGTTTTGGGACAGCTTGCCACAAATTCTCTATATTTCTCTTACGATTTTGTTACGTGGTTAGACATCCCCGACTCTTTTCTTGACCATATTTTTGATGAAATCATAATGGTATGACCTTATAAATTATTTTATTGTTTGCATCTTCTAGTTATTATACATGTAAAACTGTGCCAAACTAATATATTTCATATTTTTTCAAGTCTCAGTTTCTTATTTTAACTTGTAGAGACTTCACAAGAAGAATATATTGGCTCGACAAAAGCAAAATATTTAAATACACTAGCAATCTCTCAAATACCAATACAATTTAAATATTGCATGTTAAAAAATCATTGACTCAATAACCTAATAGCGATAAATCAATAACATTTTTCTCACTTCGATTTTACAGTTAAACCGATTGTTGCACACCCTACCGATATAACGTGAAACATTTAAATAAAAATATTAAGTATGTAGCATCCATAACATTTTTCAATTAAACCACTATTTTATAAGTAAATCTTATCAAATACAATTTAACTTAAAATTATACTCAAAGTATAAAATTTCAATCTATCATATGATTCCTAAATATTTCATATGAAATATATTTATATAAAAAGATTATGCAAAACAGATATAACATAAACTTTCAAACAAAATATCAAATAGTATTTATTACCCATAACATATTTCAATTAAATCATTATTTCATAAGTAGGTTTTATCAAATTTGATCTAACTTGAGAAATTTAATCAACATGTAAAATGTCATCTATCATATAAATTCTAAAATATTTCGCAAGAAAATATATTTATAGATTTTTTTTAATGAAAAATCGACATAACAAGAAACTTTTTACAGAAATATCAAATATATATTATCCATAATATATTTTAATTAAATCACTATTTTATATATAATTTTTATCAAATTCAATCTAACGTGAGAAATTCAATCAAAGTGTAAAAGGTCTTATAAGTTAAAACTTTCTAACTATATTAGTATAGTAAATATAGTGAGTTTTGTTTGAAGAAAAATATAAAATATATTATAGTTGCGACAGATTCAAGTTCACCACAAACATGAGAACTAAATCAACATTCAATTCTTATTGATGATTATAGGAGAGGTTATTTAGAAAGAGAAAAATCATTCATTTTTTTTATATCAACGACGACGATGAGGAGGTAAGGGAGAGGGAGGAAATGAAAGGTGAGATATAGGGGAAGGGTGATGAGGAGGAGGAGGACGACGAAATGAAGGGTGAGAATAAAAGGAGAGGGCGATCATAATATGGATTATGAGGTGGAGGAGGGTGAAAGAGAATAGGAGTTGATCTTTTAATATGCATAATCAACAAAACATACATAGTTAAAGAAATATTGATGATCTCTATTTAATTGTACTACAATAATGTATGGAGTTGGGTGACTATAATAATTATAGCAGTCTCAAATTAAAAATTTTAATAATATTATGGAATGTTTGCATTCTTTCGGCTACTGATTATGAATTGTTGGAATGTGGTAGCACAAAAATGGAGTAGATATATCATACTTATCCTTGATAGTGATCAACCATACCTCATAATGGGGATTACAATCTATGTTTTACTTATGATAGAACTTTTACTTCTGCAAGTATCGACAAATTTTTTTTAAACATTCAGTAAATTTTTTGTGCAAAGCATAGTCGTTGTGAATTATATCAATTCACATTATACATTTATGGATAATAGTGATCCAAGCAGATTGTTCAAGTTGTATAGGACACTTTATACTCTAATATTTCGACACTACTTTTTAAACATTGAAATTACAGAATATTTATCAACCAATTTATCACACCATAATCTAGTCAATTTTTAATTAAAGCATCAAGTCAGACAATAGGGTGAGTCAGAAAATTATCTTTTTTACCCTTTTCTTTTCTTTTGATTTCTTTTCATTAGAAAACTAAAAATTACTCTCTTAGTCTTCATTCTCTACCTCACCTTCCTCTTATCTTCTTCACCATTAACTACCTATCATGCACTTTCACCGCATTTTTTGATTTATTTTCTTTAATTAAAAATTCATCTATCAGAAAATTGAAAATTACTCTTTTCATTGTATTCATCCCTTGCCTCACCATCTTCTTTATCTTATTCACCATCAACTAACTATCCACCTTCACGTCGTCTGTCATCCTCACCAAGCCTTCATATCCGTCTATCAAAACTTCATTACCACCAACTTCTTGATCCGTTGTCTTGTCTTCGGTGGCAGTGGTTATGATCAGCTTTTGTGCTGCCTGTAACACATAGAGTGAAGCTTTCAAGAGAATTGTGTGTTGGCAACTTATTTTCCAACTAATGATCTTATCATGTTCACTATTGTTCACGTGGGTTTGGTGCCAGCAACATCATCAAGTTCCGGCTAGTGCAATTCTGAATTTTTTACTCTAATTATTGTTAGTAAGAAGGATATAAGATTTGATATTTATTACTTAATTTATATATTTAGCGAATTTCTTAAGATATATCCAAGATTTGAGCAAAGGTCATTGGTAGAGGTAGATTCAATCTTTAAGGTTCTTAGCATTAAGTAGTTATATTTTCGTAACTATGGATTCATATCATATCTTACTATTTGTTGTAATTTAACTAATTTTTTAATTATAAATTTATACTTTGCACCAAAAGTAATGGTTACTTTTGGTTTTGCAAAAGTAGGATGTATTGCGGCGATTATATTACAACGGTTTTAATGAATCGCCGCAATGTGAAACATAATATGTCAGTTGTAAAGAGGAACATTTATGTATTATAGAAATGCTAAATCAAAACAAGTTCAAATTGTTAGCCTCCTACAATTACTTATTATTTTAGTAATGACACATATGTTAAACATGCCATATACAATCAAGAAGATTTCGTAATGAAAAAAATCATGAACCAAACATGCAAAGAATCAATTAAGGTGAAATTGAATGGTCTGGAATATTTCTTAAGTAAGAAACCAAAAGACCTTCATATAAAGAGAAGATCTTTGTGAGAAATCAGAGGAGAAGTTTTGGACGACGTAATATAATGAGAAAACTAGATATAAAAAAGGATCAGATTCCTTACATGGACATATATGATATGGACATGTATGAATATGGTATGCTAAGTCAACAAAGGAAAAACATATCTCACACTCGGACATATCTGATATGGACATTGCAAGAGAAATGAATTCTCAATCAAGGAATCCCTACTCATTCTTGATTGAACAAAAATTCCTTGGGTTTTCCTTTTAGAACAAGAAGGTAGTCAAAGAAAGAAGACTATATAAAAAGCATTGAAGATAGAAGAACCATTACACAAATTTACGGGGAACTATTCGCCTGTTTCATCTTTGAGTCTTCACAAAGCTTTGTAATCTTTATTTTACAAAAGTTAAAAAAATAAAAAGATAGAGTCGGTTTAATTATATTAGTCGAGGTTCTTTCACAAGATTTGAATATTAGAATAAGATTTAAAAATTGTTCAACTATTCTGTAACTCCATTCTCAACGTTGAAAGCTCTAAGAAAAACCCTTCAAACCCAAGGGGACAGGAGTAGAAACCATATTGGTGATCCAAACCATGATAAATTTTTATTCTTCCTTTCTCTTTTATTTACACCCTTTGGTTTAACTCTATTTTGTTAAGTTCACTAACCTGCAGGTGAGCTGACTATCACGAATGATCTGTCGACTTGAAAAAAGTCTTCAATTCATTGACCTTCTTAAACTGCAATTGGTATTATAGAAGGTGTCACTATTAAGTGCTTGCTTAATCGGACGTGAGTAAAGATCAAATGGTCAACTATCAAATTCCAAGAGCACTTTTTCAAGACGGACACTATCAACAAGACCACCATACCTCAATAGGCAACACTACTCATATTGGAATAATAAATTCAAGATCCTTTTATAATCAAATGGATTTCAAGATTGGGTGGTCGTCAAAAAGGGAACCAAAATCTATACCAGGACTCAGGGACAAGCAAAAGGAGAAATAATCAAGCATCTTTGACTTGAACAATTTCCAAAACTTTGAAATCATCAAAGAACAACAAGAAATAATTGAGACAATGCTAGAGCTACAATATTACTTTACTGTGCAATTAGCGGAGCTGAGTACGATAAGATATCAACCTGCAAAATCACAAAAGAAATGTGGGACAAACTGAAAGTAACCTACGAAGGTACTACCAAAGTGAAGGAAGCAAGGAGTCAATGAATATGAGCTTTTCAAAATGAAAGAAAACAAAGGCGTGGAATAAATATTTGCACGATTTAGCAATATTGTACAAGCTAAAATCTTTATGGATGGTCTATTCTGATCTATTCCAATGGCCTTCAGGTCAAGAAGCTTGTAAGAAATCTCCCAAAAGCATGAAAAACCAAGGCCGTCATTTTAGAAGATGGAGTTCTCCATAACATGACCTATGATGAACTACAAGGAAATTTTATTGTTTATCAACAAAATTACTTAAACAGGTAACAAGAAAGAGAAGAAAAAATATGTAGCCTTTAATGTCGTAACCTAGAGAGAAGAAGAACTCATACACGGAGATAATAATGAAGTAATGACTATTATAAATTATGGAGTAAGGCAAATTCAAAAAAAAGGCATCATAGACCTCAAGGTTACAAGAACAATGAATTCACAAAAAATGATGATCACTGCTATCATTGCGATAAACCAGGTCATATTAAATAAAACTATCTAGAATCAAGGAGAAGATCTTCAAAGAAGAATAAAAACTTTGGACTCTGGAGTGATGAAGATGAGACTAAAGATGATACAGAGATAGCAAATATATGCTTTCATGGTAGTCGACAAATCCAATTAGGTAAGACCTTTTAACAGTCATAATTACAATCTCCTTTAATCAAATATTGATATGATTACTAATGAACTTTAAAATATTATTAATGAATATAATAAAATTATTCAAAAAAACAAATTGGCAAGCTTAGCTGAAACAAAAGCTTGAAGAAGAAAGAAGGAACTGGTAAATTCAACTTGAAATAGGGCAAATTGAAAATGATTTTCTTCAAGAAGAACTTGATGATGTGAAAATGCAATTAAATAGCATTGGAAAATCACCAAGTCACAGTTTTTCCAAATCAAATTTTGTTAACCCTAAATCAACTTCTTTACCAGAGTCTATCAATTCTGCTAGAACCTCTTTCTTTTTTTATGGATCGATTTACTAAACATGTGAAAAAAAGAGGCACAAATCACACAATTGTAGATAATAATCTAAAGGAATTTGGATTTGGATGCTTAAAGGAAGCATATCTAACCCTCGAGAATCAAAGACCACTTGGGTACCTTAATAAAATTAATTTTTTTATTTTACAGGAACATATCCATAAGAACTGTAGGAAAGGAATGTGGGTAATAGACAACTGATATTTTAGATACATGACCAGAAAGAAAGAAAATTTTTTCTCTCTAAGCAAAACTTAAAGGTAGTTCAATCAAATTTAGCGATAATGCAAAAGAAAAGGTCATAAGAGTCAGCTCTGTGAAGCTCATCTTCTTATGCGAACTCATTAAAGTGTATCGCATAGATAGACTCAAATATAATTTGTTGAGTATCTACCAACTGTATGATGCAAGATTTAGAGTATCCTTCAGAGCTGAGAATTGCTCCATCAAGTATGAAAAAAGCAATATCACTCTTATTGTTGATCTTATCGATAATAATTATGTTTCAAAAATCCTAAATTTGCTAATTTGACATATCTTACTGTGCAAACCAATGACACATGGTTGTGGCATAGAAAACTTAGGCATGCTAGCATACATGCCATTGAAAAACTTTCTAGACTTGAATTGATGAACGATCTGCAAAGCTGAAGTTTGAAAAAAATCACATATGTGATGCTTGCCAACTTGGTAAACAGACTTTAATATCTTTTAAAGTCAAAGAGATTTTAAGCACTACCATACCCCTTCAAACAATCCACATAGATCTGTTTGGCCCTACCATGGCCATATGCATTGGTGGAAAAAGATAGATACTTGTTATAGTTTATGATTACTCTTATTTTACCTGGGTAATATTTATTGATCTTAAGCATGAACTATTCATTAATTTTGAGATCTTTTATAGAAAAGTACAAAGAGAAGTAGTGTACTTAAACATGTATATTCATAGCAATCGTAGAGGAGAATTCAAAAATAAGCTTTTGAGGATTATTATGCTCAAAATGGCTATTTTCAGAACTTTTTGTCTCCTCGATCCCCTCAGCAGAATGACATTGTTGAAAAAAAAATAGATCTCTCTTTGATACGGCTAGAATCATACTACTGGAATAAAACTTACCTGATCTTTTCTAGGTAGAGGCAGTAAGCACCACGTGTCATACTATCAACATGTGTCTTATCAAATCAATTCTTAAGAAGACACCTTACGAACTGTGGAGAGAAAAGAAGCCTAAAATTATCTAGCTACTTTTATCCTTTTGGATGCAAATGTTTTATCCATAATAATGGTAAGAATAACTTGGAAAAGTTTGATCCACGAAGAGACGAAAGTAGTTTTCTCGGTTACTCTTTTACCAGTCGTGCTTATGGAGCTTATAACAAAAGAACCTTATTTGTTGAAGAATATATGCACATAGTATTTGATGAATCTACTACCATTTCTATGAGCTTGAGTTTTTTTGAGGAACAATTAAATGATACTCAACGCAAACCCCTTCTTGAGACTGGACCTGAGCCAGTCAACTCTGAGTCAACTATGGCCCAATCAAAGTCAACTCTTGTTGCTAAAGTATTAAAAACAAATGTTCCAAGAGAATGGAGATATAATCTTTCAAAAAGACTTTATAGTTTGAAATCCAAATGATCAAATGAGAACCTCTCTAAGAAAATAAGCATTAATGGCATTTATGTCTCAAATTGAGCCCAAAAAGATTGATGAAGCCATTAAATATGAATTATGGGTTAAAGTTGTGAAAGAAGAACTAATAGTTTGATAAAAATCAAGTTTGGAATTTGGTTGAAAGACCAAAAAATTGCTCAGTTGTTGGGACCAAATGGGTATACAGAAATAAATTGAATGAAGAAGGTAAGGTTATTAGAAATAAGGCCAGACTAGTGACCCAAGGTTACTCCTAGCAGAAAGGTATTAACTACAATGAAACCTTTGCTCCTGTGGCAAGGTTGGAATCAATTCAGATTCTTTTAGCATTTGCTGATTTTAAATGTTTTAAATTATATTAAATGGATGTCAAAAATTCTTTTTTTTTAAAATGGTTTCATTATTAATAAAGAGGTCTTTGTTAAACAATCTCCTATATTCGAAAATTCTTCATATCCAAATCACGTGTTTAAATTCTTAAAGGCACTCTATAGTCTCAAACAAGCTCCAAAAGCATGGTATGAGAGACTGAGTACCATTTTGTTAAACAATAACTTTTAGAGAAGAAAAATAGATGCCACTCTTTTCACTTAAAATTTGAAATTTAGCTTGCTTATCATACAAATATATGTGGATGATATTATTTTTGATAGTCCTAACATTTCTTTGTGCTAGAATTTTGCAAATCTTATGCAAGGAGAATTTGAAATGAGCCACATGAGAGAACTCACATTCTTACTAGGATAAAAATCAAGCAAACACCCAAAAAAACATTTATCAGTCAAACCAAATACACAAAAGAGCTTATTAAAAAATTTGAAATGGAAAAAGGGAAAGCATTCGAAACTCCGATGAGTCCCTCAACAAATCTTGACTTGAATTCATTCAAAAAAAATGTTGATGTAAAGATGTACAGAGGAAAGATTGGACCATTTCTCTATTTGACCGCAAGCCGACCAAATATTATGTTCAACGTTTGCAAATGTGCTAGGTTTCAGTTGGCTCCCAAGGAGTCCCACCTTACTGATGTCAAAAGGATTATTTATTATCTCATTGGGACTCAGTACATTGGAATATGATATCCCCATTCCTTAAATATTTATTTAATTGGTCATTCGTATGCTAACTTTTTAGGTGATAAAAGTGATCGAAAGAGCAGTAGCGGAACTTGTCAAATTCTTGGGGATCCCCAATCTTTTGGAACAACAAGAAATAAACCCCAGTTGCCCAATTTACCACCAAAGCTAAATACATCGCTATTGATAATTGTGGCACTCAGATATTATGGATTATGCATCAATCACTTTTTTCAATCTTTTCAAATCTTTTTACTGCTAGAACACGTTTTCTGTTAATTATTTCCCTCTGGTTCGACTGCGCCCCTCCTTTTTTTCCTCACTCATATATTCTCTAGCCTTTTTACCTTTCCCATGTATATATACTTCTCTTTCAAACCTTCCTTTTAAATTCCGCTTTTTTACCTCTCATTTTCCCTTATTTAAAAAAATCCTTTTCTTTCCTCCCTCTCATCCATCCCTTTATGTCGTAAACCAAATCAATGGCTCACCCTCTAAAAATTTTGTGGATTGGTACTCTAACAATCAAGACCACGTTCTTATCACAAGATCTTTCAAATAAGTCCCCTCTCAATCCTTTCACTCTGTTAACCCTAAAAAATGCACATCTACCTCTTCCTCCTCCCTTCGAAAGAAACCTAAATAACATTTTTTATAATCTTTTCCTCTAGAAGACATGCATAAGTTCTAGATCTGAGGGCCGAGGTGGCTGGTTATCATTTCTACGTGTTCGAAGAGGAGGCATTTTTTGCCACATGAAAGCACGAGTAAGAAGCGGATAGAGGTACTGAATGCACGATAGATCATGAAAGAAGAGATGATTTCCTAGAATGCTTCATAGCCACTTGCTCATAGATGTGACGCGCTTTACATCGATGATCAGGAATCTATGTAACGTGGCTTGTCTGACTACCTAGGACTATCTAAACCTTAGTTTCTGATACCAAGTTTGTAATGCCCTAAACATCTGATTTTTAGGATGCCACACGGTGCTTCGAACTACAAGTAGCCCTAAGCTAACCCTGGCTGCTTTCTACAAAATCTGAATCTCAAAATAGGGAAATATAGATATAAAATTATAACGAATACGAAAATATCATCTGAGGCATATTAATCTCACAAGTTTTAGTAAAGCAACGCTGAAAAATTAGAGTACTGAAACATAGTCTAAAACCTAAATCTAGTAGTCCGACAAGCCTCTACTATCTGAATCTACAGAGTCACTGGGACAGGCCCCCAGTTGACTCAACTATCTGAAATGAATAAAGGAACAACTACTAATAAACTGGAAATCTAAATGACTAAGTCCTCGAACTATAAGGACTCACCAAATGCAGGGATGTAGATGAGATACTTGAAAATCACTCTCGTTGCGTGACTGAGCTCCCGAACGTACATTATGAGATAATACAGCACATAGACGTATATGTGGATTAGTACTTGATGATGTACTGAGCATATGGGGGTGCATGCAATAAGTAAACAATATCATCACAATTTATGAAATCATGCATGTTAAATGTAAATGAGACACTTAGGCTCGAGTAATCTGAAATCTGAAAGTAAAACCATGAACAATAAAGCATGCAATCTAAATCTTGTAAGTCATCACACTTAGTTCTGAAATCTATATTTCTATTTTATTTCTCAAATTACATAGGCTAAGTGAAGTCTGAAAACTTATTCTGTATATCTTAAGGCTTCAAATCAATAAATTGTTTTAAGAGTAGGAGACATCTTATGGGAGGTTGTTCTTACCGACATACACCATGTGAGCATCCATGAATTCCCATGACTAGCCCTCATTAGGTAGGTTGTTCTACCCTTTCCATCAGAATAAAACTTCTAATCTGAGTGATCACAATCTGATTCATCCATGTAAAAGTGGGAATAAATCTGAATCTGTACCTACAGTGGCACATAGTTCTGGGGTATGAAACCGTAGTAAGGTACCCATCTCGGTGATAAATACTATTCCCAATCTTATGCTCAAAATCCTAAGAAAATCCACTTTTAAAATAATCTAATGGTTTATAATAAAACCAACTATATATCTGTAAAGATAAATCGGTAATCTGAATCTGTGAAGTGGATTTCATTATCTTATTTTAGGACCAAAAAGTTCAAATCTTTATCTAAAATCTGAAAATAATCTTATCTAAGGGTGCTCATAGCACAAATAATCTTTAAATAACAACCTTAATCAGGGCTTAATAAACCATGCATCAATTTTAGGCTAAAACATCTCAAAATTCAAACTTAATAATGTAAACATTCATAATTCAACATAAAATCTGGAAATCTCAACAATATGCATGGAAATATAATCATGATCTTGAAATTCAAATTCAAAATCATGGAAAATCTCATAATCTTGCAAATAATGATAATGTGTATAAACCCTAACTTGAATTTCATAGGAAATCAAATAAATTGCAGTTAATTGGTAATTAAAATAAAGTTTTGGGCACAAGGATGAAAGAATTATACTTTTTCAAACCTCACATACCTTAATTGATGATCTAGTTGGAAATACTTGGATCTCTATTGATGCTTTGGAGATGAATTATTGAAGTTCTTGACTTGGGAATTCTAAATCTTGAGTTTCCTTGGAAGATTAATGGAGGAATTTGAGTTGCTTGGGAAGAAAGCTTGATGAGCTAGGGTTTTGCTTGAGAGAGATTTGATGAAAAGTGTATGTAAATTGCTTTAAAGGGGGTTAATTCGTTGTTTAAGACGGATTAGGGGCTGGGAGAATGACCAAAATGCCCTCTTTAAACCCCCAAATAAAACTGAAAAATATAATATTTTGCGAACTGGGTGGCCACCATGATGCGCCACTATTGCGATGGCTCACTAGAATTTGGACGAGCGGGAACTGGGCTCACTCCACTATGCGCCACAATCGCGGAGCCCTTATGTTTGTCATTCTGACCACTGGCTCGACGCGCCACCATCTTGAAGTCTCACTGGAAATTGTCAAATGAGAAATTGGCCCTCTCCGCGATGCGCCAATATCGCGAAGGGCCACTGAAAAATGACAATTAGGATTTTACACTGCTCCGCGATGGGCTAAGGGTCCAAATGATGGTGTTTTACGACTGGAACTTAAAATAGCCATAACTTCTTACTCGGTTATCGGATTTAGGCAAATCTTAAATAGTTGGAAATCTAATTCAATTTCCTACGCAATGGAAAGTCTAAATATAAAGAGTTACACACAAAAATAATTATTCCTTATTTTGGAAGCCATCCTTTAACATTCTAAGGACAAATTTTAGCTAGACAAAGTACGAAGTATTACAATATCCCCCCCTTGGGAATATTCATCCTCGAATGTGGCTAGTTAAGCTTAAATTTCTAAGGAATCTGAGAATATTCGGTAGCATGCATAACTAAAATAAACTGAATAATTGAATCTAAATTATTCTGAGCTTTTGAGTAAATCTGTGAGTGCATGAA
>NC_061121.1:216825303-216863337 GCF_002878395.1 Capsicum annuum
ATGAACTTACATAAGGACAGCTATATAGTTGAACATGCAATTAGAAAAGAACTGAATTAAGGAAGAGTATTACCTTCGGCTATATCTAAGTTTGTGGAGAAGAGATGAGGGTACTTGGCTCTCATATCTTCTTCTGCTTCCCAAGTTGCGCCCTCAACAGACTGATTCCGCCAAAGCACTTTGACGAAGGGAACTTCTTTGATCCTTACTTTATGAATCTGATGACCTAAAATCTCAACTAGAATCTCTTCGTATGAAAGGTTCTTCTGAATATCTGAGCTTCCTAAATAAACTACAACAGTAGATTCACCGATACTCTTCTTAAGCATAGAGACGTGAAATATAGGATGAGCGACTGACAAGTCTACAGGCAAATCAAGTTCATTAGCTACTTTCCCAATACGACTCAAAATTCTATAAAGGCACATACCGGGGACTAAGATTCCCCTTCTTGCCAAATCTCTTCACCCTTTTTATGGGTGAAATCTTCAGATATATCGAATCACCAACCTCAAACTCGAGGTCCCATCTTCTCACATTTGCATAGGATTTCTGATGACTCTGGGCTACTTTCAATCTTTCCCTAATCAACTTAACTTTCTCCATAGCTTCATACACTGCATCAGGCCCAAGTAAAGCGGCCTCACCCACTTCAAACCAACCTATGGGTGATCTACATCTCTTCCCATAAAGATCTTCAAACGGGGCCATCTGAATGCTAGAATGATAACTGTTATTATAAGTGAACTCAATCAATGGCAAATACTCATCCTAACTACCTTTGAAATCAAGAGCACATGCCCTCAACATATCTTCTAGAGTTTGGATGGTCCTCTCTGCCTGACCATCTGTCTGAGGGTGAAAAGTTGAACTAAGGTGGACTTGGGTACCAAGACCCTTCTGAAAAGCTCTCCAAAACTCGAAAGTGAACTGAGTACCCCTATCTGAAATTATAGACTAAGGCACTCTATGCAACCTAACTAACTCTCGGATATACAACTTAGCATAATCCTCAACTGTACAGGACATATGAATTGGCAAGAAATACACTGACTTAGTCAACACGTCTACAATAATGAAAACCAAATCATGATGACGACGAGAATAGGGTAAACCAGTCATAAAGTCTATATTCATCTCTTCCCACTTCCGAATGGGGATACCAAACTCTTACAATGTACCACTAGGTCTTTGGTACTCTACCTTAACTTGTTGACAAGTTGCACACTTTGCTACGAACTCCTCTATATCTCTCTTCATACCACTCCACCAATAGATTTCCCGTAAGTCGTGGTACATCTTGGTACCACTTGGATAAATAGAATAACATACACCATGCATTTCCTCCATAATACGCTGCCTCAAATCATCAGCACATGAAACACACAATCTACTTTGATATCTCAACACTCTATCTCCCCCTTAGGAGAAAAATTCTACCTTTTAGTCTTTGACTAACTCCTTCAATTTGACCAAACTAGAATCTATGTCTTGCTTCTCCTTCACTTCCAAAACTAGGAAAGATTTGAAACTACTCTAAACCCAAACATTACCTTCAGCTGAATCAACCAACCTGACACCCAATCTAGCCAAACGATGAACTTCTCAAGCTAACTCTTTCTTACCATTCTCTACATAAGCAACACTGCCCATTGACAACCTACTAAAGGCGTCTGCCACTATATTGTCCTTGCTCGAATGGTACAACACACTCATATCATAGTCTTTTAGCAACTCTAACCACTTTATCTGACGGAGATTCAACTCACTCTGAGTAAACACATACTACAAGCTTTTGTGGTCTGTGCATACATCAACATGAACACCATTTAGATAGTATTTCCAGATTTTCAAAGTAAACACCACAACAGCTAATTCCAAATCATGGGTTGGGTAATTCTTTTCATGAGGCTTTAACTGTCTATAAGCATAGGCTATAACCTTACGTCTCTACATCAATACACGACCCAAACCAACTCTAAAGGCATCACAATACACCACGAAACTATTTGTACCATCAGGTAATGCTAACACAGGGGCTGAGGTGAGTCGAGTCTTTAACTCCTGTAAAATCTTCTCACAGAAATCTGACCACAGGAACTTAAATTTCTTTTTGGTCAATCTAGACATAGGAGATGCAATAGACAAGAAACCTTTAACAAAATGTCTGTAATAACTAGCAAGACCTAAGAAACTTCTAATGTCTGACAGAGAGATAGGTCTAGGCCAATTTCTTATGGCTTTTGTATTTTGGGAATCGACTCTAATGCCATAGGTGGAAACAATATGACCGAGAAAGGCTAATGATCTTAGCCAAAATTCACACTTATTGAATTTGGTAAACAATTGATGATCTCTAAGAGTTTGATACACAATTATAAGATGGTCTGCATGATCATCCTCACTACGCAAGTACACAAGTATATCATCTATGAATACTATGACAAACATGTCTAGATATTGTGAATACTCAATTCATAAGGTCCATGAAAACTGCTGGAGCATTGGTTAGCCCGAAAGACATGACTAAAAACTCAAAATAACCATAATGGGTTCTGAAAGTTGTCTTTGGAATATCACATTCCCTTACCTTAAGCTAATGATAGCCGGATCTAAGGTCTATTTTTAAGAAATAAATGGCACCTTGTAATAGATCAAAACAGTCATCAATTTTAGGAAGAGGGTATTTATTCTTAATTGTGACCTTATTTAGCTGACTATAGTTGATGCACATTCGCAAAGAACCATCTTTCTTTCATATGAATAGGATGGGAGTGCCCCATGGAGAAATACTAGGCCTTATGAAACCTTTATCTAAAAGATCTTTGAGTTGCTCTTTCAACTTTTTAAGCTCGGCATGAGCCATACGATAAGGGGGGTAGAAATAGGCTGAGTATCTGGGAGAAGGTCAATACCAAATTCTATTTGCCTATCGAGAGGTACCCCTGGGAGATCTTTTGAAAAAACATCAGGGAACTCATTGACTACTGACTTACTAAATTGTTGGAGTCTCAGACTTTGTGTCTTTGACTCGAACTAGATGGAAGATAAACCCTTTAGAAATCAAATTTTTGGCTTTGAGATATGATATGAAATGACTCTTGGAATACACTGAATTACCTGACCACTCAAAGAATGGCACATCTGGAAACTGAAACTTCACCACTCGAGTACGATAATCTATAGAAGCATAACAGGAATGGAGCCAATCCATACCAAAAATAAGATCAAAATCAACTATATCTAACTCTATCAAGTCTACTAACATGACTTTATTAAGGACAGTGATAGGTCACTTCTTGTAGATTTGTTTAGCAACAACTGACTCACCTACTTAAGTAGAAACTAAGAAAGGCTCAGGGATCTTTTTAGAACTTATCTCAGAATTTACTATAACTAATTGGGTCAAATAAGAGAAACTCGACCCAGGGTCTAACAACACGTAAACATAAAGATGAAATACATGAAGCATACCATTAACAACATCTGGTGAATCTCCCTGCTCCTGGAGAGATGGTAAAGCATAAAATTGATTTTGACACTGACCGCCACCAGTACTGGATGATGCACCCTGAGAAGGGGCTGGGCGGCCTAAAGGAGCTGGTGCACTATTAGCCTGAGTCTGGGGACGAACATCTCTATTTCCCCACCTAGCATGCGGGCACTCTTTGATTCCATGACCCTCCTGGCCACAACCATAACAATATTTTTAATCCCACAAACATTCACCTCCATGATTCTTACCACACTTAGCATATGGGGGGTGATGAGACTTCCCACTCACACTATTCTGAGATTTGGACATAGAAGACTTACCCCACTATTTCTGTCTATTTCTGGGTGCAGGAGCACTGGTTGAAGAAGGTGCGGACATAGATGACCGATTCTAAAATTGTGAATAATTTCCTCCTCCAGATATATTCTGTCCATAATTAAACTGCCCTGTTCTAGACTTTATATTTACTCTCTCTCTTTTCTTCATTTTCTCTGCCTCAATCTGCTGAGCATACATTATTAACTGAGAAAGATCCATGTCTCTAGTAAGCATAGCAGTCCTACACTCCTTAACTACCATCCCAGACACACCAGTCACAAACTTACTCATGTTTTACCTAGGGTCAGCCATCTGGTCAGGGGCATATTTAGACAATTAGTTAAACTTGAGGTAATACTCATTTACTGTCATCGAGCCCTACATCAGGTTTATGAACTCTTCTATCTTCACTTTCCTCATCTCAAGTAGGAAGAACTTGTCTAAGAATGCATCCTGAAATATCTGCCAAGTCATGGGAGCTGTATTCTCCCTTCTACTCTTCTTCCACATCACTGCCAATCATAAGCAACATCTTTCAGCCTATAGGATGCCAATTCTACACTCTCCTCTTCATAAACATGCATAATTTGGGTGATCTTCTTCACCTCATCAAGATAAAGCTATGGGTCCTCACCTACTTTTGACCCAGAGAATTTCGGCGGGTTCATTTTGGGACTGCATCCTGACAATTACCATAAATATTAGTTGTCACAGCTTGGCTAGCACCTGAAAGGCAGTCTAAAACTCTGCATGTGACACATTCTCGTTCAAAGGTTCAGAGGGATGAGGTGGTTAGTTATCGTTTATGCGTGCTCGACGAGGAGGCATTTTCTATCACGTAAAAGCATGAGTTAAAAGCAAATAGAGATACTGAATGCACGATTGATCATGAAAGAAAAAATGACTTCCTAAAATGCTTCATAGCCTCTTGCTCATAGATGTGGAGCGGTTTACACCAATGATCAAGACTCTATGTAATGCGTCTTCTATGACTACCTAGGACTCTCTAAACCTTAGGCTCTGATACCAATTTTGTAACACCTAAAAATTTGATTCTTGAGATGCCACATGGTGCTCCGAACTACAAGTAGCCCTTACCTAACCCTGGCTACTTTCTATGAAATCTGAATCTCAAAATAGGGAAACATAGATATGAAATTATAATGAATGCATAAATATCATCTGAAGCATATTAATCTCACAAGTCTTAGTAAAATAACGTTGAAAAAATAGAGTACTAAATCATAGTCTAACAACTGAATCTAGTAGCCCAACAAGCCTCTACTATATGAATCTAGAGAGTCACTGGGACAGGCCCCCAGCTGACTCAACTATCTGAAATAAATAAAGGAATAACTACTAATAAACTGGAAATCTAAATGACTAAGTCCTCGAACTATGAGGACTCACCAAATGCAGGGATGTAGATGAGATGCTCAAAAATCACTCTCGCTGCGAGACTGAGCACCTGAACCTACATTATGACATAATGTAGCACATAAACGTAAATTTAGAATAGTACTTTGATGATGTATTGAGTATATGGGGGTGCATACAATAAGTAAATAATATCATCACAATTTATGAAATCATGCATGCTAAATGTAAATGACTCACTTAGGCTCGAGTAATCTGAAAGCTGAAAATAAAACCATGAACAATAAAGCATGCAATCTAAATCTTATGAGTCATCTCACTTAGTTTTGAAATCTGTATTTCTGTTCTATTTCTCAAATCACATAGGCAAAGTGAAGTCTGAAAACTTATTCTATATATCTTAAGGCTTCAAATCAATAAACTGTTTTAAGAGTAGGGGACATCCTATGGGAGGTTTTTCTAACTGACATACACCATGTGAGCATCCATGAAGTCCCACGACTGGCCCCCGTTAGGTAGGTTGTTCTACCCTTGCCATCGAAAAAGAACTTCTAATCTGAGTGATCGCAATCTGAGTCATCCATGTAGAAGTGGGAATAAATCTGAATCTGTACCTACGGTGGCACGTAGTTCTGGGGTATGAAATTGTAGTAACATACCTATCTCGGTGATAAATACTACTCTCAATCTTATGCTCAAAATCTTACAAAAATCTACTTTTAAAATAATCTAATGATTTATAATAAAACCAACTGTATATTTGTAAAGATAAATCGGTAATCTGAATATGTGAAGTGGATTTCATTATCTTAGCTTAGGACCAAAAAGGTCACATCTTTATCTAAAATCTAAAAATAATCTTATCTGAGGATGCTCATAGCACAAATAAACTTGAAATAGCAACCTTAATCAGGGCTTAATAACCCATGCATCAATTTTAAGTTAAAACATCTGAAAATTCATACTTAATAATGTAAACATTTATAATTCAACGTAAAATCTGGAAATCTCAACAATATGTATGGAAATATAATCATGATCTTGAAATTCAATTTCCAAATCATGAAAAATCTCATAATCTTGCAAATAATGATAATGGGTATAAACCCTAACTTGAATTTCATAGGAAATCATATAAATTGCAGTAAATTGATAATTAAAATAAGTTTTGGTCACAAGGATGAAGGAATTATCCTTATTCAAACTCCACATACCTTAATTGATAATCTAGTTGTAAATACTTGAATCTTGGATCTCTATTGATACTTTGGAGATGAATTCTTGAAGTTCTTGACTTGGGAATTCTAAATCTTGAGTTTTCTTGGAAGATTAATGGAGGAATTTGAGTTGCTTAGGAAGAAAGCTTGATGAGATAGGGTTTTGTTTGAGAGAGATTTGATGAAAAGTGAATGTAAAGTGCTTTAGAGGGGTGTAATTCGTTGTTTAAGATGGACTAGGGGCTGAGAGAATGACCAAAATGCCCTCTTTAAACCCCCCAAACAAAACTGAAAAACACAATATTTTGCAAACTGAGTGGCCACCGCGATGCGCCACTATCGCGATGGCTCACTGAAATGGACGAGTGGGAACTGGGCTCACTCCGCGATGCGCCATAATTGCGAAGCCTTTATGTTTGTCATTTTGACCACTGGCGCGACGCGCCACCATCGCGAAGTTTCACTGGAAATTGTCAAACGGAAAATTGGCCCTCTCTGCGATGATCCAATATCATAGAGGGCCACTGGAAAATGACAATTAGTATTTTACACTGCTCCGTGATGTGCTAAGGGTCCAAATGATGGTGTTTTATGACTGGAACTTAAAATAGCCATAACTTCTTACCCGGTTATCGGATTTAGGCGAATCTTATATCGTTGGAAAGCTAATTCAATTTTCTACGCAATGGAAGGTATAAATATAAAGAGTTACACATGAAAATAATTATTCCTCATTTTGGAATTCATCCCTTAACATTCTAAGGACAGATTTTAGCTAGACAAAGTACGGGGTATTACAACTTGTCCTCTTCTTTTTGTTTGGTCTTTATAAGGGGTACTTTGTTACTCTCTCCTAATTACTGCATGTACATAGATACTGTATTTCTCTTTTAATGCATCTATTTTTCTATATGCCATCTATTTTTGTCTGCCTTGTTTGTTTTTGTTCTTATGCTTTTTTATAATACCAAAGGGGGAGAAAAATCCCATCAGTAAAGAAGTTGGCTACAAGCTAGAGGGTGCTTGCTGCAGATATAAAGGAGCTAGCAACAAGCCAGGGGAAGCTTCCAGAACAGGAAAGTTAACTAATGTTTATGTTGTCATTACCAAAAAGAGGAAGATTGTTAGCCTCCTACAATTACTTATTATTTTAATAATGATAAACTAACATAAGTTAAATATACAGGACCAAATCAAGAAGATTTTGTGATGGAGAAAATCATGAATGAAACATGGAAAGATCAATTAAGGCGACATTGGATGATCTAAAATATTTCTCAAGTAAGGAACCAAAAGACCTTCATATAAGGAGATCTCTGGTAGCAATCAGAGGAGAATTTTTGGACAACACAATATTACGAGAAGACTAGAGATGAAAAAGGATCATATTTATTACATGGACATATCTGATATAGACATGTATGAATTATGGTATGTTAAGTCAGCAAAGCAAAATAATATCTCACATACGGACATATCTGATATGGACGCTGGAAAAGATATGAATTCTCAATCAAGGAATCCCTACACATCCTTGATTGAACGAAAATCCATTGGGTTTTTCTTTTAGAGAAAGAAGGAAGGCGAAGAAAGAAAAGTATATAAAGTCATTGAAGATAGAACAATCATCATGCAACTTCACAAGGAACTACCCACCCGTTTCGTCTTTGAGTCTTCACAAAGCTTTGCAATCTTTAGTTTACAATAGTTACAAAAAGAAAAAGATAAAGTCAGTTTAGTTATACCAGTCGAGGCTGTATCACAAGAGTTGAACAATAGAATAAGATTCAGAAATTGTTCAACTATTATGTAACTCCATTGTCAATGTTGAAAGCTCTAAATAAAACCCTTGAAACCTAAGGGCATTGGAATAGGCACTACACTGGTAATCCGAACCAAGATAAATTTTTGTGTTCTTTCATTATTTATTATTGACGCCTTTTGATTTAACTCCTTTTTTTAAGTTCACTAACTTGTAGGTGATTTGATTATCGAGGCTGATTAGTCGACTCGAAAAAAAAATCAATTCACACCCCTCCCCCCATCTTGAATTTCACAAATCAGTTGGAAGCTTTTCACTTTCTCTATAGGGAAGTCATCACAGGTTCAACCTCAGGCTCAAGCTTCATCCTCATCATCTTATCAATCTGTGGTTCCATCTTTATCATTATATGGAGTGTCTTCTCAATCTGATGCTCCATCTTCATCTAATTGAGTGTGTTCGGAGCCTACTAAACATAAAGATAATAAAGACAATCGTGATTGGCTTGTCGATGTTATAGGTATATATAAATTTTAAAGTGATTTGAATATTTGATATACTTATCTTCGTGAATATATTTTATTGAGAATGCTGGTTATCTACTACTCCATCCAGAAATCAGTGTCACCAATATTGAAGCAGAGTTAACTGCTTTCACATAGGCACTAGCCCATTATGTGGCTATGATAATGAATAAACTGGAGCTAAAATTGATTGCTTACTGTGCACGTATTTTGTCCTTTTGTTCCAACTTCTTTGAATTCTTGAATTAGCGTTACTTTTTATTTTTCTTGGTTTGTTTCTAAACTTTATCTTTATTTTATTGTAGATGAACATCAAGCGACAAAACGATTAGACATGATGGTAGAAATGTCCATAATCTGTACAAGAAATTATGGATAATTGTAGAACGTAATGAATATGGTACACCTATTGAAAAAGCAGGATCGGCCTAATTGTAGGAGTTTTGGTGCAGCTTTCTACAAATTCTCTATATTTTCCTTTCATCTTTGTTAAGTGGCCAGACATGCGCGACTCTTTTTCCGACTGTGTTTTTGATGAAATCATAATGTTACGGCCTTATAATCTATTTTGCTTTGTTTGCATCTTGTAGTTATTATATATGTAAAACTATGTTAAACTAACATATTTCATATTTTTTGAAGCCTCGATTTCCTATTTTAACTTGTAGAGTCTTTGCGAGAAGAATACATTCGCTTGACTAAAACAAAGTCCTCATATCGGTGGTGCTAAGAGTTTGCCTAGAGAAGGACTGAAATGATAATTTGATATGATGTGCTTAGATAAGAACATTCTTAATTAATTACTAATATCTTACTAATAATTACTAATTCTATATTTTAAGCCCATATATGTATATAGAATGCTAATCATCCATCACTCCATTCTGTACACAATAGTGATCCATGACTGAGTACTAACCATCTTTTGACTTCCTGTTAATCTTCTGTGCATTAACCTTCAAGTTTAGCTCGGAGGTCCAAAGGATCAGTAATTCTCAAATCCTGCATATTCCTGTTAAAGCGGAGATTCCAAGTGTTGTCTTTCTTGCATTGAGCTATAGTGGAATCTAAGTTATAGAGTATTTGTCCGTTATAATATGAATATTTTTCTTATTTTATCTTTAGTTTGTGTTAAAACTACAATAGTGTTTTTAAAAAAAATCTACAATAGTTTTATTGAGTTTATAAATAGGGTGCTCAAATAGGATGTAAATGGAATATAGATATTATTATTGTAACAAAGAATTGTTGAACGATTACAGCGACTTTAAACTGTCCTAATATGAATATTAGTTTCACTTTTTATTTTCAATTACAGTAGTTATATAAACCTCCATTAATACATAATAAAATAATTTGTATTAGTAAAAAGGCAAGTTACGAAAAATTCAATACCCCCCCCCCCCCCCCCCCCCCCTTCCGCCCTTTTTTTTAAGTGATGACTACTCCTTTATTTTATTTTTTTTGGTACTGATGACAAAAAAAGGCCTCAAATTAGAAATTTGATGAGTAAAATAAAGGATGATTTGTTTTCAATTTTTTGTAATCGAAATTGTTTTTATTGGGACTGGTAGGGCTCAAACCCGTCACTTCTGCCTTGGTTCCAGTGTAGAAAATTCGATTTTTCTTTTAATCTCCAGATTTGGTAGCTAAAGTACTATAATATCAATTGGAAAAAAAAACTAATCCATCTCAACTATAAAATCTATTTATCAAGAACGATTGTGAGTTTGTAAAGTGATCCAAATAAAAACTTTATAGTGAATAAAAAATTATGTATTAAAATATCAATGTTCTTGTCCTTTATATGGTCAGGATTATTAAGTATTAATAATGGAAAGTTTTACTTGATGAAAAACGTAACAACAATTTTGCTTTATTTTTCCTATTCCCAAAACAATATATTCTGAGACTGATGATATTGAAAACAAAAAACAGTGCTAATGGATACATCATGCAATTTGGCAGGGCTGTCCAATTTGGTACTCGACTTGATTTTTTACATCATGGTTTTCAATCGTATTCAAGAATTACGACATCCTACAACAACATATTCATTAAAAGTTTCTTTGAAGAATTTTCTCCGTTAATGATTTGTACGAGTACGAAAAAAAGAATTTATTAATACAAGCTTATACGGGGCGATAAGGGTAAAACGATTTTTAACGTCTCATTATCCTTCTCCAACAATTGAGGATGTTGTGGCTCTTCACATGGTTGGCTCACTTTACAAGATGAGTTTGATTCCTCATCTAACTTTTCAATCCTTTCTCTTATCGGTCAATCTACCTTCCTCGCCTTAAATATATTATGAGTAAAATTATTATAACCAAGAATCCATAAACAAAACCAAATAATTTTGAGGTCAGGGCAATAATTAAGGCTTGGGACCGGAAGCGATGCAATGACTTTGTTGTCCTAAAACCTGGTAGGGAGTGATATTTGTGATTTGGTCTACTACATTGAGAGATACTATGTTGTAACTTGTGAAGGCAGAGTTGCATCTATAGACTACAGTACTCTGAGATTAAAGGAGATTATTGTACATTTTACAATTATGAATTCATTAAGTTGTCCTTTAATAAAATTTTATCTCGTAAAGACCACAACTAAAGAGCTGTTAAGGAATTGCGAGTCCACGATATACATCATTCACCATCAATATGGCGGCCTCTACACCTATTTTTCCATAAAGGCGTCAATCAATGACAATATACCGCCATTATGGATAATTTCAATACCAAAATTTAAGTACTTTTTAAACATGACATCCTACTTGGCGAATTAATGAAGTTTTATACAGACTGGTTTGAATACCATTATTATTAAAATAATTTATATGACATTCCATTGTTAATTATAGTTGAATCTTTTCATTCTTTTTTTTGGAGGGGGTTGTTACTGCAATTATGTTGCTTTCGTTTTTTTTTATATAGGGAACATGTATATTCATCGGTATTATTTAACTCCGCGTTTTCACCTATGTGAGTTCCACAAATATATAATTGATTCCTACTATATGAGGATCACAAAGTATAGTCGATTATCAAATTAGAATCAACAACATATCTAATAAAATCTCATAAATGGAGTTTGAGGAGGGTAGAGTATAAAGAATACCCCAAACTTCAACTCAAGTATCACATAACATATTTATGTACATAACAATATAAATTGAGATTAAAGTATAGTAGTTGATAATTGAGTATTTATGGAATTCCCAACTACAAGAGAACTTTGATGCTAACAGCAATGGAACTTTTAATTACTTCTTATTGTTCTAACTCTTTCAAGACTTGCTGTTTCTAAAACTATTTGAGTAGGAGTTAGTATTAGTTCTACAAAATCATTTTGTAAATCATAATCATAATTCTGTACCAAACAGTCATAATTGAATCATGTTGGTAACTAATTAGTATCATAGTCCACTAAATAACTACCTACTATATATCATAACCCATAATCATATGTACTTCTAGGTAAAATTGGATTCTTTAACCTTGGAAATCAACTTTTAAATATTTTTTGGGGAAAATTAACAGAAGTTAAATGGTTTGAAGGAATTATATTGCATAATTGGTCAAGCCAAACCTAACTCAACTAGCATATCAAGACTTCTGATGACTAAACTATTTGACTACTATTTCTTTGCCCTTATTTGAAGCTTTATTCCCTTAAATTCCCTTTCCCATAGTGTATCACTATTTTTATGATGATAATGTCAGAATCAACTTGTGTTTGCACCTCAATTACGTCACGAAATATGCACTAGCTTTTTTTTCTCATTGAAGTTTATATAACGTAAAAAAATCATTTCATATTTTGCCTCAAATTTAAACTTTGACCTCCCACAATTATCATCCTACTTGACTAACACTATGCCACATTCTTGAGTCTTGAGTTTCATAATACATCATTATTTAATTTCAAAATATTGATTGTGGTGGGGTCACATAGAATTTGGCAAGTCTTTCTTTTGTGTGGATTCTCAACAATGTACTAACTACTAAATCACCCCCCACTAACTAGTACTACTAGTTGCAAGCTAGAGATGAAGGGTTAGTTATTGACTATGTTGTGTTCAACTTTAGGCTATCATTCTCAATCTTATCAGTAGAGTCAACATTCTTTGGGAATGACTAGACTTAAAAAGGAAAAAAAATGGCAAAAGAAAAGAAAATTGTCCTTTAATTTCACAAGTCACCAATATTATAGTCAATATTCTTACAAAATATTCTTGTTTTAGGACAACTTTGAAAAAACATTCCATGACCATACTTACTTTAAAAGAAGTATGTTTCACAACAACAACTTATATATTTCTATCAATTACTCATTTTTAGGACTATTTTGTTACACATTTTAGGACCATGTCAATTTTTCTTTTTAATTTGTTTTCTTTTTAAAAAAAAAAAAAGAAGAAATGTGTTTCACGTCTTCAAATTGATTTTGAGTTATAGAGATGTTTCACATGAACCACTAAATAATACTCCATCTCACTTTACATGGGACGAGTTGAAATATGAAAGTTGAATTATAAAATTTTTTGTTCAAATTTGGACATAAACTTTTCAAGTTTTTTAAGTTAAAATTTACATAATTAAAATTTCATAAGAGTAATATGATTCCCTGTTCAAAACATTCAAGAGACATGTAACATGTGAGTTTTAGTTTAAATATTTTTTATTTATGGGAATAGGTATATTTTGATCCGTTAAATATGATGTTAAGCAATTTTAGTTCTTTAGGTTTTCTAAAATAATGTACCTTTGGTCTAACTAGTAACTATAAATAGACTTAAAAACTAACGTAGCTAACAAAAGCACTACTAAAAATATGACAAAAATGACACTTTCGCACTACCTAAAAAGTTGGCCAGCTCGATCGGCTTGATCCAATTACTTTTTATTTTTTAAAACTTGATCCAATTATTTTTTATCTTTTAAAATAAAATTGACTGAACTCGATCGATTTTTTTTGTGTGAAAAAAGGAAAAAATAAAAATCAATCGATCTGGGTTTTTTAAATATTCTCCAAAAATTTTTAGTATAGATCTAGCTCAGTTAATTTTACATTTTAAAAAATAGAAACCAAGAAACGGATCAAGCTTGCTTTTTTAATCAAACCTCGATAAATTTATTTAAATAAATTGACCGAAGAATCAATTGAGCTCAATCGATTTTATTTTTTTCACTTTTTGTACAAAAACAAAAAAAAAAGGAAGTCAGAGCTTAGTGAATTTTATTTTAAAAAATTTGGGATCAAACGATCTGAGTTGATCAAGCTTTTCATTGATTATAAAGTCGATTTTTTTGTCAATATTATTGTGCTTTTTGGTATACTTTAGCAAATTTGAGATCAAAGATGCTCAAAGTAGTTATATTTAAGGACCAAAATAGACCTAATCCCATAAATAAGAGTTGATTTTGATTAAAACATAACATCATGTCGTTAACTCATCCATGGAGTAAGCATATGTATTCCAAGTGTACAAAAGCAAAATCAAAGGCCTAGATTAGTTTACTTGGTACTCTTCAAATTTTCTTTTATGTATTTCTTTTAATTTTAAGACTTAATAATATGCCCCTATAAAAAGATCCAAGGAATTTATGTATAATACTACTCATTTTATTTTATCTATTAGTTAGTTTATACACCAAAAGTAAAGTCATGTTTACAATGTAAATAGATAAAAATGGTAGATTTCCAAATTAGTGTACTAATGTTATGAAATAATGTAGTAATGTTATGAAATAATGAAATAACAAGAACAATAGTAGAGAGAATAGAAAGAGTGATTCTTATTTCTTTTCTTGAGGGACGAGAGATCATAAGATTGTTAATACAATGAACAAAACCCCTCTATTTATAGGAGAAATTTACTCCTAGTCTGAGTAAAAGACAGATGTTTCAAATCCTAATAGATATCAAAGTAGATCTTGATAGACATTCACTATAGTGTAAATACATTTATAACACTCCCCCTTGAATGTCGAATTGGTAGATATTGTGCCTCGTTAAAACCTTACTAGAAAAAAAAACTAGTAGGAAAAAAATCTAGTGAAGGAAAAAGAGTATACATCTCTAATAATACGCATTTCGGCTTCCTCATCTCAAATTTCAGCAAATAATCTATTGCTTTGAAAACTCTCCAAAAGTTTCAATAATGTTCAAGCAATAAGCTTATACAATATAAGGATTATAAATAAGTTTTCCAGAAACTTTTATATGCTTCAAGCATTTTGAATCCTTAAAAGTTTTTCACATAAGTTTTGTCAAGTGACAATATTCAATATTTCATGAGTGACATCTTCAAATATCTGGACTGCAAATCAAATAAGTTTAATACTTACCTAGATGCATCCTTTCATGTCACTTGATAAATGTTTCTACGTTAGCATGCTTAAATTAACGTAGAATTAAGATCCTCGTAATCTTTCGCAATATTGCGTCAATATTGTGTCAAAGATATTGATGATATATCATTTAGTATCGATTCACAATGCGACATAATATTTTAAGATCTCATCACTTCATTATTTTCAGGTACATGAACCTATCATAAGTTTCATGAAGTGTTATGTCGTAGGCTCGTCAAGAACTCATTGTCTTCTTATTATGATTATTTGCTCCTTATTTTTCAACGACTATTTTATTTGGAACTGATCAGTCTACCACGCTTCACGCATGCATAGACTTTGTCCTTTAAGAACACAAAATAAGAGCACTTGCGCTTAATATGAGATGCTTTCAGCATTTGACTTGAATTATCTTTTGGATGAAGATATGGTGATAATTCCTAACATATTTAATAGCGATTATAATCTCCCCCATATGTTAGGAAAACTAACATACATCATCTACTTCTTTGAGAAATCCATCTTTGTGCATTATGGTATATTCATTAATCGTATACCGCACATGAAAATTATTAGATGGAATAATTGGTTCCCGACCTTGAACCAATTGAGAGGGAAGAAATAATCATAATTTATTGGTCTAATGCATACAAGTACTATTGTATGTAATATATCATATTTCAGACCAATACACGAAACTTTGTTCTCATTAGCAATGGTTTAGCTATTTATCGAAGGCATTCGATGCCAACCATCATCATCAAGATAACTTTCTTGATTGCACAATCTGAAAATTATGTTCTTAACTCAATTTTATTGAGTAAGAAATTTTATGAATGTCAAACTGCAAGTTGACAATAAATGCACATGTGATCATCTTATTGATGCATTTTTCAACATATCACATGATAGGTGAACGGGCCCTTATTCACCTTTTATACTTTTTAGATTTTAAGGGATCCAATCCCCAAATTAGTTGATCCAATCAACTTATCATGACTTTTCAGATTTTAAGGGATCAAATCTCAAATTAGTTGGTCCAACCAACTTATCATGAGAACAAGCAACATTAAAAGTAATGAAGAATTTTCTAATTCTTCAATATATGTTCAATACTTGGTAAGCATATCTTTGGGATGTCGCAATCGTTCATCTCAATTTATGAACTTTTATTCTAGCAAACTTCAAGTTTATCATGACATACCTTTTACTATTACATGAATAAATTTCAGATTTACTACTTTAAAAGTAGATTTCAAAATTATTCAACCTCTTTCAGAGGTAAGTTGTGATACAATCACAATCAAGTGTACATTTGCATTAATAAGTTTTTCATTCCCCAGGAATGAAATATAATCGTGCCTTAAGCCTATCAAATTATGATAGCTTATAACCTCTTTCAAGATTTTGCTACTTCAGAAGCAAATCGAGGCATACATATGATGTAGAGAATTTTTTTTTCTAGCATTTCTTATAATCATATAAGCGTGTGAAAATATCATCACTTTTGATGATCATTATCATATTGTCCCTCCACACGTATATTCGTGCATTCAATCACTTGTCTTCTTTCAAACATATTATGCACTGCTACCACATACACCTCAAGAATGAAGTAAGTTGTCATATTTCAGACTTATCATTTATTGCTACATTCACTTCATGGAATGGAGCATATTCAATGGGTCGAATTTCATGACTTTCATCAAATACCCATTATTTGGCCTTAGCCATCATAATATATCAATATAGTGCATTGAGATTCAAACTCAACGTCTTATTCATATAAAGGCATCTTAGGCATATATCGATGGGACTTGAACCCAACATATTATCATCTCTTTTGATAATATTGTTCTTGAGAAATAAATTCAAAATATAAATGGTTCCAAACCAATTATTTTTCCTCAAATCCAACAACAATTATATTATTAATAGCAAAAGACAGATAACATAAGAAATTACTAACCTTGAAATTACCTTTAGATTTATAATCTCACCTCATTTGGCAGAATCTTGTGTTGATAATCTAAATTAGTTAGAGACTCGAAAATTTACAGAAAATTTATTAGTAGCAAAACAATCTCAATTATCTCAATATTATTATAAACCTAAACTTTCATAATATCAATATAGTGGCCAGATCTTGAGGCACTATTGACATGATTATGTCATCTGGCATCTCCTTTATTTTATATTAAAAAATAGCTTTCAGCCATATAATTATTATTATTCTCATAAAAATTTCATGTGAAATTTTCTTCAAACACAATCAATTTAGTACGTAATAATTAGCAAGCCATTCATTTACCTTATGTAGCCATGTACTGTACTTGAAAAATAAAAAGCAAGTGCGTATCGACAAATAAGGAAAAGAAACAAAAACTGTTCGTGTGCACACGTGTTTCAGTTACAAGCTAAACCATTGCATCGTGATTTACGGCGTGTTTCATCACAGAATTTCAAAAACAAATATAACTTTATTATAAAACAAGCCTTATGGCTAAATCAACTACTTATCGTACCAAAGATTTAAGCTTACCGAACAAATCTCAATTGGTAAGAGACTTTGTACAGATCTTAATTGGTAAGAGACTTCGTGCTGATAATGTTTTATAAAATAACAAAGAATAAATAAAAAACAAGAAGAAGAGTAGAGAGAATAGAGAGTGATTCTTATTTCTTCTCTTGAGGGATGAGAGATCATAAGATTGTTAATACAATGAACAAAATCCCTCTATTTATAGGAGAAATTTACTCCTAATCTGAGTAAAAGACGGATGCTTCAAATCCTAATAGATATCAAAGTAGATCTTGATAGATCTTGATAGACATTCACTATAATGTAAATACATTTATAACAATAAATTAATTTTTAAGTTTATACAAGAGCACAAGAATAAAATCCAATTTTTAAAAGAAAAAACATTATGTGTCCTCACAGACTTTATAATTGCCTTTTTTTCAACATAGTCCATTAGTTGATCAAGTTTCAACTTATTTGTGCTTCTGAGAATATTGCACCAATTCAAAGATCTTATTTTTATTCAAGCAAAGTGGAACGCAAAAATTTATGAACATAATGGCATGCTTACGACAGTGGAGGTAGATTCAGGATTTAAACATAACTGCTTTGATTTTTATATTTTTATCATTGAATTTATCGAAATACTTACCCTATAGGTTAAATAATTCATAATGATTTTTAAAAATTTTGGTGATGTTTACACATATATTAATTTCATAAATTTTGAGTTAGTTGAACCTGTATCTAAATTTCAAATTGGTGGTTGATATACTTATAGAATAAATAATATCATCTCTATTGACAATCATATTGGCCTTAACCCCATCTCTTTTGATGTTTGAAGAATTATTTTCTTTCCACGAGTTTAATCAGTAAATCAGCCGAATTCAATTCTGACTTCACATAATCAATGAAAATTATTCCATCTCTCAACAATTTATTAATAACATCATGCCTCAATTTCATATGTCTAATCTTACAACTGTAAGATTTATTCTTCACAATAACAATTGCGGTTTGACAATCACAGTGTATATACATGGAAGGCACCAGATCATCCTTGTTTAAAGAGATATTAGACGATAGATCATCCTTTTTCAAAGGGATATTAGACAACAAATGTAGGCATAGAATAAGAAATAACAAAGAAATGAGAAATCCTCCCAAAGCCAATTTAGTTGAAGGAGATGAAATAATTGTAGTTGTTATTTCTCAAGTGAATAGAGTGGCATACGTAAAAGAATGGGTGGTAGACTCTGGGGCTACTCGACACATTTGTACAAATCGAGAAACATTTGCCTCCTATACATCAAAAGCAGATGATAGTGAAGTAGTCTATCTTGGAGACTCAAGAACTGCTAAAGTCTTGGGCAGTGGTAAAGTACTCCTAAAACTCACTTTGGAAAAAACTTTAGCCCTAATGGATATGTTACATGTTCCTATAATGCGAGCAAACTTGATTTTTATGGCTTTGTTGGATAATGTTGGAATGAAAGTGTCTGTTGAATCTAATAAGATTATTTTGACAAAAAATAATGTATTTGTGGGAAAAAGCTATTGTGACCATGGACTTTATGTACTTAATATTATCAATAATAATGCATCAGCTTCTGCTTATATGATTGATTCTATTTCTTTATGACATGCTAGATTAGGACATGTTAATATTAAATATATAAATAATATGCAATCACTTGGTTTAATATCTAGTTTGAATTCAAGTAATTTTGATAAATGTGAAATATGTGCTGAAGTTAAAATTACTAAAAAGTCATGTTTTTCAGTTAATAGAGAAACTGAATTGTTATCTTTAATTCATACGGATTTGGGTGATTTAAAATAAACTATGACTAGAGGTGGTAAAAGATATTATGTGACTTTTATTGATGATTTCTCTAGATTTATTAAGTTGTATTTGCTTAGAAATAAAGATGATGCATTTGATGCTTTTGTATCTTATAAATCTAAAGTTGAAAATCAACTTAGTAGAAAAATTAAGAAAATTAGATCTGATAGAGGTGGAGAATATATATCTTTAAATGCTTTTTGTGAAAAAAAGCTATTATTCATGAAATAACTCCGCCTTATTCACATGAGTCTAACGGTGTAACTGAGAGAAAAAATAGGACACTGAAAGAAATGATGAACTCTATATTAATTAGCTCTAATACACCTAATAATTTGTGGGGTGAAGCTATTTTATTTGCATGTCATTTACATAATAGAATTCCTCATAAAAGAACTGGCAAAACTCCTTATGAATTGTGGAAAGATTATAAGCCTAATTTGAAATATTTAAAAGTGTGGGGTTGCCTTGCTAAAGTTCTACTTTTTGAACTTAAAAAGAGGAAAATGGGTTCTAAAACTGTTGATTGCATGCTTATTGAATATGCTGAACACAGTGCTGCATACAGAGTTCTTGTCTTGAAATATGATGTACTTGATAGTAATACTATAATTGAGATAAAGAATGCTGAATTTTTTTAACATATTTTTTTTACTATGTGATAACATCTCTCATGCACTTGTTGAAAGAAAAAATGAATCTACCTCTAATATTGAGGAACTGAGAAGGAGTAAAAGTCGTAGAAAAGAATATTTTTCACATGGAAATGATTTTCAAACTTTTCTTGTTGATAATGAACCATCAAATTATTTTGAAGTTATATCTTCTTTCGATGCTAAATTTTGGAAAGAGGAAGTACATGGGTTTTAACTGATTTACCTCCTGGTGAAAAAACGAATGGTTATAGATGGATTTTCAAAAAGAAACTTAATTCAGATGGATCTTTAGATAAATATAAAGCTCGGTTAGTAGCTAAAGGATTTTATCAAAAGCAAAATATTGATTATTTTGATAAATTTGCACCAGTAACAAGAATTTCTTCTATTCGAATATTAATCGCTTTGGCATCAATTCATAAGCTTTTTATCCATCAAATGGATGTAAAAACAGCTTTCTTAAATAGCAATTTTGGAAGAAGAAATTTATATGGTCAAACCTGAGGATGTGTAATTTCTGAACAAGAAAATAAAATTTATAAATTAATTAAATCTCTTTATGGCCTTAAATAAGCTCCTAAATAGTGACATGAGAAATTTGATCAAGTCTTAATAAAAGACGACTTTTCTTCTGTTGAGGTGGATAAATGTGTTTATACAAAAGTGGTAGACAATGATTATGTGATAATTTACTTATATGTTGATGACATTCTTATATTTGGTACATGTTTAAATATTGTGGAACGTACCAAATTATTTTTGTCTACTAACTTTGATATGAAAGATCTGCGTGAAGTGAATATGAAATTGGGAATTAGAGTTATGAGGAGTGAAGATGGTATAATGTTGTCACAATAACATTATGTGGAAAGACTTCTTAAGAAGTTTGAATGTTGGGAGATAATTCATGTAGCCACTCCTTATGATGTTAATTCTAAATTAAAAAAGAATAATGATAACCCAGTTGCTCAGTCTAAGTATGCACAGATTATTGGGAGTCTAATGCATTTAATGAATTTTACTAAACCTAATATAGTCTATGTTGTGTGTAGATTGAGTATATATACTCATAATTCCAATAATGAGCATTGGTATGCATTAATGAGACTGATGAAATATTTGAAAGGAACCGTGAATTATCGTATTTTGTATAGTGGATTTCCTTCAACCTTAGAAGGATATTGTGATGCAAATTGAATCTCTGATTCAGATGAAACAAAATTCACTAGTGATTATGTGTTCATCCTTGGTGGTGGTGCAATATCATAAAAATTAGCTAAGCAGATGATTATTGCTAGATCAACTATGAAATCAAAATTTATAGCTCTGGAGTTAGCAGGTACTGAGGCTGAATGAATAAGAAATTTCTTAGCGAATATCTATTTTAAAAAGGATGATCTGTTGTCTCATAGCCCTTTGAAAAAGGATGATCTGCTGCCAAATATTCCTTTGAAAAAGGATGATCTATTTTTTAATATCCCTTTAAACAAGGATGATTTGATGTCTTCCGTGTATATACACTATTATTGTCAAGCCGCAATTGCTATTGCGAAAAATAAATCTTATAGTTGTAAGAGTAGACATATGAAATTGAGACATGATGTTATTAAGAAATTGCTAAGAGATGGAATAATTTTCACTGATTATGTGAAGTCAGAATTGAATTCGGCCGATTAACTGACTAAACCCGTGGGAAGAAAATTAATTATTCAAACATCAAAAGAGATGGGGTTAAGGCCAATATGATTATCAATAGAGATGATAACCCAACCTATGTGATTGGATATCCCATGAAGTAGGTTCATATGGGTAATAACAAGTCGATATTGACTCTGCGCACTTATTGAGAGTGCTTGAACTACTATTAAAATTGAGGGATGAGTTATTAACTCTTAATGAATTTATAGTCCTTACGGATAGTGTATTTAAAGAAGTGTACACTTGATGAATTAACATATATGTGAAGTGGAATGAGGTCGTTTCTGTGAGACTTTTGACCTTAGTCTCTAGAGCTCACATAAATACTAGGCATGTGCATGGCCTATTGGTGCAAAACTGCGTTGAACAATAAAATTACGGTTAAAATGTGATTGATAAAGTCTCTTACTTACAACAAAAGTTATTCGGTTCATAGAAATATTATATTTCACCGGTAATTCTGTAAGTTAAATTTTATTGGTCTAAGTTTGATTCATACTCCAGAAGACACCAAACCTACTGCATTTTATCTATGCAAATTCAGCAAGTTAAAACTTTTTCTATAAATTATTTTGAAATAATGTGGGGATTGTAGGAAAATTATTTAGTTATTTCAAAATAATTTGAAGTATATTGAAAAAGTCATATCTTTAAATGTATTTTAGAAGTCATTAAGAGATAGAATTGAGAAGGCTTACTCTAGAAGCCATCAAGAGATATACTTGAGAAGGCTTACTTTGAAAGCCATCAGGAGATATACTTGAGAAGGCTTACTCTAGAAGCCATCAAGAGATATACTTGAGAAAGCTTACTTTGAAAGTCATCAAGAGGTGTACTTGAGAAGTTAAGTCTTACCTATAAATACTCCTTCAATCCTTACAGCAATCCTTAACATTAAAAATTTCCTTCTTTAGTTTCTCTCTTATAATCCTGCTTAATGATTTAGTTATAATAGTTTAACTTGCTGATATTTGTATTAATAATTTTGTGGATTCCTGTATCCTCTGATAGATTAGGAAAGACTTATTAACTCAGAATATCCTCTAATTAATCAGGAAAGTGCTTGTTTAAACCTGGGAAAATATTTCACACTGCTGAAATAGTTTCTTTGGACAGTGCCTAGTACGACTCAAGTATAATTAATATATTAACTTGTTAAAAAGTAGTTAGATCACTGTTATAGTTGCCATATTAAATATAGTATAATCACTGAAGTAGTAATATTATTGTACATTGTTATGTTATTGTATTGCTAATAATATTAATATAATATTTTTTTAACAGTTAAATAATATTGCTAATATTATTATTTTTTCGTTGTTCCCCAACAATGAATTGTAGAAAAATTATTTAGTTATTTTAAAAATAATTTACATTTGAAGTGTATTGAAAAAGTCATGTCTTTAAATGTATTTTAGAAGCCATCAAGAGAGATACTTGAGAAGGTTTACTCTAGAAGCCATCAAAAGATATACTTGAGAAGGCATACTTTGGAAGCCATCAAGAGATATACTAGAGAAGGCTTACTTGGAAAGCCATCAAGAGGTGTACTTGAGAAGTTAAGTCTTACCTATAAATACTCTTTCAATCCTTACAACAATTAAGAACATTTTTACAAAAAGATTTTCTTTTAGTTCTCTTTCCTAGAATCCTTCTTAGTGATTTTGGTTATTATTTAAACCTATGATTTAACTTGTTGATATTTGTATTAATAATTTGATTGATTTCTGTATCCTTTGATTGATTAGGAAAGATTTATTTAACTCAGAATATCCTCTAATTGATCAGGAAATTGCTTGTTTAATCTAGGAAAAACATTCCACACTGCTGAAATAGTTTCTTAGGACAGTGCCTAGCACGACTCAAGTATAATTAACATATTAACTTATGAAGAAGTAGTTAGATTACTGTTAGAGTTGTCATATTGATTATAGTATAATCACTGAAGTAGTAATATTATTGTACACTGTTATGTTATTGTATTGCTAATAATATTAATATAATATTTTGTTAACAGATAAATAATATTGCTAATATTATTATTTTTCTGTTGTTCCCTAACAATACTTAATCATTACATGATTCCACCATGGTATATAAATGATATTATACGAAAATCTCATAAAATACATTCACCAACATCATTATTAAGCATTTTTATAAGGAAGCGAATTATGTCTCGGATGTCCTTACCAAATAGAGTAATGAAATTCAGGAAGCAAGGTTCTTCAACTACTCGAATTAGCCCAAGCAAAGGATTGGTAGGGGTAAATGTCAAATCTTTCGTTACCACAGAAGGTGAGAGTCTAAGTTGATGAATTGATATTTAAAAAAAAAAAAAAATTCGTATCGTATTAGGTATAATATTCATCACGATTTGAGAGATTAGTATCAAACCAACTAAATACAATCCTATAATTTATAGCTGTCAATTAAAGAGAGAAAAAAATTGCAAGTTGGAAAGAAAAAAAGAATGGAAATTAATTAGAAATTATAAGTTCCCTCATGCTTTGTAGGAAATAGAATTGAAGTTTTGAAGGTGAATGTGGAAAAATTACAAGAGGATTGAAAGAATAATGGAATTGAATTGAATATGAATATTGGACCTTGATTGATTCAATAATAAAACTGAATGTTTATTGAATTGTAATATTGAAAAATTATTGAATATTATTGAATTATTGAATATTATTGAATAATTGAATTATTAAATGAATACAACTAATCGTACAATACCCTATTTATACAAGTAATTAATCATCTAAATAAGGTACAAAATAATAATGTGATAAAGTCCTAAATAAGGTAGGATATACTCCTAAATAAGGTACAAGATATTGGAGACATATACTAAAGATTTACAAGATATCAGAGATATATACTAAAGATTTACCTAGGCTTACAAAAGGAATAAAATAATATATAAAGATTTTTTGAATTTGGACCAAAATAAATATGTTGAGGCAGCTGAAATCAAGGCTGACCCAAGCTTTGTACTGCAACAGATGAATATACAGTGAGATGAAACAGGTGAATCAACCTGATCCGATGAACAGATACAACAATATTCCAATATCCCCTTCAAATTGGAGGGTACGAAAGAACCCTCAACTTGCATAATATATTGTAATGAAGAGGATAGATGAGAAGAGGATTATTTTTTGTGATGAATATGACCAAACTGAGAAAAAAATTAAAATTTGAATTTGTTAACAACGATGCATATGGTATGAGTGAATCAGTTGGTCCAATGATAACACCAGTTAAGTTTACTGATGTGAAAAGAGTAAAAAATGGTGTCAGAAAGTGATTCTTGATGATGAAGATTCTTTTAAAAAATAAAAATATATCACAACAGGTATAAAAAATTGAAGGTTTGCGATATTGAGATGATCGTATAGAGGAAAAAGTATTATTTGAATGAGCAGTCCAATGAAAAAAACTAATTGATTTGAGAGTGACACCAAATAAGGATCTTTTTTAAAAAAATAAAAATATTGATTGCGATTGATGATTTTGATAGTGGTGGTGATGGTGATCAATGATTTTGATCCTTTGAAAAAAATATCGTCAACAATTAAAAAATAGAATATTTTGAGAAACAATAGAAAAAGGAAAGAAGGATTGTGTTGTTTTTGAGATGATAAACAGGATCAGGAATTTTTAGCAGGATCCTTAAAGAGATGAATTGGTGAGTGAAGATGAATAAGATCATATATTTTTACCATTACCCTTAAGAAAACTTCAGACACCGAAAACATAATGATTCAAAACACAATCCAACATAGATAAACCCAAAAATTATAAAAGTTAGGATTGTAAAAGGAGAAAATATAACCACAATGAATGACACCCCAGATTTAAAAAATTAAGAATAGAAAGGATTGATGATGATTGAAAATTGATGGGGTTGGCGAGTCCAGTTGCCATGAATGGACCATGTCAGTAGACATGTTCCAAATATTGTGAATCAGAAAGTTGAAAAGTGTTTCTTCAAATTAAAAGAATATGAAAATTGATACAAGATAATGCAAGGAACGAAACTTTTCTCTGATACCATGTAGGAAATAGAATTGAAGTTTTGAAGGTGAATGCGGAAAAATTAAAAGAGGATTCAAAGAATAATGGAATTGAATTGAATATGAATATTGGACCTTGATTGGTTCAATAATAAAACTGAATGTTTATTGAATTGAATGATTGAAAAATTATTGAATCATTGAATATTATTGAATCATAGAATTATTGAATGAATACAACTAATTGTACAATGCCTATTTATACAAGTAATTAATCATCTAAATAAGGTATAAAATAATAAAGTGATACACTCCTAAATAAGGTACAAGATATTGGAGATATATACTAAAGATTTACAAGATATTAGAAATATATACTAAAGATTTGCCTAGGTATACAAAAAAAATAAAGTAATATATAACGATTTTCTGAATCTGGGCCGAAATAAATATGTTGAGGCGTCTGAAATCAAGATTGGCCCAAGCTTTATACTGCAACAGACAAATATATAGTGAGATGAAACAAGTGAATCAACCCGATCTAATGAATAGATATAACAATATTCCAATATGCTCTTTACATAAAAGAGCCATATCTAGCCTTGCTATTTATGAACCTCAAATTTGAAATCAATATTTGTTTATAATATATGAATAGAACTTCAATTTTAATTTGAAATTTTGATTTTAAAATTCAAATTCACCAAAAATGTGTGATTTTAAATCTAAGTTTGTGATTTGATTTTTTTTTTAATTTAAAACTTGATCAACCAATTTATATTTTACAAAAAAAAAATAATATAATTTTAAATTTTGCTAAACAAAAGATCCATGTGGGAGAATGATATTGAGAGTAGCTAGTTATTATTATTGTTGGTTCATTAAATTAGACATTTTATAAAATTATGTGCATTTAAAAGTTTGTAATATTATGTAATCACAAGTATTTATCGGTAAAAGAAAAAATATGTTAATATTTGTAAATGTGGCTTTTGTCTTAGAATATTTTTCTACCTTGTTTATGAAATATTGTTTGTTCATTTGATAAGATTACAAGAATTGTGCAAGTTCTGATAATTTTCAAAGTGATAAGCTTTTCATGTTTAATTAAAAAAAAAAACTTAATATTTGTGATTCAAATTACATATCCAAGCATAACTTTCGATTTCAAATTAATCCAATATCCAAGTCATAATTTTAAATAATAATTTTTAATCATGTCCAAACGACTAGGAAGTTAATACAATTGGAAATTTGAGCCACTAATTTCTTATGATTCATATATAGAAACTCAATATTTAGTCGTGATATTTCTATTTCTGATTAATCATTATACCGTGTCCACTGATTACGGCTGCCCTGATCTTCTGATCTACTAATAACTATGCAAGAAAAATACTTAAAACATGAGTTTAATTTCACATAGTGACAAAGAATTTCACCATTATTATCATAATTTAATATGATATAGGTTCTGATATAAGAAAATATATATATTATTATAAATCAACTTAATCCACTAGTTTTTTTAAAAAAAAAAAATTATATTGTCAAGTACACGCCATAAAATCATCAAAATTTCAAAGAAAAATACTCTGCAAATTAACATGACACTAAGCTAACACTTAATTCACTATCCAAAAACGTTGTAATTAGTTATGAATTTCATTGCTAATAATATATTTAGTATCATTAAGTTGTTCGAAATTAACAGAAATTTATGATAATGCATCGCTAAATCGTATGTATGGTGGTCGGTGGAGTCTCAATGGGAAACTAGCTTCATCTTCAGCATACCATTTTCTTAAAACTCAAAGCCGTGTGGACCTTTTTCCATCTTTTTGTTTTTGGGAAAATTATTTCAATCAACTAAAAATGGAAATATAAATAGCTGTTATACATCGTATGTTAATTAACTCTACCAAGTTGACAACTTGGACTTATCTTTTGGTTTTCTTTAGGAAAAAAGTAAGAATGTGTACACTATCCAAAGTTAAAAAAAGAAGAAGGTAAGAGCCCTTAATTAAATCGCTAATTTTTTTTAAGTTAATTCGATCGCTATAAAACACTAATAATAATAAAAAATCTGGTTGTCACTGATCGCTTAAATTCACATCAAAAGTATTTGTTAAAAGTCAAACGTGAGAGTCTAATCCAAAAGACTAATATGATCGGTGAAGAACCATTCAGTCTATTAATTCATTATCATTTCTTTATTGATGCATAACAGTATTTGGTCGAATATAAGGTGATTAGGCCTTATAACAGGTATATAAGGTGATTAGGCCTTTGGTATGAATGTATTCTAGTACATTTGACATAACTTTAATCTAGGACCACAAAACTTAAATATCTTTTTTATTTTTCTTAAATTTTGTGTCGAGTCAAAATAGGATATTCTTTTTGAAAGGGTTGTCACACCCCCTGTTTTTCACCACATCCGACCCCGCTAGGGAGTTGGTTTTAGAGAAAATGGGTTTTTCCAATTAAAGTGACGTTTTAAAAAGGGATTATTTTATTTACAGAATCGCCAGTTGGAATTGAGTTTGGGTGTTCCAAGTCACCGTATTCAATCCCTATTCAAAAGGAAATGACTTTTTATTTTTATTTTTTTTGGTCTGTGAACTAGGAATCCGGATAAGGAATTCTGTTGATCGAGGGGAAGGTGTTAGGCACCCCTCAAGTCCCGTGGTTCTAACATGGTCGCTTTAATGACTTATGTCTGGCTTAAATTAATCTTTTGGATATATAATATTTGTCGGCCTAAAAGTGACTTCTATCTCGCTTTTATTCTTTTAAATATATTTAAAACCGTATTGATGTGTGGTTTATCGATAGTAATACTTTTCGGCCTTACCACGAATTTTGAATATATTTCTCGCGCCTTTGTGGCCCTTATGGATCGTCCCATTTTTTCTAGTCTAAATAAGCACCTAATAGGTTTAAAATCTACCCAACCCAATCCAATTGGCTTCAAACGGTAGACTAATTTTATTATAACGAATGATCGGTAGCAGGGCTTTCCAACTTCATTGTTAATTTTCACTTGTATATAGAATAAAAACACTAAACTAAGCTTATCCCCTTCTTTGCATCATATATTTAGTGATAATTATTTAGTGTTAATACGTTGATTCCTACAAGTAAAGTACTGCTTAAAAAGGTAGAGTTGACAATTTGATCATGGATAACGTATAGGCTTTCACATGATATTGCAACATGCATGTCTGTCTCTGTCAATAATTCTTGAATGATTAATTATTTTAGTCCCTTCGATGAAAGCTAGCATCTATCGTTCCATTAAAAATTTAAAATAATAGCTTTCAGATCTCGGACTAGATAGTAATAGTATCGAATTAATATTTCGCCATCAAAGGCAGCATTGATATATTATTTATTATTGGTTTATTAAGAAAATAACCAATGCCCTATATCTAAAGACGAGAGAGTTGCTCGATGGTAAGCACCCCTTAATTCCAATTTCAAGATTGTGAGTTCGAGTGCAAGCTCCTAAAAAATATTAAAAAGAAGTTCTATTTCAATAGATTACAACAGATCTTTTTGATCAGGAACACAGCTTGGGAACATATTTTGATGCAGCCTCCAAACCAAGCCTTGCCATTTCTTCTTAAGGATAGGCAAGGAAACTCAACTCCTAGATTAGCTAATAGAACCATATTTATAAATTAGCTAGTTGGGACAACTTGTGTGGAGGAAAAGAATTTAAAACCAACAAAATAAAATTCCAACTTTTAAACACAAAGTGTGTGACATACCTTTTTCTTTAAACTTTTTAGTTACAAATGTTATATCACAGAACAACCATGAAAAATGGTGAAGGGTTTCAAAACAGTACAATGTTTACGTCAATCTTTTACTTTAATTTTATGATATTAAAATCTAAACAAACCTCGAATTAATAACATCGAAATTAAAATTGGTTCAACACATGTGAGTTTAAGAAACTTCATAATATTGAATTAAGTTTCATACAATCGTTTAAACTACATAATAAAGGAAGATTAAGGGTTACCTCTTGCGGAAATAATTCTTAAAATAAAGAAGAAGCCGCGAACTCGAAATCACGAACCAAACCTCAAACTCTTTCCCTTTTTTTTTCAATCCTCTTCTTTCTCTCTTCCTGTGTTGTCTACGTCGTAGTTTTGTTTTCTTTCGTTTTTTTTTCTTTCAAACATTTTTTTTTTGGTTTCAATGCTGTTTCTTTCTCCTTCCGTGATCTCCACTGGTTCTTGTTGTGCGTGTGTTTTTATATATAAGTGCATGTGTGTGTGTCATGGGTTGTGTGGAGGAAGAGTGGGAGAAGTTAAGTAGAAGTGGGAATTGTGGGTGGTTTGGGTAGTTTAGGTTTCTTTATTATTTTTTTTTATTATTATTAATAAAATAAAAATGATTAAAAACTAATAAAATATAATATAAGCTAATAACTAGTCTTAGGAATATGATTAAGAAAAATTAATATCACAACATTCTTTATTAAAAGTTGAAAGAAGAAAACAAATATAATTTAGAAAAAATTCTTTTTTTTTCTAAAAAAAATAAAAATAAACAAATAAATAAACAATAAAATAAAAACTTATTTAAAATGTGACTCTATTTTTGTAGTTTTCAAAATTTTTAACAAACCTCAAAGAATAAGATAAATTTAAAATGCCTAAAATAAAAAAAAAATTAATTGAACATTAAAATGGTATAAAAACATTAGGTTTGGGTCAAAAATTAGGTGTTTACAGAATGCCCCTCTTTGCTTGAAAATATGGAGAATTTCGAAGCAAAGAAGTAAACATGACTAATTTTGGCTCAACTATTTATTCACTAGTAAATAAGTAGAAAAGAGGTGCGACTGAGCCTTGATTTTAGACATCCTACATATCTCGGGTTATAAGAGAATCAGGTCACATGTAGTTCAAGTGGGTGTGGGAATGAATGGATGAGTTGGAGAGTCGATTTGAGGCCCCGTAGAATTTTCGGTTCGTGGATCTTTTTATTACATCAGAAAAAAGAAAAATGAAACTAAAAATGAAAGATACAAAATCCTATCTATTCTAATTGTCTTGATTCTCTTGCTTCAGATCTTCTTCTTGGCTCCTCAGTTATCGCTTTACCTTCTTATGGTGGGTACCTTGATCTCAAGATTTGATCTTGAAGTTAGGATTTGAGACTTGAACTTGCAACTTAGATTGTGTCATTGACACTCTTCCAAAGGATAGTTCATAAAATACTTTTGGATGTTTGTTCTCTTGATCAGGGGTTATGCAGATGATTCTTGGTATGTTGGGCCGCTACAGATGCATAGATGACTCTGTATTTTCAAACTAATCATTCTCCACTACTCAAATCAGAGATGGAATGCCATTCTCGGCATTAAACCTGTGTTTTTCAGAAAACCTGCAAGCCATCAAAGAAAACAAAGCAAAACAAACAAAATTTTTCTACCCCAAGTTTGCACTAGAAAATTTTTGTGAGTTACTAGAAAAACTACACAACAATTTAAAAATAAATAATTAAGAATGATAGAGATCAAAGTTAGGCATGCAATAAAATAAGATTCTTATTCTCAATAATGCAACCAAATGAAGTTGTGCCTTATGAACGCACGAAAAAGGGTTAAGATATTTGCTTCTTAAAATGCAACTAGATTTTGTATGCCTTATGAAGACATAAAGAAGAAAAATAGGAAGGTTTGTTTCCTAAAATATCAACTAGGGGATGGCGCCCTATGAAGACGAAATAAAAATATCAACTAGGGGATGGCGCCCTATGAAGACGGATAAGAAAAATTAGGAAATGGTGTTTCCTGAGACGTCAACTAGGGGATGATTCCCTATGAAGATGAATAAGATGTCAACTAGGAGATGTCGCCCTATGAAGATGAGATAAGATGTCAACTAGGGGATGACGCCCTATGAAGACGCATAAGATGTCAACTAGGGGATGACGCCCTATGAAGACGAATAAGATGTCAACAAGGGGATGGTGCCCTATGAAGACGAATAAGATGTCAACTAGGGTATGGCGCCCTATGAAGACGAGATAAGATGTCAACTAGGGGATGACGCCCTATGAAGACGAGATAAGATGTCAACTAGGAGATGGCGCCCTATGAAGACGAATAAGATGTCATCTAGGGGATGACGCCCTATGAAGACGAATAAGATGTCAACAAAGGGATGGTGCCCTATGAAGATGAATAAGATGTCAACTAGGGGATGACGCTCTATGAAGACGAGATAAGATGTCAACTAGGGGATGGCGCCCTATGGAGACGAATAAAGATTAGGATTTTTTTTTCTTATTAGAAAAAGAAAAAACAATGGCCCAGTCTTGAATATAAGGGGTTTTATTATTATTATTAGTATTATATTGGTACGAACTTAGAATTATAGGATTATAACAAAAAGAGAAAATTCAAGAAAACTTAACTTTGCTATACTTGTTTTTTTTTCACTAAACTTCACAAGATTGCTTTGCCCCTATTCAAGTAAAGAGAAAAAAAATTGTGAGTTTTAAAATTGGTGGTTGGTTTGTGGCCTTGAATTCCTTAGAGGTTTTTCTTATCTCTGCCCCAACTTGATACAGTTGATTCAATAATTGGTTGGCGAGCTTGATTCTTTGTTTTTCAAATTCTGTTGCATCTCTGTTTGTTTCAGTACAATTCTGCTCTTCATTTTCAAATGCTTCACTCGTAACACTTATCTTAACTGGCTCTCTGTCCTTGTCTAGGTGCTGAACGCCCAACAATCTCTGCTCAATTTCACTGGGAGCCATGGTCAATTTTGTGCGTTTTTCTTTATTTTGCATTTGGTGCGAGACTTACCCAGAAAAACAGAGCGTGTAAAAATGAAATAAGGAAAAATCAAAAGAAGGAATAAAAGAATTATGTTTGAATAGAAGGTATTTCTACCAGTAAAGTAAGAAAGCTTATTTGGAGGTGTATATTGACTTCAATAACGCATGACACACAATTTGGAGTAGATATTTGATCCTTCAAAACTGTCTAATCTCGAATTAGGCTGCACCTTTCAATCAAATCAAATCATCCTTCTTGATCTTTGTCCTGTCATGATAGACTTTGTTTGACTGAAATCATTCCTTCTAGGATTTTCTCAATTGACCTCTCTAATTTCGATTGTCTCGTTCATCATTGTCTTATGGCGCCCCTGAGGGTTTTCACCAATAATATATATATATATATATATATATATATATATATATAACACAAGGCTTGACATTCTCAAAAATTGATCGGAAGGTCTTTAATGGATAAAGGGAAAAGGATTTTTAGGATAAATTACAACTTGAGATCCATATAAAAGTGACAATAGAATATATATCTCATCTTTTTTAATTACCGAGATTTTTTTTCTCTGTTTTTGGACCGAACCCCAAGATAGGGCTGCCTACGTATCCATTTAGGAATCAGGTCGAACGTAGTTCAATGCTAACACATTATTTTCTTTTCTCTTTTTTTTTGTGTCGGCTCCAAAGAGGGTAAGCAAGTAAAGGTAAATAAGGCTCGAAGGGCTGACAAGGAATTAATGGCATTTAGTTAAGTAGAATGATGGCCTTTCGTCCTCTCAACTTGAGAGTGTTAAGTACAAGTGTGTCAAATATAATATCTTTTGACTGAATCGGCATTGATAGCTTTTTCTGTCATTTTTCCGTGCAGATTCGCAAGTTGCAAAACTCCATTTGATAATACTTGTTTAACTATGTATGGACCTTGCCAGTTTGGAGCAAACTTTCCTTTAGCCTCTTCTTGGTATGGAAGGATGCATTTTACAACAAGTTGGCCGGCCTCGAATTTTCTAGGACGTACCTTCTTATTGTAAGCTCGCGCCATCCTCTGCTGGTATAATTGACCAAAGCAAACTGCCGTCAACCTTTTTTCATCTATTAACGATAATTGTTCTAGTCTAGACTTGACCCATTCAGTATCGTCAATTTCGGCTTCACTAATGATTCGAAGCGAGGGAATTTCAACTTCTGCGGGTATCACAGCTTCAGTCCCATAGACAAGTAAATAAGGAGTTGCGCCAGTCGATGTACGGATAGTTGTACGATATCCTAAAAGAGCAAACGGTAATTTCTCATGCCACTGTTTAGATCCTTGGACCATTTTCCTAAGAATCTTTTTAATATTCTTGTTTGCTGCTTCAACGGCTCCATTTGCTTTAGAACGGTAAGGGGTAGAATGATAATGTACGATCTTGAATTGCTCACAAACCTCCTTCATTAGATGACTATTGAGATTGGTTGCATTGTCTGTGATAATGGACTTTGGTATACCAAAACGACATATGATGTTCGAATGAACAAAATCCACTACTATTTTCTTCATGACTGATTTGAAAGTAGCAGCTTCTACCCATTTGGTGAAATAGTCAATAGCGACCAGTATGAATCGATGCCCATTAGAAGCTTTTGGTTCTATTGGACCGATTACATCTATGACCCAAGCAATGAATAGCCAAAAAGCAGACATAGGATGCAGCTCTGAAGGTGGCGAGTGAATCAAATCACCATGGATTTGACACTGATGACACTTGTGAACAAAGAGAAAGCAATCTCACTCCATAGTTAACCAATAATATCCTGCCCGCATAATCTTCTTCGCTAAAACATAGCCATTCATATGCGAACCACATACCCCCGAATGTACCTCATTCATGATTCTTTCAGCTTCCTGAATATTAACACATCTCAACAAGTTCAAGTCTGGGGTTCGTTTGTACAGAATCTCCCCACTTAAGAAGAAACCATTAGCAAGTCTCCTAATAGTCCTTTTTTTATCTGCATTGGCGTGTATTGGATATTCTCTTGACTTTAGGATACGTTTGATATCATAGTACCAAGGTTCATTATCTGGTTCTGCATCAATTATATTGCAATAACCATGTTGATCTCGTATCTGTATCTCTAATGGGTCGAGATGCGTATTTCCTGGGTACGGGAGCATGGAAGCTAGGGTAGCCAGGGCATCAGCCAGCTCATTATGGGATCTGGGAATATATCTAAACTCGATAGACTTGAACCTTTTGCTAAGGTCCTCTAAGAACTGTTTGTATGGAATGAGCTTGATATCTCTCATTTCTTATTCACCTTGAATTTGTCGAATGAGTAATTCAGAATCTCCCAACACCACTAGCTTGTGTACATCCAGATTTATTGTCATATTTAACCCCATGATGCAAGCTTCATATTCTGCTGTGTTATTAGTACAAAAAAAACAGAGTCATGCTATGGCGGGATGATGATGCCCGGTTGGTGAGACAAGAACAGCCCCAATTCCTACTCCTTTGACATTGACTGCCCCATCAAAATATAATTTCCACGCATACATATCATCTTGAACTTCTTCCTCAATTGAATTTATCTCTTCATCAGGAAAGTAAGTTTGCAAAAGCTCATACTCATTGTCAACTGGGTTCTCTGCCAAAGAATCGGCCAATGCTTGCGCTTTCATAGCAGTACGAGTAACATACACAATGTCGAATTCTATAAGTAAAATTTGCCACTTTGCCAATCAGCCTGTGGGCATAGGTTTTTGAAAAATATACTTTAAAGGATCCATTTGAGATATGAGGTAGGTTGTGTAGGACGAAAGATAGTGCTTCAACTTCTGAGCAATCCAAGTTAGGGCGCAACATGTCTTTTCTAAAAGAGTATATTTTACCTCGTAACTCGTGAACTTTTTGCTTAAATGATAGATTGCTTGTTTCTTTTTGCCTGTGATATCATGCTGTCCTAAAACACAACCAAAAGAATTGTCCATCACTGGCAGATATAGAAATAAAGGCCTACCAGGTTCCGGTGGGACCAGTACTGGAGGATTTGCCAAATATTCTTTAATCTTATCAAATGATTCTTGACATTCGTCTGTCCATTGGATAGCAGCATCCTTTTTTAGCAACTTAAATATCGGTTCACATGTAGTGCTAAGCTGAGCGATGAATCTGCTTATATAATTCAGCCTTCCAAGAAAACTCATGACCTCAGTTTTATTCTTCGGAGGCGGCAATTCTCAAATGGATTTTACCTTGGAGGGGTCCAATTCAATGCCTCTGCGGCTAATTATGAAGCCCAAATGTTTTTCGGATGGAACTCCAAATGCACACTTGGTGGATTGAGCTTAAGATTATACTTTCGCAATCTTTCAAAGAATTTCCTCAAGTCATATACATGATCGACTCGTGTCTTGGACTTGATAATGACATCATCAACATATACTTCTACTTCCTTGTGCATCATGTCATGAAAAATAGTAGTCATAGCTCTCATGTACGTAGCTCCCACATTCTTTAAACCAAACGGCATGACCTTGTAGCAATAAGTACCCCACGGGGTAGTGAAAGTAATCTTTTCTGCATCTATTTCATCCATCAAGATCTGGTGATATCCAGCATAACAATCCACGAAAGATTGGATCTCATGTTTAGCACAATTATCAACAAGGATATAAATATTGGGCAGCGGAAAGTTATCTTTAGGGCTTGCTTTGTTCAAATCCCTATAATCAACACAAACTCTAATTTTTCCATCTTTCTTCGGTACGGGCACCACATTAGCCAACCATGTGGTGTACTGAGCGACCTTGATCACGTTCGCATTCAATTGCTTCATGATTTTCTCTTTGATTTTATCGCTCACGTCAGTTTTAAACTTTCTTTGCTTTTGCTGGACCGGTGAAAAATCAGGGTATGTAGGCAGTTTGTGGATTACCAAATCTGTACTTAGACCCGGTGTATCATCATAAGACCAAGCAAAAACATCCTTATACTCGATCAAAATCTGAACAATATCATTCCTGATATTCTGATTTGCATGAATACTTATTTTTATTTCTCTAACCTCCTCACCAGTTCCCAAATTTATTATCTCGGTGTTATTTAAATTGGGTTTGGGCTTATCCTCAAATTGATCCAATCCTTTTTTGACTTCCTTATCAGCTTCACCTTCATCGTATTCATCTACCGTTTGATTTGCTGATTCGAGATTAGACAACTTTTTAGGAGCTAAATGTGAACTCCACGTACATGCCATGTTATCGAAGCCAGTATTAACATAACTGAAATAAGATTAAGAAAATAAAAATTAAAAGAGGGAAGAAAAGATAAATTTACTAGAAAACTTGAATTTCATTTCATTGAATCGAAAAGGATAGGAGGGTTAACATGAAAGCAGAGCGACTAAACTATGTGGACTACAACCCTGAGAATAGTCCAAAATACAAAAGAAAGAAAAATGAAACAACAAAATAAACTACCAAGACTCTTTCCTTGTGGGGAGAGGAGTGGCTTCCCAGTTAGTGAGCTTGATATTTGGCCCGATGAACTGCACATCTGCATGGCTAGGGCCTTCACCCATCTGAACCATGTTTATTTCATAAAACATTTCCTTGAGACCTTGACATATTCATCCACATCCTTGTTAGCATATGGGTATTGCTTTTCTTTCTTTTAAGCTTTCGTGAAAGATTGGCTAATGTGTGGAACCGGACTTGTCAATTTCCAAGCCTCCTTCTTCTTCTCTTTTGCCCATTTTCTATCTGTTGTGGTAGGCTTAAAGCCTAATCCAAAGGATTTGTGGCTACCACATGGATCTATAGGGTTTATAATTCCTTGCAGCGAAACCCCTAATCCTTTTCCCGTTTCATAATCATTTTGTAGCATTTGGCTAGCCACCATGATTGAAGTAGAAGAGAGATGAGGCCCTGGAATCGGTGTGCCTTCCACGACTTGATCAACTTTCACAATTTCAAAGGCTTGATAAATTAAAGATTCACAACCCCCTTTTGTTTCGATACAGGGTACAGAAGGATCTCGATGTATGGGAAGGTCATCCTCTCCATGTACAATGATTTCCTGATTGTCGTGTTCAAACTTAACTACTTGATGCAAAGTAGAAGGTATGGCTCTGGCCATGTGGATCCATGGTCTTCCTAAAAGTAGGCTGTAGAAAGTATCCATGTTTATTACTTGAAAGGTGATTGTAAACTCAACTGGTCTAATAACCAAAGCAAGATCTACCTCACCAATTGTGTCTCGTTTTACACCATCAAAAGCCCGAACACATACATTATTGGACCGAATCCTATCTGGGCTGATTTTTAATTTTTGCAAAGTAGAGAGAGGACAGATATCTACTCCTGAACCTCCATCGATCATTACCCCTTTTATGTAATATCCTTCACATTTGATAGTCAGATGCAAAGCCT
>NC_061121.1:216863437-216982668 GCF_002878395.1 Capsicum annuum
CGAATCCTATCTGGGCTGATTTTTAATTTTTGCAAAGTAGAGAGAGGACAGATATCTACTCCTGAACCTCCATCGATCATTACCCCTTTTATGTAATATCCTTCGCATTTGATAGTCAGATGCAAGGCCTTGTTGTGACCAGAACCTTCTGTGGGTAACTCATTATCAGTGAAAGTGATTCTATTTGCTTCAAATATTCTACGAACCATCATTTCTATTTGACATACCGTAGTTTCCTTCGGGACGTATGCTTCGTTCAACAACTTAATCAATGCCTGACAATGTTCTTTAGAATGTAGAAGCAGGGATAATAATGAGATTTGAGCCGGGGTTTTCCTCAATTGATCAACAATGGAATAGCCTTAGGTTTTCATTTTCTTCAGAAATTCCTCAGCCTCTTCGTTTGTGACAGGTTTTTTCATTGGCCCTTGACTATCTTTAAACTGTTTTGGTCTCCTTAATTCTTCTGGAACATAGCATCTTCCTAATCGAGTCAAACCCCCTGTTTCATTTGTTTCTTCTATGACCTCTTTTCCTTTGTACATCACCATGGTTTTGTTATAGTTCCATGGGATGGTTTTCAAGCTTGTCACTGGGAGCTGTGCTGCGTGTTTTATGACAATTGGCTCTGTTATCTTTCTCATGTTGTTGCGCTGTTGGTCGAACCATGCGGGACCACTCGAAACATATAGTTTTGGCCGATCTTGTGCTATTCCCTTTAGCTTTGCAGGAACATACAATACCATCTTTTTTGAATCTCGGGTTCTTATAATGCAACTCACTCTTTTCACGATCAGTGGTTCTCTTTGTATAAACTTCAGTGCTTCACCCGGGTTCTTCTTCAAGGTGCCTATTTCCATCATTTCTTGGCTTGTTGGCCTGTAGTCTCTATCGTTAAAAATCATCCCCACGATGTGTGGGTTAATGTGATTAGGAAGTGGATTGTCGGTGACATTCGGTGCTTCTTCTTTTTGTATTACGATTGCCTTGCTTTCGATTAACTTTTCAATGGCTCTCTTCAGACTCCAACAATTTTTGGTACTGTGACCTTGGACGTTGGAATGGTACTCACACCTTACATTAGGATCAAACCAACTTGCATTCGGATCTACTTTGAAAGGAAAAACAGGTTTAATCCATCCTAATTTGACCAATCTCCGCAACAAGCTCGTATATGATTCTCCAATTGGGGTAAAGTTTTCCCTTGGCCTCTGTTCTCTTGTATAGTCTGCCGAAACATACGGATTACGAGGGGCTTGTAAATTTGGCTGTCACGGACGAAAACCTTGTGGCGCAGGTGCCCGCTATTGTGGACGCTGAGGAGGTCGGGCATACGCTTGAGCATTAAGAACAGCAGGTTGAGGTGTATAATAATGTTGAGGAGGGCTGGGTTGTCCCTGTTGGACATGAACGTAAGGGGAGTTCCGTCCCCTTTGGGTATTGCCCGGTCCTGATGCCATCATGGATCCTTCCTCCTTCTTTTTTCAATTTTTGAAACTACCTGATCCACTCTAATGGCTTGTGTAGTGGCCCTGAGGGCGTTTTGGCTCATGATTTTTCCTGATTTGATGCCATTCTCCACCATTTCCCCAATTTTTATTGCTTCGGTAAAAAGTTTACCAACCGCGGCTAGTAAATGATGAAAATAATCAGACTCTTGAGTTTGGAGAAACACGTCAATCAATTCCTGGTCCTTCAGTGGCGGTTTGACTCTAGATGCCTGTTTTCTCCATTTTATGGCAAACTCTCGAAAACTTTCAGATGGTTTTTTCTTCATATTAGCGAGAGAAGTGCGGTCAGGGATAATATCGAGATTGTATTGAAATTATTGTACAAAATGTTGAGCCATATCATCCCAAACGTGCCAATGGGAGATGTCTTGATCGATAAACCATTCGGAGGCTATTCCCTTCAGACTTTCTCCGAAATAGGCCATAAGCAGCTCCTCTTTCCCTCCTGCTCCTTTAAGTTGATTGCAACACCTTTTTAAGTAGGCCACTGGGTCACCATGACCACTATATTTGTTGAATTTTGGGATCTTGAACCCTATTGGCAAATGAACATTAAGGAACATACATAGGTCTTTGAAAGAGACGCTTTTGTGTCCTCCCAATCCTTGTATATTTCTCATACTCTGCTCCAGGCTCCTCACTTTTCTAGCTATCTCTTCTCGTTCTTCATTCATAATAGCCTTCTCAATCACGATATGAGACTCAAGCTGATGAGTGGGCTGATATGAATTTACGGGTTTGAATGCCAATTCAGGAGGATAGACTTGATCATGATTTAGCTCGTTGATAGGATTCTGTATCATTGATGGATGATTTATATTAGTTGTCACGGCCGGAATAAAAAGCGGGTTATTCGTGAATGATGGATTTGGAGGACGCATGGTAGATGTGCCAGCAGCGCTAGACACATTAGCGTATGGACCAAATCCAGGCGGATAAAGTGGATCGTCGACTTGGGCTTGAGTAGAAATGGGACGATTTGCATCTGAAAGGCCAGGAATCGAGGAAGGTGGGGCTTGTCCATTCGCCCAGTCCTGATACATTTTCGTAATTTGTTGCTTCAATAACCTATTCTCCTCCAAAGATGCTAACTCTCGTGGAACTAATTGATCTCGACCTTCTCATTATCAGATTCTGTTCCATCTTTTTGAGTCATCTTCCTTTTTTCTTTATACCTTGTGTTGTATGGGTGAGAGGCCAGCTTAACCACAACCAACCACCTTATTCTCTCTCTCTCTCTCTTATGAAACAAAAACAAATATGTTAGGATTTAGAGCTTTTAAAAATATTGATATATTCATAACTAACTCAAATGTCATGCACCTAAGTAATTTCCTTCCTGAAATGGACTTAGGAAAACCCTCTTGTTTCATCCCGGCTTTGGCGAATTAATTTTTCCTCATTATTTAACGCCAACATCTTAAAATTGTTACTTGAAACTTGAAAAAAAATATTTGATCGCACCCGCCGAGGGTTGCCTACGCATCATGTTTTACATGAATCAGATCATCACATAGTTCATGGATATGGTATATATATATATATATATATATATATATATTCAGAAATAAAGATAATAAAAACTTGAAAAAAATGCAAAATTTTCCATACATTTCCAACTGTTCTTAAAACAAAGCTTTAATGAAAGGAAACTGAAATTATCTAAAACTAGAACAGACTCAGAATGCTGGAGAAATACTAAAAAAAAACCTATAAAGAAACTAGCTCTAAGAAAACAAGGACTTTAATAATTATCATCAAGATGCCTTCCAAAGATGTCTTGCAACTTAATCCTCCCTCAGACTTGAGTAGATCCTGGATAATGCTTTTGGCAGATGTGGAGCGAGAGCACGTGCTTGACGGCCTAGATTTTCATCACCTTGGTGAAGATACTTAGCATAAATATTAATCAAGGTTTCACCGAGTTGAAGTACTTCTCCCGTGGCCTCGATCATACTCTCATGGCAGTTTTGCACCCAATGCTGCATAGTGCGGACGGTATGCTTTAGGTCTTTTTCTTGTTCATGAAGGTCATCGATCTGATAGTGAAGCACCTGTCGTTCGGTCATCCACTGGTTTTTCTCAACTTCAACTTCCTTCTGAAAAGTCGTGAAGCATCTCGCTATTTCTCTTTCCCATTCCATGGAAGCTTTTAGCTAAGCCCGAAGCTTCGACTGTGTACTTGTCAGCAAGGCCTTCTCTTTCTCAAAATTACTCGATTGCTGCTCCATAGCACCGGTGGTAATATCTAGGTCTTCTTGTATAGCATGCATGGCAACGCGGTTCTCTCTCTCAATCTCCTTACGAGCCGACCTAATTCTGGCCTCAAATCTCGCCTCATGGTGAACCAATTCTTCTCTAGCCCTTTCCAAATTATTATTTAAGACGTGCAGAGTAGACTGATAGTTCTCTTCTACCTCTCGTCGAGCCTGCTTAATTCTGATTTCGATCTCCGCTTCTCGGTCTATCGGCTCTCTGGCTGACCTTTCTGGCATAGCTTTAGGAGAAAGTTGGTCATGAAACCATGGCAGATACCATTAGCCTACCTCGCCCTTGTCGCGGTCTTCCACCATGTGATCGAAACCTGAAAGTAAATATCCTCCCCAAATCTTAAGTATCTCAGTCTTCCTTAGAGGGATGTCAGGGAGGAATTCGTACATGAACTCTTTCATATCCTCGACTGGCGGTATATGCTGACGTTGACCGAATTGTCGCATGACTCTTAGTGGCACGTAGGGCTGAACACCTCGAAAACCCATTAAGATGATGAAGGGTCGGAAAGTAGACATATATATCACCTCTTTTGAGGGGAACCAATGATAATTCCACACTATCTTGTCCGCCGTCAACCCCTCCAAGTACTCCTTCCAAGCTCTTATTCCTTCGAGAAAGTTTTGGTCCTCCATCCTTTTCTCATGGCCCTTGATATAATCATTACACTCGACTCGAAAATTCACAACAAATGGATGGCAACGAACATGCTCGAGCATCCATAACTGCAATAGAATGTTACATTCTTTAAAATAGTCCGCTCCATTTTTGCACATCGTCAGGGCCCGATAAATGTCTGCCAAAATCATGGGCACGAGGGTGACCTTAGGATTCTTCTCAAAAGCGGTAATAAACGCAGCCAGATTGGTGCTGATTTTTCCTTCTCTCTTTGGAAATACCATGATTCCCAAAAAAGCCACTATGAATGCTTCAGAACTGTACTTTTTCTAGGTTTGGTAGCACCCCCCGTTGTTAAGTTCTGATTTAAACAACTCGAATCCCCTTTCCTGACCATATCTTTCGTATAAAAATTCTAGACGAACCCATCCATTTTCTAGGTAGCCTCCTATGTTCTTCTCTTTTATGTGCAATAGCTCAAAAAATCTTTCGGAAGTGACATGCTTCGGTATCATGGGTTCTCCTCGATGAAGGTTCTTTCCCTTTCCAATAAATGCTCCTATTTCCTCCAGTGTGGGAGTAAGCTCAAAGTCGGAGAATCGAAATATGTTGTTTGAAGGATCCCAAAATTGTACCAAAGATTCTATCACGTCTCTTCGTGGTTCAACACTCAACAGACTCCTTAAAAATCCCAAGTGTTTATATACTTCTCCCTGTCCATAGTCAGTCATATTGTTATACCATATCCGCAATAGCTTTGGAACTTTATTCAACACCATGAAATGGGGTACTTCATCATCCCTCGGCCTCTTGTCACTCCTTCCGACTGAGTTCATATTGCCCTATAGGATAATGATGGCAAATAAGAATTCTATTTTAAACATCCTAAAGCAAGACAAAAATAATTTTCGAAAGAAGTTGATGGAACGACATGGAATAAGATTTCAAAACGCATGAGAAAATAATAACTGACAAAACAGGAAGTATCCAAGTCTTCTAAAACATTCTAGAGTAGAGACAATAATTTGATGACGTTTGAGCCAGACATATCAGAAATAATTAAATTATTAAAACAAAATAGTGGACCAAATTATTTAACAAAATGTTAATTGTGTTTGACAAAAATAGGCTCTATGATATTCCTAAGAAAGATTTTAAAACCAAAGAAAATGGACATAACGAGACCAAGACGTTAAAACCACTTAATCTTTTCAGAAAAGTTCTAGGTAAAAATATTATATATTTTCTAAAATAAACCCTTAAAATTTTTATTTAACCCCCCCCCCCTTTTTCAATTAATTCACTTAAAAGCTGGTCCACATTCGATATGGCATTTCCTATAATGCAAACAGGAGCACATAAAATGTACATGGTGGTCTCAAAAGGTGACTCCTGACCTAGACGGACCCGACCCCAGGGTCGAGCCCCACTAAGTCAAAAATACACGTGATACAAATAAAACGCAGTCTATTAGGGATAGCCATATCTAAGTTCCAGTTATGTTAGGTTTAACCTGGTAGAGTTAGGTATCTAGACTGTCAATGAAACGAGAGGACAACTCGAGTCGGCAAGGGACAACTTTACCGGTAGCAGGGCTTTCCGGCCTCACTGTTGGTCCCTTCCCATCCTAAATCATGGGTGACTACAGAATCCTTCTTAGGAGCGTTACCGCATCTCTGGTATCTCAAGCTCGGGAGCGTATACCGCATCTCCGAATATACAGTATCTTAGAAGACTCAGAGGGGTGTGCGAAAGAAGACAGTTTATAATGCAATTCAAATAATATCAAAGCAGTTGAACATGTAGGCAAATAACACATTTAGGCCAATAATATACAATATCAAAATTAAATAAAGCCAATTAAGTCAATATAAAAGCTCGAATTCTAGTTACCTCCCCAGCAGAGTCGCCATCTGTCCCACCCCCTGTTTTTCACCACATCCGACCCCGCTAGGGAGTTGGTTTTAGAGAAAATGGATTTTTCCAATCAAAGTAACATTTTAAAAAGGGATTATTTTATTTACAGAGTCGCCACTTGGAATTGAGTTTGGGTGTTCCAAGTCACCTTATTGAATCCCTATTCAAAAGGAAATGACTCTTTATTTTTTTTTTTTTGGTCTCCGAACTAGGAATCCGGATAAGGAATTCTGTTGATCGAGGGGAAGGTGTTAGGCACCCCTCAAGTCCCGTGGTTCTAGCACTGTCGCTTTAATGACTTATGTCTGGCTTAAATTAATCTTTTAGATATATAATATTTGTCGGCCTAAAAGTGACTTCTATCTCGCTTTTATTCTTTTAAATATATTTAAAACTGTATTGATGTGTGGTTTACCGATAGTAATACTTTTCGGCCTTACCACGAATTTTGAATATATTTCTCGCGCCTTTGTGGCCCTTATGGATCATCCCATTTTTTCTAGTCTAAATAAGCACCTAATAGGTTTAAAATCTATCCAACCCAATTCAATTGGCTTCAAATGGTAGACTAATTTTATTATAACTAATGGTCGGTAGCAGGGCTTTCCAACTTCATCGTTAATTTTCACTTGTATATAGAATAAAAACACTAAACTAAGCTTATCTCCTTCTTTGCATCATATATTTAGTGATAATTATTTAGTGTTAATACGTTGATTCCTACAAGTAAAGTACTGCTTAAAAAGGTAGAGTTGACAATTTGATCATGGATAACGTATAGGCTTCACATGATATTGCAACATGCACGTCTGTCTCTGTCAATAATTCTTGAATGATTAATTATTTTAGTCCCTTCGACGAAAGCCAGCATCTATCGTTCCATTAAAAATTTAAAAAAATAGCTTTCAGATCTCGGACTAGGTAGTAATAGTATCGAATTAATATTTCGCCATCAAAGGCAGCATTGATATATTATTTATAATAGGTTTATTAAGAAAATAACCAATGCCCTATATCTAAAGACGAGAGAGTTGCTCGATGGTAAGCACCCCTTAATTCCAATTTCAAGATTGTGAGTTCGAGTGCAAGCTCCTAAAAAATATTAAAAAGAAGTTCTATTTCAATAGATTGCAACAGATCTTTTTGATCAGGAACACAGCTTGGGGACATATTTTGATGCAGCCTCCAAACCAAGCCTTGCCATTTCTTCTTAAGGATAGGCAAGGAAACTCAACTCCTAGATTAGCTAATAGAACCATATTTATAAATTAGCTAGTTGGGACAACTTGTGTGGAGGAAAAGAATTTAAAACCAACAAAATAAAATTCCAACTTTTAAACACAAAGTGTGTGACATACCTTTTTCTTTAAACTTTTTAGTTACAAATGTTATATCACAGAACAACCATGAAAAATGGTGAAGGGTTTCAAAACAGTACAATGTTTATGTCAATCTTTTACTTTAATTTTATGATATTAAAATCTAAACAAACCTCGAATTAATAACATCGAAATTAAAATAGGTTCAACACATGTGAATTTAAGAAACTTCATAATATTGAATTAAGTTTCATACAATCGTTTAAACTACATAATAAAGAAAGATTAAGGGTTACCTCTTGCGGAAATAATTCTTAAAATAAAGAAGAAGCCGCGAACTCGAAATCACGAACCAAACCTCAAACTCTTTCCCCTTTTTTTTTTTCAATCCTCTTCTTTCTCTCTTCCTGTGTTGTCTACGTCGTAGTTTTGTTTTCTTTCTTTTTTTTTTTTTCTTTCAAACGTTTTTTTTTGTTTTGGTTTTAATGCTGTTTCTTTCTCCTTCCGTGATCTCCCCTGGTTCTTGTTGTGTGTGTTTTTATATATAAGTGCATGTGTGTGTGTCATGGGTTGTGTGGAGGAAGAGTGGGAGAGGTTAAGTAGAACTGGGAATTGTGGGTGGTTTGGGTAGTTTAGGTTTCTTTATTATTATTTTTTTTTATTATTATTAATAAAATAAAAATAATTAAAAAACTAATAAAATATAATATAAGCTAATAACTAGTCTTAGGAATATGATTAAGAAAAATTAATATCACAACATTCTTTATTAAAAGTTGAAAGAAGAAAACAAATATAATTTAGAATTTTTTTTTTTAAAAAAAAATAAATAAACAAATAAATAAACAATAAAATAAAAACTTATTTAAAATGTGACTCTATTTTTGTAGTTTTCAAAATTTTTAACAAACCTCAAAGAATAAGATAAATTTAAAATGCCTAAAATAAAAAAAAAATTAATTGAACATTAAAATGGTATAAAAACATTAGGTTTGAGTCAAAAATTAGGTGTTTACAAGGATGAAAGTATCATTTAAAATTGAAATCAGTAGATGATACTTGATAGACTATCTATAAATAAAGTAATTAGACCGTTAGGAATGGTGATACACTTGGAAAAAGGAGCTAAGTTGGTATTTCGTCCGATTTATCCATAAGAGATGCTAATTAGTCCGTTAACTGATCCTTCTCTTAAAATCTTATTAAAGATATAAATACACCATTGCATATGTTAAGAAAGATATAAATACACCATTACGGATGTTAAGAAAAAAACATATAATGTTTTTCGTTAAGAGATGATGCTAGGATCTATGAAAAGTTTTCTGTCTTCTAAAGGATAATTAGATCCTGCAATTTAAGAGATTAATCAATGGTATATCATAAATCAATATTTTATATCTTAGTTGCAAAGAAGAGACTTGTAAATTTCCTAAACTAGTATTTATATTAAACTACCACAAATCTCCTTTAGCCTATACATTTCTACATATATAAATTACAGTGGAGTGGTAAAACTGAATTCTGTCAGACTCGTAATATTATATATATATATATATAGATAGATAGATAGATAGAGAGTTTAGATGTACGCGTGATGTGTGTACCTCACTTTAGTGATTTCAAACATTACACTAAATAGGATATTTGTTTAAATAATAAAGATGAATACAATAATTAAATTCAACATCTTTTGGAGAATTTATTTAATTAGACCTTATAACCTTTACCAAAAAATTTCTCAAAGCCGATCGACACTCATCTACCACCTGTAAACTGCAACAAAATAATACGATGATAGAGACATCTAAACAATATAATTAAATATAACCTTTACACAAAAAATTCCTTAAAGTCGTTCGGCACTCATCTACCACCTGTAAACTATAACAAAATAATACGATAATAGAAATATCAAAATAATACAACTACACTTTACTTTTACACAAAAAAAATTATCAAAACAGAGATATAAAAATAATATAATTAAATCTAACATTTACCTAAAAAAATTTCTCAAAGCCGACCAACATTCATCTATCACCTGTAAATTCATCTACGACCTGTAAACTACAACAAAACAATATAATAGTGATCACAAAGCTTCAGTTTTGATGAAAATAATTCTTGTTTAAGCAAAAATTTTGATACTAAGGAATGACTTGAATGAAAACAAAGAAGATATATATACACGCGTTGAATTCTATTATGTTGACAAAAATAGTGAAGAAGTTGAGGGTTAGAAAATTAAGCATCCATCAATCTATACATTCAACTGAATCAAATTAGATGAGCATCAATCATATTTTCACAATAAGTAAACCAGTTTCTTGTCTAGTTAAACTTGCATCTCCATATTTATATTTCTATCCTATTTTAGGAATATTTTCTAATTGATAAGTACAAAGAAAATAATTAATTGATTCTCCTTCCATATATTTTAGGAGTCTAGTTAATATAATAAAAATAATTAAATAATAAATTAAAGAAAATAGTGAATAGACAATTTTATCTATAGAAGAGTCTTTTAATGAAGCACAAAAAGTTCAAATCACTTTTATAAGAATTTTCATACTTTTAATATATTATAGATTATAAATATAGATATATTTCATTTATAGTTAATCACTCCTAATTGCACACATTGCACTTGTAGTACTTGATGGCTAATACAATAATGACTACTCAGACAATTCCGCACATATTTGACGTGAAAAAATTAAAGAAAGCTCTAGAAGCTCAATAAAATAGAAAGTTACTTAAATTTTGAACGAACATGTGGTGTATGAATAGCTTCTTCTTTTGTCTCAGGAATATTATCTATCGTATTTTTCCTTTATATGTCTTCAAAAAATGCAATAATTAAAAAGACCTAGAAACTATTCTACTTCATTTATGCCTTAAGTTATGATCACTCTTCATTAAGTATTTATTCCATTGAAGTGTTTATACTTTTTAAGAACAATTATTGCTAAAGAAAAGATGACAAAAATGTCTTGAATTTTTAAAATGACAAATAATTTGAGATAATTACTTTTTAAAAAACACGATAAATAATTTGAGACGGAAGGAGTAGCTAATAGTATTATTTTAGTATTGATAATAATGATGAAGCATTTATTGGTCTCTCTACACAGTATTAATTAGGTATACAACTTAGGTGAGCTAATTGATGGTGATGATAATGAAAATGTGATAACTTTATAGTCAAGAATGTTTGGTCTTAGCCCAATTTCCTAGAAAAAATTCTTCTCCTTTTTCCACATTTAATATACTTCAAGATAATTCAACTAAGAACACAATAATTGTACACTATAGTACATACTACTAGCAAAGGAAGATAAATGAATTCATTTAATTTGGTCAATGCAAGAAATTTGAAGGAATTAAGACTATATGCTAGTGCTATATTAATTGAGTCTGCAGCCCCTTCTTTTCTAGAATTTTGTTTTGAAGTTTTTAATAAGAAGAAAAGGATAGAAAAAATAGATTGTTTGATCCATAAATGATCAAATTTATGATGATTGGCATCGCCTATTTGACCATTTAAGTTAGGGAAAAGGGTCATTTGCCACTTTATCGGGGAAAAGGGTTTAATATTGTCCTCCGTTATATTATTATTTCATATATCTTTTTAATGTTATATTATCGATCAATATATATATGTGTATATATTTTACTTTATAAAAGTGGTCCAAATTTGTTCTTCCTCTAACCACCAATTTTAATCAAAATGACATGCCAACTCACCACATCAATCCTTCTTCTAAATATCACTTTCACTATATGGCCGGCCACACGAGTGTTATTAACATCAAGGGCATATAAAGAACTATAGTGAAGGATAATGCTATACCCTTTTCAATAATAAAGAGACAATATGTCCTTTTTCCTTTCAGATATTATGACATGACTATTTTGTTTGGTCAATGAGACTATAGTACGATGGGTCAAAGTGACAAATATCACTTAAAATCATACTATTATAAGCAAGGCAGACAAGATATAAGGGAAATTAAATGTTAAGAGCGAATGAATATTGTAAAGTAGCACGATAAATGAATAAAATGAAAAGAATTTATTTTCTGAAACCTTGTGAAGATGGAGTTCAATGACCACTCAGCATGATAAAAAGAAAGAACTTTGAAAATGCTTCAAGCCGAGTTAATAAACGCAACAAAAATTATCAATAAGTTGTGTTCTTTTTTTTTTTTTATACATTTTCCTTTTGTATATTTAATAGAAAAAGAAGTTCCCTTAATTTAGAAATCACTTCGTGAAAAAAAATAAAAGACTGAAATTGAGGACTAATTAAGACATTTGTGGTTTAGTACTCATCATCATCCTTATCCTTATTTTTGTTGTCACTATTGTTGTTTTTAGAATATGATCGAGATCATATAGTTTTCTGAATTCTAAATTTGTGTAATTATCTTTTCTTTTGCTCTCGTTTTTGCATGGAAAATGTAAATCACTTCATCAAATTGCTATTGAAAATTATTCGTTAAGTAAGATGCCAAGATAAATAGATATGATAGATTACAACACTACAATAACATATATGTGATCACACGAGTGGGGGTGTCGACAAAAACGCCTCAATAAAATTAGTGGTTTAAAGTCAAACTTTAATAAGACACCTTAATATTGTAATAATTTAGAGTTGTCTTTTTTTGTTCTTGCATATTAGTCATTTTTGGTTTATATTTAAACAACACGTAACCTTTTTGACTTCACATATTAATATGATTATTAATAAAAGTAAAGATTAATTTTAATTATTAAGATTTTAACTTGGATGTTATTGTTAAAACTTTATTCATTAATATGAATTTTAGGTTATTTAGTTCGGAAAAGGGCTAGAAATATCGTTCAAATATTGGAATTGGTTCAAAAATACCCTTCGTTTACCTATTGGGCCAACAATACCCATCCATCCACCTTTGTGGTTCACATATACCCTTACAACTAACAGATTTTTTAAAAACCACAATTAAATATGTGGCGGCTTTTTATTAGTTATAAATTAAATTAATTAAAATATTAAACTAAATTCGGATCCTACTAAAATACCCAACCCAAATCATTCACCCGCCCCAACCTATACCCAACTTACTAGATTGTTTATCTGCCTTAGTTTGAACTTATTAGGCTTACTAGGCATTCCATAAAATACGTGTGCACTGAATAGAATTATACTGATTTGCAGGGCTCTATTTATTTGATTCTCACTCTTGTTGCTCTGCTAAGTATGTTGGCATTCACCGTCATGAAGAAGCACTACTTTCTCTATATTGGTTGTGCTTTTATAATCTTTGTTGGATTATATATGGGTTATCACCACACAAAAGTTAGAAATAAGTTCAATATCAGGGTGAGTAAATTTAATTCCTATTTATTTTTTCTTGCTACTTCCCAGTTCTTCATGTTTGATCATATTCCTGGAGTTGTATCAGCTGTGTGAGAATTGATTAATTTATCATGAAGGTTATTGTAGATTACCATAAAATATTGTGTTTAGAGAAAGTGTAAGTAGGTATGTAGGTGAATACGAGAAATGGGAACAGTTGAGTGGTTCTTTAGTAGGGATGCGGATAACTAACTTGTAAAGATAACTTATAAAATAGATCTATTATATATAATGGATATATTTTACTTTGTGATATTATTTCATCCATATTTTCTCTCCAATATTTTAAATATTTGTAGTCTATCATTTTATTCTGTAGTAATTGCAGAGTTACAGATTTCTGTATAATAATTTATCCTAATTGTACTGTAATGTATATCTAATTCTAGATTTTCAATATTATTTATTATTTTGTGTTGTTCTTCTTGTAGCGAGTTTTTTAAATTATACAAACTATCACATGTACTTTTTCCTAAATTTTCTAAGGTTTCTTCTATCTATATTGATTTTTTTTTTAGATTTTCCATTATTTTTCTAATTCGGTTTCTATAATTAATTTATTTATTTAGATTATCTTGATTTTCTCTAGTTTTTTTTTATATATTCTAACATCTCTTAATCTGAATAATATCCGTCTGGGTAATTATCCAGGTATGACTGTGCTATCCAATTTATAGTTTCAATTTCATAGTCTAATATTTTTTCTAATATTATTTTCTTAATATCTATAATTTCTATATCTCTGAGTATATATAAGATTAAGACTTTAAGATTATCTATCATTTAAAATTGACTAAATATTTTATTATAATATTTTGTAGTTGTTTGTTTTAGTCTTAGTAGTTCTTGCATATTTTCATTAAGAAATTCTATATATTTTATATCTTTAGTTTCCATGTATTTGCCTAAATTTACTTTCATCTGTTTTTCTATTAACTGTATGTTTCTCATATCTTTTTCCAAAAATTCTAGATATATGTAATTTATCATGGTAAGTATTTGTAAGAGTAGTTAGGTAGGTATGGTATGTAATTTATTCTAGTCATATAATATTTACAAAATGCTTTTTCTAATATGATTTTTCTTATATCTACTACTTTTATATCCTTAAGTGCATACAAAATAAGTATTTTAAATTTATCTACCATTACATCAAATAAATAATTATTCATTTTCATAAAATTGCTATTTTTAAAATATTCCCTTCAATCATATACATAACAAAATATGGTCATCTTAGATTACTATATACTAGATTATTCTTAAATAACATGTTCTTCGGTCACTATTAGCATGGTAATCTGGATATTTTTCCCTTAAACAGCGCCTCTACTCTGGTTACTCCCCACCACGGCTTCTTGCCTCATTGGTTTCACCTTTAGGATGGCATAATTCTTAGGGATTTTTCTTCGTTTCCACTTTGCTAATAAACTTCTTAACATATTATTCTTCGACTAATTCTACTATAAAGTAACTAACATGAATTTATTTTATCATACCATGATTGTTGAGAATTATAAATTTAGCTATTCATAATCATAAATAAATATACCTGTTCGGGTAGGTTTGATATTTCTGAGGTTTGTTCCTCCATATCTTTTTCCATTGAAATAAATCTGTTTTTAATAACTAAGCAAAATATTTGTTGTGGACAGGAGAGAGTTTTTGCTTCAACACATGAAGGCTTGCTTTGCAATACCTTTGGTTCATCTTATTTATAGACTGAATGAATCTTTACAAGAGTATTCACGTTTTTTAAAATTAGTCTACTTTACAAAAAACCTCCTAATAAGACAAAAATTATTAATGCCTAAAATAATAGTCAAAAAGCCTAAAACCTAAAAGTTTAGCCTATACAAAAAATTTTAATATTTTACGTAAAGTAAATTGTGAAAGTTTACATGTCGCTTTCACAATTTAATATCTTGTCTTCTATTATTACTCCGTTGATATCTTCTTGTTGTCGTATCTGCTGCTTTTCCATATCTCCATTATTGCTTCTTATCTTGTATCTTCCAGCTGGCGTTCTTATCTACTTGGTTGATTTTTCTTCTATTCTAGCTGAACTTCTGGGATATCATTATCTCCTCCATTACATTTTGAACATTTATGATCTGGATATTTATGTCCAATTGTCTTGCAATATCTGGTTAATAATTTTTCTGAAATAAATTTTTCTCTGATAGCTCAGGTGATAGGTTCTGTCTCTGGTTTGAGTAACGTCAGAATCCATTGCCTAATAGTTTCCATATCTGTTTCTCGTAATTCCTTTGAATTTGAATATATTAGTACATGATTTCTTGAATAATAACTCCATATGGGATTTTGGTTGCAGTATGTGTTCGCTAGCTCTTGCAAAATTATAGATAGTCCGATAATCCTCTTATTCGCATAAAATTTTGGTATCTCAATTCTAGGTATTTCTGGTTGTGGAATAATATCTTGTGGTATAATCATATCTCGTGTCATTCCTATCTTTACAACTTGTATGAGTTTTTTAACTTCATCATATAATATCTCTGCTGGTGCCGTGTAAATTTTTATAAAAAATAGGGTACCTTTGGTGTATTTATTGAGTTTTCACTCACTCCGGCAAATATATTATAATGTAGTCTTTCTATTCTTATTTTTAACTCTTTACGTTTTTCTGAAATAATTTGTTTTAGTTCTTTGTATTTTTGTACTTTATTCATTTAAACCATAATTATAATATTTTGGTGGATATCTAAATCTGATTTTATCATAATTAGGTGGTATGCGTCTCATTCTTCTAGATTTTAAATGTGTTATTAATTTTGCCTCAATACTAGATATTAAGGTAATTAGGTAGGCTAATCTTTGTGGGTTTTCTTTTGTTTTATTTAGACTTATATATTCTGAATAATTACTAATTAAAGATTCTTTAATTTTTCTAAAAGCTTCTCTGTTTTTAAATGGTCTTCTCATAATTAATCCAATCCAATCTAAATTCAAACATATATGCTACTGTATATACCTCTGACGGAAATGAGATATCCACTATATCGAAAATATATGAAGCATTTATCATTTCTAAAAGAATAACCAAAGGTACCCTATTTTTTATAAAAATTTACATGACACCAGCAGAGATATTATATGATAAAGTTAAAAAACTCATACAAGTTGTAAAGATAGGAATGACACGAGATATGATTATACCACAAAATATTATTCCACAACCAGAAATACCTAGAAATGAGATACCAAAATTTTATGCAAATAAGAGGATTATCGGACTATCTACAATTTTGCAAGAGCTAGCGAACACATACTGCAACCAAAATCCCATATGGAGTTATTATTCAAGAAATCATGTACTAATATATTCAAATTCAAATAGCGAAACCTGATATTTGGTCCTCTGAAAAACAATCTAGTTGATCTGTCTTGCCTAGAAAACATGTTCAAAGTCTGGTAGATATAGGTTGTTATCTTTCTCTAGTTTTATAGTAATGATTTTTATGCAGTCCAGTTTGCACAAAAACTAATTGACCTTCATTTTTTCTTCTTAAATCTACCTTCTTTATTGATTTTCACATTCTCATATCTTCTCTTGTGTTTTGAGATACTGAAATACTAATTAGTGGTACTATATTTGGTAGGACAATAGTATTTTACTTGCAACAATTATTGCTTTTCTTTAACTTGAAAGGATTAATATACTAGTTTTCCTTTTCGGTGAGAAAGTTTCCTGACAGTTTTGTAAGGAGTTATGAATATGAAAGTCATTATAATGCATAATCTACTGGGATTATAAAAATCTAATGTTACTTTGTTTATTTGAATTCATTTTGTATGTTTTGTTAGTGCTAAAGTTGTTTTCCTTCATTGTAATTTGTCATACGGACAAAAATATTTTACTTCAATACATTCTCATTGCTTAATCCAAATATGAGATTAACCCCATTACGAGCAACAGAGATTTCAAAGAAGCTCAGAGTTGTCTTTTATGATCTAAACCTCCTATCTCCACTATGGAAATCGGGTGAAAAAGCCAAGACATTCGTGCAACAAGTATGGAATCTTGCAGATATCATAGAGGTCACGGAGTTAAAGTTTCTATGTGAAATAGAACCATCCGAGAGGTTTGACACCAAGGATAATGACAGGTCTAAATTCACTCACTATCCATCGGAAGTAATTGCTCCACTTTGGCGCTCCACTTCATTCCTTTAGAAGCTTGCTCATTAGAAACGGTAGAGTTTGCTATCTGATGCTTTTGTGACTTTTGACTAATACCTGTAATATTTATTCAATTGGTAACATGACATCGTTGTCATGTATAACAGAGATATATCTACTTAACTTGGGATCAATAAATAGCAGTAAGGTAGAGGAAATCTATATTGGGGTATGAAGGGTGCTAGCCTCAAAGTAAAATTAAAGAATCACTATAAAATTATGCTCTATTCAAAACCATTTGTTTATGCTCTAATCATGCTCAAGAGGATTTAGAAAAGGAAATACCCCATTCAACAATTTGATCGATGAATTAGAATTAGGTTTCATAATTTTCTTTCTGTTTAATAGGTTGGGCGGGTGAATGGCTTCGGTCAGGTTTGGGTTGGGTATTTTAGTAGGATCCAGATTTATTTTAATATTTTAATTAATTTAAGTTACAACTAATAGAAAGCCGCCACGTATTTAATGAAATATTTAACTATGGTTTTAAAAAAATCTATTAGATGTAAGGGTATATTTGAGCCACAAAAGTGGATGGAGGGGTATTGTTGGCCCTAGAGGTAAACAAAAGGTATTTTTGAACCAATTCTAATACTTGAAGGGTATTTTTGGCCCTTTTCCGTATTTAATTTAAAATTCAAAATTATTCTAGTAACAATTCTTTCTTTATTTCTTTTATCTTTTGAATAGTTTTTAAAACATATTTCAAAATCTTCATTATTATTTCAAGTGAAGTTAAAATCATAAAATCTACTATTAAAATTTTCGAGGTCTCAAAATTCTGGAGGCTAAAGCAAACGCTTTACTAGCCTTACCTTGATCCACCCCTAGGTGTAGAGAAGGTAAAATGTATGCACACCTTACCTCTATCTTTGTAGGCTAGAATAGTGGCTAAACCAGAATTTTGATTAAGAGGGTTTAAAAATATGGAGAAGTAAATCAAGAAGAATCAAGGCAATTCAACATGTAATGTATTGTATATAAATTTAAAAATAGCTTTAATTGTTATAAATGTATCATATATATAGTGAATGTCTACTTTACCATATATAGTGAATAACTACTTTACCATATATTGTGTATGTCTATTTATGGAAAAGTTACAAACCTCAAAGCTAGTTTTCCCTTATAAATAAAGGGGTTTCCCTCATTGTAATTCATCCCACAAGAGAAGAAATAAGAATTACTCTCTCTATTCTCTCTACTCTTCTTCTTGTTCTTTATTATTTTATAACACGTTATCAACACGAGACTTTACCGTCTTAAATTTGAAGGCTAAGGCTAAGATATTATTATTTTTCTTTTTTTTATGGCTAACAATCTTACAAAGTGTGAGTTCATTGCCCTTCAAAGTTCGGGTAAGAACTATATTTCATAGATGTTGGATGCTGAAATCCACCTAGATGCTATGGGTCTTGGAGACGCCATAAAGAATGAAAACACAACATCTAGTCAAAATCGTGCTAAGGCTATGATTTTCTTGCGTCATCATCTTGACGAAGTTCTGAAAATTGAGTACCTTACTACTAAGGATCTACTCGTATTGTGGAATATCCTAAAAGAAAGATTTGACCACTTAAAGATGGTCATTCTCCCGAAAGCACGATATGAGTGGATGCATCTAAGATTTCAAGACTATAAGTCTGTTCATGAATACAATTCTGTCATATTTAGAATTTCTTCTCAATTGTAACTATGTGGAGAAATGATCAATGATAATGATATGATAAAAAAGACGCTTTCCACTTTTCATGCCTTGAATGTGCTATTACAACAGCAATATCTCTTCAAGAAGTATACTAAACGAGTTCTCATCTTCTCGTGGCTGAACAAAATAATGATTTGTTGATGAAAAATCATGAGAACTGACCAACTGGAACTGCACCATTCCCTGAAGTGAATGATGTGCACGCTCACCTTGCTAGGCGTGAAAAAGGTCGTGGCCTTGGTCGTGGACATGGTCGTGGTCGTGGTCATGATGACCAAGAAAGAAACCCTGTTTCGGATGTTCATTATTCATCGAACAAAAAGAAAAAAAATGAGAAACGTGAAGCAATTACTTATTTCCGATGTGGTGGAAACAGATATTATTCACGTGATTGTCGTGCTCTCAAGCACTTGGTTGATCTTTATCAAGCATCATTAAAGAAGAAAGAGAGAAATTTCGAGGCTAACTTTCTCTCTGAAAATGCTGTTGACATCACAAGCTTGGATGTAGCAGATTTTTTCGAGCACCCCAAAGGAAAGATTGATCACTTGATTGGTGATGGTTCTGTAAACATGGAAGAATGAATGCTTTTTATTTTATTTTTTTATTATTGTTGATAAGAGTTAGAGAATAAAAATCATGTGAAAGTAGTTGTTTGCATGAGTATTGGTTTTCTTAATTCGTACATATTAATTCAGTTATATTATTGTAATTGAAGTGAATGGAATTTCAATTTTGTCATTATTAAATTAAAAAGAAAATGTTTTAACCAGCTCACCTCATAACTCTATGTGAAATATGAGTAACAATCATAAGAGTATTATTACTTCACAATAGCACTACAGGCATAAATTATATGTAGTAGTATTAATGTATTGTTAGACAATAATATTGACAAGTTATGTAAGAAATATTTTTATATCGTCATTTATGCAATACAAGGTCAACATTTGCTGCTAACTCATACATTATCACGAACTTCTATTGTGCTCATTATTGCATATTACAATTTTTTATAGTATAATCTTTCACTTTGTACAAAAAAAGTTTAAAATACATTTTATTTGGTGTATGTCATTTTATTTGAAGATATGAATAAATTTCAAAGTAAGCTGTCAAATTGTGAAGATATATATTTGATTGATTCTGGCACTACACATACAATATTCAAATACGAGAAATATTTCTCTCATCTAAATATGGGCAAGATTAACGTTACTACAATTTATGGTAGTGCTAATTTCATTGAAGGCTTTGGAAAAGCCATTATAATCTTACCCAAGGGAACTAAACTCGTCATAAGTAATGGTATGTTTTCTTCTAAGTCTCGAAGAAACTTGATGAATTTTAAAGATATTCGTGAAAATGGTTATCATATCAAGACATTTGATGAGAAGAATCTTGAATATCTTGGTATCACCAAGATTGTCTCTGGCCAGATATGTGTTATAGAAAAGTTTCCTGCTTTATCTTCTGGCTTGTATTGGACAAAGATTTGTGCAATTGAGACACATTCTATAGCAAACCGAAAGTTTACTGATTCCAATACTTTTGTACTTTGGCATGATCGCCTGAGACATCCTGGATCAATAATGATGAGACGAATCATAGAAAATTCAAATGGGCATCCATTAAAGAATTTGAAGGTTCTTTGGAATGGTGAATTTTCATGTAATGCTTGTTATCAAGGCAAGCTGATTCTGAGGTCATCACCAACAAAAGTTGGGATTGAGTCCCCCGCGTTCTTGGAATACATACACGGGGATATTTGTAGACCAGTTCACCCACCAAGTGGGTCGTTTAGATACTTCATGGTCCTAAGAGATGCTTCTTCTAGATGGTTTCATGTGTGCCTTTTTCCATCTTGCAACTTGGCATTTGCAAAATTGTTGGCACAAATAATACGATTACGGACACAGTTTCTTGATAATCAAATTAAGTCTGTTCACCTTGATAATGCTGCAGAATTTTTATCTCAAGCATTTAGTGACTATTGCTTATCAATTGGGATAAGAGTGGAACATCTTGTACCCCATGTTCACATTCAAAATGGCCTTGCCGAGTTATTAATTAAATGTCTGCAGTTGATAGCAAGACCATTACTGATGAAAACTAAGTTGCCCACTTCTGTTTGGGGTCATGCAATTTTGCATATTGCAACACTTGTTCATCTTAGACTGATAAATTATCATAAATTTTCTTCATTGAAATTGGTTTTGGGTCAAGATCCTAATATATCTCACTTAAGAACTTTTGTGTGCAGTGTATATGTGCCTATAGCACCACCAAACCACACCAAGATGGCCTCCCAAAGAAGGTTAGGAATTTATGTTAGGTTTGAATCATCCTCCTTTCTTTGCTATCTTAAACCATTAACGGAAGATATGTTCACTGCTCGGTTTGCATATTATCGATTTGATGAGATACTTTTTCCAAAATTAGGGGGAGAAGATAGTGATATCAAAAGAGAAATTTTGTGAAAAAATCCATCACTATCTCATCTTTATCCACATGTTTCTATTTGTGAGCAAGAAGTACAAAAGATCATTCATCTGCAGAAAATTGTAAATCAAATTCCGGACGTATTTATTAATCTGAAAAGGATCACCAAATCACATATTCCTGCAAGGAATGTCCCAATTCAAATTGATGTCCCTAAAGGACCATCCACTAGTATCATAGCTAATGAATCTAAAGCACGCTTGAAGCATGGCAGACCATTAGGTTCTAGGGATCAAAATCCTAGAAAAAGAAAAACAAATGGTCAAGATGACACTACGAAAGATGCACATTTGGAAGTTCAAGATTTGAGCAATGTTGATATCCCTAAAGGAATCAATAAGCCTTTTCACACCCCTTTTTAATCCCCACAAAAGATATTGATTTTAAGTTCGAAAGGATTTCATTATTAAAGTGACAAAATAAAGATTTGTTTCAAAAAAGGATTATTTTTTTACATTCAAAACTCAGAGTCGCCACTCGGCATAATCCAGTGTGCCAAGTCACCTTTGGAAAATTCTTTTCAAAACAATTTGACTCTTTAAGACTGGTTTGGGAACAGAGATTCCGGCTAAGGAATTCTATTGACCGAGGGGAAGGCGTTAGGCACCCTTCGATCCCGTGGTTCCACCACGGTAGCTTGGTGGAGCATATCGGCTAATTTGAAACTACGAATGTATAAACTACACAAAGCACGCAAAATAATCAATGAAGCAAAACAAAACAAAACAATCTAAAATTTAGTGTTCAGTCCAACTATACAGTCCCGAAATGAAAAAAATTAAGAAATATAAACCTACTCTATTCTAGGCTAATTCTAACTACGCTCCATTTCTTCCTCCACCTGATATTTTGGGCCTTGATCGTGCGCCGTATTCAAGTACATGATACTTCGAGGCATTCCCCGGATAAATCAATACAAATCCCTCAGGACATTCCCCGGCCAAATGAATACAATAGATCCCAATGCATAAATCAACACCATTCCACAAAAATTTTATCACTCAACAATCACGATCCTAAACTTTACTTACCCAACCTACCTTTTGCCTACGCTTTTAACGGTCTTATCATGATACTACCAAATTCATCAACATTAATGAATCGAAACGACAATACTCACTTTCTTAACTTTCAATTCCGTCCCAACTTATTTACAAATGAGTTTAAATCATTCAAACATTCAATTCAAACAATCAATGTGATGGTCCAAACATATTAAAATCAATAAAAATAAAAGCCATACACCATGGATTCAACACATAAAGCATCAAATGATTAAGATTAATCGAGAAGGAGATGAGAAATGAACCTCAAATTTATTCCAAACAATTAGCGATGGATCAGAGCTCATGAACCAATGAACCTCGACCAACCTCAAGAACAACCCATCAACTTGAATCGACTACCAATGACCAAAAGGACACAACACCTAAAATTAGAATCGCGAGAAAGATAGACCCGCACTGGAAAAGAGACAGAAGGGACTGTTAGGGAGTGGTTTGGGCCTGAGTGAAGCTGAGTTCACTCTTTTCACCTCAACGGAGCTTCGACGAGCTCGACGGTGAACAAAATTGGAGGGTTAGTCAAATTTTTTGGTACCAGTGATGTTTTTTGGCGAGAATTCATTGGAAAATTGCTTCTACATCGTGCCTTTTATCTCGATTTTGATTCTCTCTCTCTCACGATCTCACATTTTCACTGTCTCTCTCACTAATTTCTCTTTCTTTTCGTCTATCACTCTGTCAGTTTCTCTCAGATCTCTCTAAGAAAATCAACCCCCAATTTTCGATCCCACACTACTCTCACTATTCTCTCTCTCAATCTCTCCTCTCTCCCTTATGATCTCTCTCCTTTCTTTTAGTTTCTCTCTCCCTAATTATATGGTGTGTTTTTAGAGTGTTTTTTTGGTGAGTTTTGTTTATGTGTATGTGAGTATATATGTTGTGGATGAGAGTATGTGTGTGTGGATGGTGTGTGGGTATGCGAAGAGGAAAAGGAAAAGAAAAAGGGAGCCTTAAAAAATGGTCTCCTCTCTGTGTGTTTCCCGTCCAAGAATAGAGGAAGCAGATGCCTCCTGAAGATGAAAAATTGGTCCCCCCCCCCCCCTTGTGGGTGAATTCTGTTTTGGGAAAAAGAGGAGATCACATGACTTGGGGTGGGGTCTAGGGGGTTAGGTGGGAATAGGTAGGGTGTGAGATGGGTGGGTTGGTTAGGATAAGATTAAAACAAGATAAAATTTGTTAGGGATTGTGCTAAGGGTTGTTATTTTTGTATTTTTGCGAAGGGATTATCACACGGAGTAGGACACATGGTAAGACGAAGGTAAAAAATGAATAACTTGGGTTTTAGGGAGAGAAAAAATTAGGTGTCTACAGTATGCCCGCTTTGAATGTAAACACGAAGTGTTTTCAGACAAAGAAGTAGACAATGAGACAGAATTTTATCCCGACCATTATTCAAAAGGAATGAAACATAAGGAAGGAGGGCAACCGACTCTTGATTTTGGACGTCCTACCTACCCAAGTTATGAAGAAAACCCGTCGCAGGTACCTCCAAAGGAAGGAGAAGGACTATATCAAGTTGGAGAGTCGAGTAAGGTTCCATCGAGGTTTCGGTCCGCGGTTCTGTCATTACATCAAAATAAAAATTACAAGTTAAAACATAAATAAAATTACAAAAACTCTATCTATGCAGCTTTCCTTAAATCTTGACTTGCTACTTCATAACCCTATTCTTCAGCCGAACTCCTGACTTGCAATTTCTTCAACTTGTTGCTTGGCTTTCAATTACTTTACCTTGTTGCTTGACTTTCCATATCTTACCCTTGTTATTTGACCTTCAATTTCTTTATCTTGTTGCTTGACTTTCCATCTCTTACCATTGTCATTTGACCTTTAATTCCTTCATTTTGTTGCTTGACTTTCAATGTCAACAACCTGTTCTTCAGGCGGGCTCCTGACTTTCAATTTCATCACCCTGTTCTTCAGGTGGGCTCCTGACTTTTTATTTCATCACCCTGTTCTTCAGGCGGGCTCCTGACTTGCCATTTTCATCAACTTCCAATTTCATCAGCCTGTTCTTCAGGCGGGCCCCTGGAACTAAAATCAAAACTAGAACAAGAATTATCCCAAATAGAGATTATAATAAAGAAGGATTTCTTTTTTTGAAAGTATGGTCCCATCTTTTAGAAGGGTCCTGAATATAAATTAAATTTCCATTTTTCAGGAGGGTCCTGATCATAAAGTAAATTCCTATTTTTTAGGAGGGTTCTGAATAGAAAGTAATTTCTTATTTTTCAGGCGGATCCTGAACATAAAGTAAAATTCCATTTTTCAGGAGGATACTAAACAAAAAGTAAAGTCTCATTTTTCAGGAAGGTCATGAACAGAAAGTAAAATCTTATTTTTCAGGAGGGTCCTGAACAGAAAATAAAATCTCATTTTTCAGGAGGGTCCTAAACAGAAAGTAAAGTTCCATTTTTCAGGAGGGTCCTGAACAGAAAGTAAAATCCCATTTTTCAAGAGGGTCCTGAATAGAAAGTAAATTTCCATTTTTTAGTAAGGTCCTGCACAGAAAGTAAAGTCTTATTTTTCAGGAGGGTCCTGCACAGAAAGTAAAGTCTTATTTTTAAGGAGGGTCCTGAACAGAAAGTAAAATCTCATTTTTTTTAAGTAGGGTCATGAACAGAAAGTAAAGTTCCATTTTTCAGAAGGGTCCAGAACAGAAAGTAAAATTTTATTTTTCAGAAGGGTCCTAAACAGAAAGTAAAATCCCATTTTCCAGGAGGGTCATGAACAGAAAGTAAAGTCCCATTTTTTAGGAGGGTCCTGAATACAAAGTAAATTCTTATTTTCCAAGAGGGTTCTGAACACAAAGTAAATTTCCATTTTCCAGGAGGGTCGTGAACAGAAAGTAAAATCCCATTTTCCAGTAGGGTCCTGAACAGAAAGTAAAATCTCATTTTCTAGGAGTGTCCGTAACATAACGTAAATTTCTATTTTTCAGGAAAGTCCTGAACAAAAGTTAAATTCCCATTTTCCAGGAGAGTCCTGAACATAAGGTAAATTTCCATTTTCCTAAGGTAAATTCCTATTTTCTAGGGGAGTCCTGAACATAAGGCAAATTCCCATTTTTTAGAAGGGTCCTAAACAGAAAATAAATTCTTATTTTTCAGGAGGGTCATGAACAGAAAGTAAAATCCCATTTTTCAGGAGGGTCCTGAACCGAAAGTAAATTTCTATTTTCTAGGAGGGTCCTGAACAGAAAGTAAAATCCCATTTTTCAGGAGGGCCTGAACAAAATGTAAAGTCCCATTTTTAAGAAGGGTCCTGAACAGAAAGAAAATTTTCATTTTCCAGGAGGGTCCTGAACAAAAAGTAAAATCCTATTTTTTAGGAGGGTCCTGAACAGAAAGAAAAATCTCATTTTTTAGGAGGGTTCTAAACAGAAAGTAAAATTCCATTTTTCAGGAGGGTCCTAAACAGAAAGTAAATTCCAACAGATGTGTTTTTCCAATGGTCTTTTAATTAAGTAAAGAAAATTTGCCCAGTTTCAAGAAAGAAAATTTATCAGTTAAAAACTTAGTGGTGGCTTGTAGCACTTGGCTATTCCGGCACCTGCTCCAGTGTTCATTCACTTCATTTTGTTTTAGATTGCTAGCACTTAGCCCTGCTTTGTCGCGTCATTGACTCAAACTCAGCTTATTAAGAGTGACTCTGAAACAAACACAGTATCTCTACTTTACCATGCTCCTCAGATAAATTCTTTAAACCTTGGTATTTCTATGAGTTCCCAGATTTGTCTATTGACAAAACTTTCAGCATGCCTTGTTCAAACTTGCAATCTTGTTTCTTTCATACGCTGGCCCATTGTCTTTCTTTGTGCAATTGAAGAAGCTGGTAGCAAGTTTTGAAATCTTTTCTTACTTATTTTGACATGGACTTGACTCAAAGACAAGAGAAAAAAGACAATAATTTTTGTTTTATTTGGATAACTTACTCAAGAAAATAAAAATATAACTAAAGGGAAGAAAAAAAATGACAATTAATGAAAGTCAACTCTAATAATTATGGCATGCATATCGGATTAGACTGCCTGATCTTTCCATCTAAAAATTTCTACCAATTGTTGTTGAGTGAATGACCTCGAAATTGAGTTGCTTCCTTAGGTCAATTGCATTTAAGACCTCATTCGGCTAGTGGGCCTTGAATGATTTTTGCCAACAAACCTCTCTCATTTTCCTTTTCTCAGCTCACCATTGCCTTATGATGTCTGTGAGGGTTTTTTACCAATGAGACTCTCTTATTTACATTTGTCTCAACTCACCATTGTCTTATGATGCTCGTGAGGGTTGTCACCGATAAGACTCTCTCATTTTTATCTTCCTCAACTTACTGTTGCCTTATGGTGCCCGTGAGTGTTTTCACCAATAAGACTCTCTCATTTTTATTTCTCTCAGCTCACTATCGCCTTATGGTGTCCGCGAGGGTCTTCACCAATAAGACTCTCTCATTTTTATTATCTCAACTCACTACCGCCTTATGATTCCCGCGAGGGTTTTCACCAATAAGACTCTCTTATTTTATTTCTATCTTGATTCCTTATGCTGAGGAAGACAAGTAGTTGCCAAAATGCATCATCACATCCATTGCATGCTTAGCCTTAACATTCTCTAAGATTGATCAGAAGGTATTTCTTCGATTATAAATTAGCTTTTGGATAGGGTTAGAAAGAAAGGATGATATAAGGCCCAAACGACACTTGAAGTGGGTTAGGACTTACAACTTTTGAAATCAACCCAAATAATAAGGATTAACTCAAGCCCCAGTTTATTTTGATTGGGTAATTCTAAATTATTGATTTGGTTGGACCGAGCCCCGAATAGGGCAGCCTACGTATCTCGCCCCTGAAAGAGGAGAATTAGGTCACGCGTAGTTCTGGCAACTGGTTCTGCATGATTTAAACTTTTGATTCTTTTTCTTTTATTAACACTCTTTTCCCTTTGAATTTTTCTGACTCTATTTGTCTTGACACTTTTCTTTTTTTTCTTATTGGACATTTTTTTATACTCTATTTCGATTCCAAAAGAGGAGTATGAAAGAAAATAGGACTAAATCTAAAATGGGGTAAACAAAGGATGACACGATGTTTGGATAGCAGAATGAAATGCCTTCGTCATATCAATCCTTGAAAATGCAAGTACATATCATGCAATATGAAAGTGCACTATCAATATCACTTATGACATGTTTTACAACACTAAATTGCACCGAACAATGTACCACCTCTTCTTCTATACTTGCCGAACACCTCTTCTTCTATACCTGCCAAACATACAACTCCATCTTTATTGTACATCCCTCACACTGAATGACTCATGCTTTCGTGGAGTTAATTTTATTCTATTTCTCGGGATCACATATCCACTATTTGACCTAATTGGGTTATGTTTTTCAATTGATAACCAAGTTATTGTTGTGATTCTCAAAATAATTGCCTTAATTTTTAAAGAAGGCTTGAACTTGTCACCAAATGTCTCAGGACTATGTATTTTCTTAGATGCTTTCTTTTTCTAACTTTAACCCTCTGATTCAATGATCATGCTTAAATTGAATTTTAAGATCTGACTGAAAATTCCGTTAGCATGTCATAATACTAGAATTAACCTAAAATATACTGTATAAAGAAAATAAACAAACAATACATATTTATAACACAAAGGAAAAAGGGACACTTCATTCAATTAAAATAAAAGATAGAAGGGTTTGAACATAACGACAAATGTACAAAACAATATAGATCCCGAACTATAACCCTGAAATAATTTGGATAACAGAAAATCAAACAAAACAAACTACCAGACCTCTTCCTAGTAGGGAGAGGAGTGACTTCTCGATTGCTCAGCCTGACATCTTAGCCACTGGCTTGCATATCAACATGACTAGAGTTTTCCTCATTGTTAATGTTCTGCACCATAATCAATTTGTCTTGAATCATATTTTCAATTTCTCTTTTCAAAGCACGACAATCTTCAATACTGTGATCCTGAACATCAAAATGATATGGACATCGTACATTAGGATCAAAACATCTCGAATGCGGGTCAAGAGTATACCCAAGGAGAGAAGTGATCATGCCTTGTTGTGCCAATCTCTGAAATAAACTGGCAGACGACTCTCCAATTAGTGTAACACTATCCCTCAATTTCTGCCTTATTTCATTGTTTAACTTAGATCGAACATCGGGCCTATAAGTGCTTTGGTATGTTTGTGGAATTGGAGTATGACTTTGAGGAGTTGGTGCGCGCCATTGTGGGTAAGGAGGGAGTTGAACATATAATTGTGCGCAATATACTAGATATAGAGGTGGGGAAACAGAGTATAATGGATTTTAGGAGTGATTATGGAGAGCTTGGGTATGAACTTGGGCTTGAGACTGACGGCAATGACGACGTCATCTTCTTTGATGTGCCCATTCTCCAACTACAATAGCAGTGTCATCTTTCTCATTCTTCTTCCCTCCAAGTTCCCTTAATTGATTGCAATATTGTCCCAAATGTTTCACGGATTCCTCATGCCCATCTTACTCCTCAAATTTTGACATCTCAAAGATTGAAGGAAGGTTAGCACTTAGAGGCATGCCCCAATCTTTGTATGAAACATCTTTTTTACCCGCAGGTCCTAGAGAATTTTTCATAGCATTTTCTGCACTCTTTATTTTTCAACCATTTTCTCCGACTCTTCTGGCATACTGGACTTTTTGTTAAGAAATTTTGGTGGTCCAGTTAACTTAAAAGCAGGCTCAGGAGTACAACAATGATCACCAAGAGTATTGAATATAGGTTTACTAGCAGCATGGGGACGCACAACTGTTAGGCGAGCCGGTGTGGAAGTCCCAGTAGAGGATTGAGCAACAAAATCACAGGCGACATGTGGTGTTGTGAATGTAGCAGACTTATGCTGAGGAGCTAGACAAAAAGAGGTGGAAGTATTGAGATGGTTTTGGCTCGAAATGAATTCCGAGTCATGTTGCGGTGCATCAACAACAGTAGAAAACTTTGAGATTTTGGTGGAAAACTCGAGGTGTTTGTAGGATCAATAAAGGTAAATGAAGGAGGAGGCAATCCATTGGCTCAAGCTCGATGCATTTCTGTCATTTGTTATCTTAGACTCCTAATCTCTTGCTTCAAACTCTCTTTTTCCTGATTCTTTGTTTGATCCATGATGTCACTCTCTATATCTTTGTTGGACACAACTAACCCTTTGGGTTTAGTGTGATGTGAAGGACCGGTCAGAATGCCACAAACCAACCACCTTAAACTGACTCAACAAAAAAAAACAGCAAATGTGTTAGAGTTCAACACTTTTTCAAAACCTCTTTTTCCTATTTTTTCGAAAAGATCACCGAACCCAAGAAGGGCGCCTACGTATCTCACTCCCAAGAGAGGAGAATCAGGTGTGCATAGTTCATGAAGTCTTGCCAAAATGGCCAATTAAACTCTTTTTTGTTCTTTTTCTTGAAACTTTAAAAAAAATGAAAAGAAAAGAAAATAACAAATTATCAAAAGAATTGGCGAAAATCTTTTTGCATTTTTCAGGTTTAAAACCCTATACAAAAATGAAACTTATGATTACCAAAGAAAAATCTTTTTGGATTTTCAATTTTGAATTTCATAGGAAAAATGAAACTTGAAACTATTAAAGTAAAATCTTTTTTGTAGTTTTCTTTTAGTGATGTATATAACACCTACTTTAAACGAAAAGTGAATAAAATTTTTTTGAATTTTTAAAATAAGATCCCCGAACCCATAATAGGTTGCCTACATATCTCACTCCTGAAAGAGGAGAATTAGAGGTGCGTAGTTCATCCAGATTGGATAATTTAGGATTAAATAACTAACTGAACCCTGACTTGAGATATATGACTACAGACAAACGATGAAAAATGCCGATAGAATCTTTCTTGGGATTTTTTAATTTAACACTTCACATAAAAATGATACTAATTATGAAAGAAAAATCTTCTAGGTATTTTTATTACATGAAATGTGCAAAACTTCTACCATATTTTTTGAATTTTTTCTTTTATAAAAAGCTCCTACAAAAAGAAATCTTTTTTGAAATTTTCAAATTATGGAAGCTTACTAAAGAAACAAAGAAAAATCTTTTTGATGTTTTTTTCTTTGACAAAATGAGTGCAAAAGGTAAGAAAAATCTTTTTGAATTGTGAAAAACAAAAGCCATAAAGAACACTAAAAGCTACGAAACCCTTTTTGACTCACCTTTTTTTTTTTCAAACACACCTTACTTCTAACACATGTTTTCCCCAAATCAGTCCATTGAATGACCACGTTACCCTCAGAGATGCAAACATTTAGCACGTAGAGATACTTTAGAGGTGAGTCTCCTATAAAGGGCCACGCGGGTCCCGCTAGGTCGAATATGATGCAGATAAGCATGACCTAAAGGCTGACCTACGCTGGGGTTCACTAACAAGGTTGTTCAGGGGAGCGTATGGTCGATAGCAGCTGCGATAGCTTTTCACCCACTCTATACGTCCGACAGCTCCCCCTCCTAAAATAAGGGTGACTCAACTAGAGTTCGTGTACACGACGTGCAATCTGAGACTTGTTGCAGAAAGAATTGACTTGGGTTATGCAAAGGATGCCAGATATAAAGCGGTAACACATAAAGAAAAATTGTAAACAAAGAGCACGTAGGCACTCAACAATGATAAACAATAACATAAAACAACACAAAAAAAATATTTATACACCCATAGTGCCAAATTAAGCCGATACAACTCCAAAAAAAAAAACTTAAATTCTGAAAATTCTCCAACAGAGTCGCCAGAGCTATCACACCCCTTTTTAACCCCCAAAAAAGATATTGATTTTAAGTTCGAAAGGGTTTCATTATTAAAGTGACAAAACAAAGATTTGTTTCGAAAAAGGATTATTTTTTACATTAAAAACTCAGAGTCATCACTCGGCATAATCCAATATGCCAAGTCACCTTTGGAAAATCCTTTTCAAAATGATTTGACTCTTTAAGATTGGTTTACGAACGGAGATTCTGGCTAAGGAATTTTGTTGATCGAGGGAAAGGCGTTAGGCACCCCTCGATCCCGTGGTTTGACCAAGTCGCTTGGTGGAGAATATCGGCTAATTTGACACTAAAAATGTATCAACCACACAAAGCACGCAAAACAATCAATCAAGCAAAACAAAACGAAACAATCCAAAATTTAGTGTTCAGTCCAAGTATACAATCCCGAAATAAAAAAAATACAAAAATATAAACCTACTATATTCTAGGCTAATCCTAACTACGCTCCATTACTTCCTTCACTCGACATTTTGGGCCTTGATCGTGCGCCGTCTTCAAGTACATGATACTTTGGGGCATTCCCCGAATAAATCAATACAAATCCCTCGGGACATTCCCCGGCCAAATGAATACAATAGATCCCAATGCATAAATCAAAACCACTCCACAAAAATTTCATCATTCAATAATCACAGATTCTAAACTTTGCTTACCCAACCTACCTTTTGCATACGCTTTTAACGGTCTTATCATGATACTACCGAATTCATCAACATTAATGAATCGAAACGACAATACTCACTTTCTCAACTTTCAATTTCATCCCAACTATTTCTAATTAAGTTTAAATCATTCAAATATTCAATTCAAACAATCAATGTGATGGTCCAAACATATTAAGATCAACAAAAATAAAAGCCGTACACCATGAATTCAACACATAAAGCATCAAATGATTAAGATTAATCGAGAAGGAGATGAGAAATGGACCTCAATTTTATTTCAAACAATTAGTGACAGATCGGAGCTCACAAACCAAAAATCTCGACCAACCTCAAGAACAACCCGTCAACTCGAATCGACTACTAATGACCAAAAGAACACAACACCTAAAATCAGAATTGTAAGAAAGATAGACCCACGCTGTAAAAGGGACAAGAAGGACTATTAGGGAGTGGTTTGGGTTGGAGTGAAGCTGAGTTCACTCTTTTCACCTCGCCGGAGCTTCGGTGAGCTCAGCGGCGAACAAAATCAGAGGATTAGTCAAATTTTTTGGTGCCAGTGACGTTTTCCGACGAGAATTTGCCAAAAAATTACTTTTATTTCGTGCCTTTCCTCTCGATTTTGATTCTCTCTCTCTCACGATCTCTTATTTTCGTTGTCTCCCTCACTAATTTCTCTTTCTTTTCATCTATCTCTCTGTCAGTTTCTCTCAGATATCTCTAAGAAAATCAACCCCTAATTTTTGATCCCATACTACTCTCACTGTTCTCTCTTTCAATCTCTCTTCTCTCCCTTATGATCTCTCTTTTTTTATTTGGTTTCTCTCTCCCCAATTATGTGGTGTATTTTTGGAGTGCTTTTTTGGTGAGTTTTGTATATGTGAGTATATATGCCGTGGATGAGAGTATGTGTGTGTGGATGGCGTGTGGGTGTGAGAAGAGAAAAAGGAAAATAAAAAGGGAACCTACAAAAATGGTCTCCTCTCTGTGTGTTTCCCGTTCAAGAATTGAGGAAGCAGATGCCTCCTGAAGATAAAAAATTGGTCCCCCTTTGTAGGTGAATTCTGTTGTGGGAAAAAGAGTAGACCTCGTGACTTTGGGTGGGGTCTAGGGGGTTAGGTGGGTAGGGATAGGGTATGAGATGGGTGGGTTGGTTAGGATAGTATTAAAACAAGATAAAATTTGTTAGGGATTTTGTTAAGGGTTGTTATTTTTGTATTTCTGTGAAGGGATTATCACACGGGGTAGGACACATGGTAAGACAAAGGTAAAAAATAAATAACTTGGGTTTTAGGGAGGGACAAAATTAGGTGTCTACAAGCCTGAGACTCAAGAAAATGAGGAACTATCCATAAATTCAAGTGATGTTGAAACTAATTTGAATCGATCTAAAATAATAGTGGATTATGTCTTTGCATATAATGTTGCAACAAAAATTATGCAAGATAGTGAGGATCTTGAACCTCGATCTATCACAGAATGTCGACAAAGAAATGACTGGTTAAAATGGCAAGAAGCTATTCAATTTGAATTGAATTCACTTGCCAAACGTTAAGTTTTTGGACCTATAACTCAAACACTTGATGGTGTTAAGCCCATTGGCTATAAATAGGTCTTTGTGCAAAAAATAAATGAGAAAAATAAAATACAAAGGTATAAAGCACGCCTTGTTGCACAAGGATTTTCACAATGGCCTGGTGTCAATTATGATGAGACATATTCACCAGTTATGGACGCAATAACATTGTGTTATTTATTAGTTTCACTATCTATGAGAGACTTGAAATGCATTTGATGGATGTGGTAACAGCCTATCTATATGGATCACTTGATAATGAGATATACATGAAGATTTTCGAAGGATTTAAAAAGCCGAAAGTATATAGTTCAAAGCCTCGGGAAATGTATTCCATTAGATTTCAATGATCATTGTATGGTTTGAAAAAGTGAATATTTATCTAAAGAAGGTTATACAAATGATGAAATTTGCCCATGTGTTTTCATAAAGAAAATAATGTCAGAGTTTCTTATACTTGCTGTCTATGTCGATGACATAAATCTTATTGGAACACCAATAGAGCTTCAAAAGGAAATTGATTACCTAAAGAAAGAATTTGAGATGAAAGATCTCGAAAAGACAAAGTTATGTCTTGGTTTGCAAATTGAGCATTTGACAAACGGTATCTTTGTCCATCAATCTGCCTACACAGAAAAGGTGTTAAAATGATTCTATATGGATAGAGCACATCCATTAAGTACTCCGATGGTTGTTCGATCACTTGATGTGAATAAGGATCCATTCTGACCTCAAGAAAAGAATTAGGAACTCCTTGATCCTGAAATACCATAGCTTAGTGCAATTGGTTCACTAATGTATCTTACAAATACTACAAGACCTGATATTGCCTTTTCAATTAATTTGTTGTCAAGGTATAGTTCTGCTCCTACTAGGAGACATTGGAATGGGATCAAACATATATTATGGTATCTAAAAGGAACTATCGATATGGGCTTATTTTATTCTAAAGATTGCAATTCGATCTTGTTAGTTATGTTGATGCTACGTACTTATCCTATCCGCATAAAGCTCGGTCTCAAATAGGCTATATGTTTATATGTGGGGGTTACTACCATATCTTGGAGATCAACAAAGCAGTCTATCGTAGCCACTTTATCGAATCACGCCGAGATTATAGCTATTCATGAAGCAAGCCAAGAGTGTGTGTGGTTGAGGTCCATAATACATCTCATTCGAGAAAAATGTGGCTTGAAATGTGATAAATTACCCACGATTTTATATGAAGATAATGCAGTATGCATAGCACAACTTAAGGGAGGATTCATAAAAGGAGATAGAACGAAGCACATTTCGCCAAAGCTCTTCTATATATATGAGCTCTAAAAGAATGGTGATATTAATGTGCAACAGATTCGCTCAAGTGACAATGTAGCTGATCTATTCTCCAAGTCTCTTCCAACTGCAACTTTCAAGAAGATGGTGCACAAGATCGGAATGCAAAGGTTCAAGGATGTTCTCATAGGAGGGAGTTAAGACGCGCTGTACTTTTTTTCCTTACGAGGTTTTATCCCACTGGGTTTTTCTTGTAAGGTTTTTAATGTGGTAGCATATATGCGTATTATCTATCAATTAGACATTCAAGGGGGAGTGTTATAAATGTATCATATATAGTGAATGTCTACTTTACCATTTATAGTGAATACCTACTTTACCATATATTGTGTATGTCTATTTATGAAAAAGTTACAAATCCCAAGGCTAGTTTTCCCCTATAAATAAAGGGGTTTTCCCTCATTGTAATTCATCTCTCAAGAGAAGAAATAAGAATTACTCTCTCTATTCTCTCTACTCTTCTTCCTGTTCTTTATTGTTTTATAACATTAATCTTTATATATGTAGCGTAATTTTTTTCCAGAAAGAATTCAGACAAACCTGCCTTTACCGAGCTCTGCACTTAGCTAGTTAATTCCGATAGAATTCCTACTTAAAAAAGAAAAGAAAAATAGATTGATGTATATTTGTCAATAAAAGCTATCTACACAAGCAATAGACTTAATTATTAGTTAATAACAAGTAACTTCATGTCTTTTCATAGGTACACTAATTGATAATTTAGTAAAATTTAAACTAACTTATCATCACATATTAAAACTCACAGATTATTATAACGGAATCTTGGATCATTCTTTTGGGTTCACTATTTTTCAATAACAATAATAACGTTATAACTTCTTAAAAGGTTATTAAGTATTTTAAGTTTAACAATATCTTTTAATTAAAAAAAAAACTTCGATATAGATTCGCACAACTCAAAGAATATGAAAAATACTTTTAATTTCTTTTTAGTAGTAAAATTTTTAGATTATGAGGTGATAATAACATGAAAGACAACATTTCCTTGACTATAAAAAAATTTATTTAATATTTATCAATTGTTATAAAACAAGAAAGAATAAAGAAGAAGAGTAGAGAGAATAGAGAGAGTGATTCTTATTTCTTCTCTTGAAGGATGAGAGATCATCAGATTGTAAATACAATGAACAAAACCCCTCTATTTATAGGGGAAATTTACTCCTAGTCTGAGTTACAGACAGATGCTTCAAATCCTAATAGATATCAAAGTAGATCTTGATAGAAATTCACTATAATGTAAATACATTTATAACACTTCCCCTTGAATGTCTAATTGGTAGATAATGTGCCTCGTTAAAACCTTACTAGAAAAAATCCAGTAGAAAACAAAATCTAGTGAAGGAAAAAGAGTACACATCTCTAATAATACGCATTTCGGCTGCCTAATTAAAAACCTTACAAGGAAAACCCAGTGGGATAAAACCTCGTAAGGAAAAAAGAGTACAACGCTTATTAACTCCCCCTAATGAGAACATCCTTGACCTTTGCATCTCGATCTTGTGCACCCTCTTCTTGAAAGTTGCAATTGGAGGAGACTTGGTGAATAAATTAGCCACATTGTTATTTGAACGAATCTGTTGCACGCTAATATCATTATTCTTTTTGTAGCTCATGTGTATAGAAAAGCTTTGATGAAGTGTACTTCGTTCTATCTCTTTTGATGAATCCTCCATTAAGATGTTCTATGAATGTTGCATTATCTCCATATAAAATTATGGGTAGATTGTCATATTTTACATCACATTTTTCTCGAATGAGATGTATCATGGACCTCAACCATACATATTCTCAGCTTGCTTCATGAATAGTTATTATCTCAGCATGATTCGATGAAGTGGCTACGATAGATTGCTTTGTATATCTCTAAGAAATTGCAGTACCACGACATATGAACATATAGCCTATTTGAGACCGAGCTTTATGTAGGTCAGATAAGTACCCAAAATCAGCATGACCAATAAGATCGGGACTGCAAACTTGCTAACAAATTAACTAAAAAAAAGGCGATATCAGGCCTTGTAGTATTTGCAAGATACATTAGTGCATAAATTGCACTAAGATATGGTACTTCATAACCAAGGAGTTCCTCGTTCTTTTCTTGAGGTCGAAATGGATCCTTATTCAATTTTTGCATGTTTCTCATTTAAGAAAATACTCTATTGCTTTTGAAAACTCTCCAAGAATTTCAATGATACTAAAATCATCAAATTATCTCTTATGTGGATGATAAAAAGTTTTCCAGAAACTTTATATGCTTTTCAGGCATTTTGAATCCTTTAGGGATTTTCATATGGATGTTTGTCAAGTAACAAAATCCAACATGTCAAGTGTGACATCTTCAAGTGTGTGGACTGCAAATCAAATAAGTTTTACGCTTACCAAAATGCATCCTTTCAGGTCACTTGATAAATGTTTCTACGTCAGCATGCTTAAATTAACGTAGAATTCAAATCCTCATAATTTTTTACAATATTGCACCAATATTGTTTCAAAGATATCATCGATGATTTATTATTTTGTATCGGTTCACAATGCCACATAACATTTTTAGATCTCATCACTTCATTATTTTCAGGTACCTAAACCTCTCATAAGGTTTCATGAAGTGTTATGTCGTAGGCTCTTCAAGAACACATTGCCTTCTTTTCATGATTATTTATTCCTTATTCTGTTCAAAGATTATTTTATGTGGAACCGATTGGTCTATCATGCTTCACGCATGCATAGACTTTATCCTTTAAGGACACAACCTAGGAGCACTTGCAGCTTAATATGAGATGCTTTTGGCATTTGACTTGAATTATCTTTTGAAAGAAGATCCGATGATAATTCCTAACATATTTCATAGTTGTTTATAATCTCTCCCTTATGTTAGGAAAGCTAACATACATCCTCCATCTTCTTTGATGTATCCATCTTTGTGCACCATGGTACATTCATTAATCGAATACCACACATCAAAACTATTAGATGGAATAGTTGGTTCCCAATTTTGAACCAATTGAGAGAGAAGAAATAATCATAATTTATTGGTCGAAGGCATACAAGTGCTATTGTATGCAACATATCATATTTCATACCAATACATAAAACTGTATTCTTATTAGTAATGATTCAGTTATTTATGAAAGGCATTCAATGCTAAACCATCATCATCAAGATGAATTATCTCGATTGCACAATCTGAAACTTATGCTCAATTTATATTGAACACGTAACTTTATGAATATCAAACGTAGGTTGACCATGAATATACATGTGATCATTTTATTGATGCATATTTTCAACATATCACATAATAGGTGAACGAGCCCTTATTCACCTTTTTTCTTTTCAGATTTTGAGGGATCCAATCCCAAAATTAGTTAGTCCAATCAACTTATCATGAGAACAAGCAACATTAAAGTTCATGAAGAATTTTCTAATTCTTCAATATATGTTCAATACTCAGTATGCACATCTTCGGGATATCGTAATCGTTCATGTCAACTTATGAACTTTTAATCTAGTAAACTCCAAGTTTACCATGATATATGTTTTTTGCTTTAGTAAATTTCAGATTTAGTATTATGTAAATAAATTTCAGATTTACTACTTCAGAAATAGATTTTAAAATAACTCATCTCAGCTATTCTGCCTCTTTCGGAAGTGAGTTTTCATACCATCACAATTAAGTACACGTTTATATTAATAAGCTTCACTAAATATTAACACATTCACCCCAGGGAAAAGATCTATGCTTATAATAATCAAAATTGTCATTCCCCAAGAATGGAATATAATCGTGTCTTAAGCCTATCAAATTATGATAGCTTATATATCTTATAAACTCTTTCATCATATTGCTACTTCAGTAGCTCATCATATTGCTACTTCAGGAGCAAATTGAGGCATACATATGATGTAGAGAATTTTTCTCTAGCATATCTTATAATCATAATAAGCTTGTGAAAATATTAGCACTTTTGATGATTATTATCATAATGTCTCTGCATGCTTATATTCATGAATTCAATCACTTGTCTTATTTCAACAATGAAGCAAGTTATCAACTTTCAGATTTATGCTACCATATTCACTTCATGGAATAGAGCATATTAATGGGATATGTTTCATAACCTTTTATTAAACACCCATTATTTTCCCTTAGCCATCATAATATGATCAATATGGTCTATTGAGATTCAAACTCAACATCTTATCCATATAAAGGCATCTTAGGCATAAATCAATGGGACTTGAACCCATAATTATCATCCCTTTTGATAATATTGTTCTTGAGGAATGAATTTAAAATAGAAATTGTTCCAAATCAATTATTTTTCCTCAAATCCAATAATAATTATATCATTAATAGAAAAATGCAAATAACATAAGAAATTATTTACCTTGACCTTTAGATTTATAATCTCACCTTATTTGGCAGAGTCTCGTACTGATAACGTGTTATAAAATAATAAAGAACAAAGAAGAAGAGTAGAAAGAATAGAGAGAGTGATTCTTATTTCTTCTCTTGAGGGATGAGAGATCATCATATTGTAAATACAATGAACAAAAACCCTCTATTTATAGGAGAAATTTACTCCTAGTCTGAGTAAAAGACAAATGCTTCAAATCCTAATAGATATCAAAGTAGATCTTGATAGACATTCACTATAGTAAATACATTTACAACATCAATAAAATTAAATATATTATGATTTAATATTAGACCACTAACTTCATTGATCCACCTCATATCTTTTGAACGAGGAAGACAAAACTGCCATATGAAGCAAGTCTTTCTGATATATAAGAAATAGGCAAGTGTACATTTCAAAGGATATTTAAGTACAAAGAAGGAAGACATTCGTGTAGTTAAGACATTTATTTGGTCCCCATTTTCTTGACATGGTGGCCTCCAATTTTTGTTAAATTAATATATTGTAGTTCTTGTTTATTTTCGTCTTTCTTTTCTTTTTTGGTTTCTCATTTGTAGTTCGATTAAGTCAAAATCGTACATTATAGAACTCATTTTCTAGAGTGATATTTCCAATAAGATTTTTCTTATTTTTAGGAGCTCAAATTAAACCTAAAACATGTATAATGTGGAGGGATCATGTTGATGAGAATGATCCCATATTGGACTGGGACGAGAACCTTACGCTCCTTATAAGGCTTAATATAGTTTTTGGGAGTGTAAATTAAGTCCAAGACTTAATTATATAGTTAATGACCTTAAATAAGTCACTAGCTTCTTACTATCGAACGTGTCTTAGCCTTAGTTTATAAGGAAGTTTTATTTATCGTATTCATTATGAGAAATGGATGACTGACAACTACGACTGAAGTGGTACGACGATGGCGACGATGGTTCCTGGCGATAGCGGCGGCGGTGGTACATCGACAATGCCATCTTTGTTCCGGTGGTCGTTGGTCGGGATTTTTTTCAGTAAGTCGTCGGTTAATTATTCTATGTTTCCTCTCAAATTTCTTCTTTAGTTTGGTCAACGTCTCCGAAATTATTTAACCGAATCGGAGACTATGGAAGCACCCGTCCCCGCCTCAGTCTCATGTCGAGACGGGTTCGGCGGAAAAAATAGTCAAGTCCGAGCAACATAGGTTGAGGGAGTCAAATCCATATCGCTGTTGAGACGATCTTCGATTCACTTAGGACAAAGTTTGATTCCCAATTTCTAATCGAAATGAAGCTGCCTGTAACAAACCAGGATCTTCCATGGAGGGGATGGTGTAGAATCCAAGGCCCAGATCTATAAGGCACAAGGGGTCAGATGGGGTGAATCTAAAAAATAAACTCAAATTAGGGTGACTTTCAAATTTTAGCCCCAAATGAAAAAGCTTCCTTAAAATAGCCTTTACCTATTAACTAATATTTTTTTGGACAAAACCCCCTGATCAATGGAGTAAATTACATAAATGATTCTCATAATGGATAACAACTCCATGTTTATATCTTTCAACTTTTATTTTTTTTTCTCTTTTTAATTTTAGTTTGATTTTTATTTTTTCTTTTCTCTTTTTATTTTTAATTTTCTCAATCCTTACTTTTTTTCGTTTTTCCTCTCAATTCTTTTTTTGTTCTTTTATATTATTTTGATTGTTTATTTTTTCGTTCCTTTTTTTTTTTGTTATTTTAGTTTTTCTCAACCCTTACTTTTTTTCTTTACACCTCTCAACTTCTACTTTTATAAAGATTTTTTTTAATTTTTCTTTGATTTCTATTTTTTCTTTTTAAATTTTCTCGAGCCGGGGGTCTATCGGAAACAGCCTTTCTACTTCTTCAGAGGTAGAGGTATGGACTGCGTACATCCTACCCCCCCCCCCCCCCCGACCCCACCAGGTGGGAATACACTGGGTTTGTTGTTGTTGATTATGAGAAATAAATAGTCCAAGTCAAAAACAGCTTACCTATGAAATCTGATTTTCTCCTGCGAGATTTTGATCATAAAATCAAAGACACTCCAAGACAAGGTATGATATCAAAGTCAGACCCATTGACTTAAACATGGAGCATGATATCAAAGCCAGACCCGTTGAATTAGACATGAAGCTCCCTAACCGTGTAATTTTTTCGGTTAAAGAGAACTTAGATTAGTTAAGTATTAGAGAAATAAGGTTCAGGGGGTACACTGGCATGGCCAGGAGTAGTTAACTACCTAATAGGACTTAAATTACAGACCATAATTTTTCTAGGGAATGTAGTTTCTAAAATCTCTGCCGCCACATGCGGTGATGTATACACTGGAGGACTTGCAAAATATTAGGATGACCAAAATGTAGTGATTTTGCCCCCTCCTTGGCTAGGTTATCTGCAGTATTATTCTGCTCCCTGCATATATGGGACACAGTTTGGACTCCCAGCTCCCGCATCAAATACCTGTATTCCAAAATTATGTTATTGTATGGTAGATAACCATAGTTTAGCATGTGTATGACTTGTGTTGAGTCAGTGTTAACATCTAAATGTTTGAAATTATAGGCCTTTGCTAGTATAAGTCCTTCCAGGATAGCCAAACATTCATCTTGGCTTGCTTTCATGAGTGCACAGGTTTTGTAGAAGCCTTCCATGACCTTAGATGGTCTTCAAAGACCTCCCCCCCAAGACCTCTTATGTCAGGTTGAGTTTTGACTGAGCCAATGATATTTAATTTCAGTCTACCAGTCATAGGGGATTCCCACTTAAGGTGCTTGATTATATAGTACTTGCACCTGGTGTTCATATTAGAGATAAGGAGGTGGTATTCCAAGGCTTGATGAATGGTTGGTCAACTCTGATAACCATAATTTTATTGTTGAAACAAGCCTCATTTTTACTTAGCCAAATGTTCCAAAGGCTAAAAGAGATGATGATGTCCCAGTTGATCCTGTTATTGAACTTTTTCCATTGCAAGGGTTTCTAAGTGGTGATCCAATTATCAAAGTTGATAGAGGTAGAGTCCATGCTATGGATGGTGAGGCTTCTGGCTATAAGAGAATTCCAGAAAGTGATAGCTTTCAGACAGGTGAAGAAGATATGGGTGATGTTTTTTACCTGGGCATTATGTTGATGGCATGTGAGAGGTATGTTAATCTCCATATGATACAGGTAATTTGTTGTAGGGAGTTTGTTATGGTGGTACAAACCAGATAAAATTTTTAATTTTGTTAGGAACTTTAAGATTCCAAATCCACCTTAAGTCTTTGGAATGCCCAGGGCTTTTGGGTGTTAGTCAGTCTTTTAGGGTAGTTGTAAATACTACCTATGGAGAAGGTCCTTTTTTTGTTTTATCCCAGACAACCTAGTCCTCCAGAGGGTTGTGGAGGGGATAGAGTAGTCGCTAATGCAAAGTTGAATGTTGTGGGGAAGATAAAAGAAAAGGTTATTGAGGGCCCATGATCATTTTTTAATATGGAGGCAACAGTGATTTTATATTCTCCTTTGTTCAGAGGGCCACAAATATAGGATCTATGAAGTTAAAGTGGTTAATCCACTTGCCTTTACAAAATCTGACCCTGGTTCCTTTATGGATAATCCAAATGAGGTTAGCATTGCAAGTTTTCCATCCCTCTTTTATATAATTCCAAGTCCTGGGGGAGATTTTTTGTTTAGGCATCTTTGTGCTCCTCCTACTGTATTTATTGAATAAAAGTCTAGCCTACAGTGAGTGGGGGCTATGGTAAATACGCTAGGCCAAGCCAGTATGACTGGCTTCATTTCTAAGCTTAGATATTTAAATCTCTAGTCCCTCCATATTCTTAAACCTAGTGATAGTATCCCAACTAAGAACGTGCAACTTTCTTTTTCTGTAATGGTACCCCAGGTGAAGTTCCTCTGAATTTTATCTATGGATTTAGTGACTTCCTGAGAAATCTTGATGTACTGCATAGTGTGTCTAGGGATGCTATCAAGGGTGGATTTGGCAAAAATAGTCTTCCCAGTTAAGTTGAGCATTTTGGTTTTCCAGCTAGTTAGTCTAGCTTGCATGTTGTCTAGAATATACTGAAAGCCGCTCTTAGTGGGTTTGGAGTGGAGAATTGGAAAGCCCAGGTACTTACCGAAATAAGTAGTAGCCTGGATGCTGAGCCTAGAGGATAATTCATCCTTAGTGTTCTGATTGACACTAGAAGAGAATATAACCCTAGATTTGGAGAGATTGAGCTTTTAGCCAGACCTCGTGCAGAATTCCTGGAGAGTGGATTTGATTGCCTGACAGTTTTGGGAATTAGCTCTAGCAAAGAGGGTCAAGTCCTCAGCAAATAAAAGATGGGAGACCTTGGGTCCAGACTTGGATATTGTTATGGGGTTCTAAAGACCACTTTAGACACAAGAATCAATGTCACTAGAGAGTCTTTCCATACAAAGAATAAAAATATAAGGGGACATGGGGTCTCCTTGACTGATTCTTCTAGAAGGGGCAAAGTCAAGGGGTTTTATTGCCATTGACAAGGATAGAAATAGAGTTGTTGGTGATGCAGGCCATGATAAGCTTGGAGAGGTTGTTAGGGAAAAGAAAGAATTAGGGGGTATCCTTGATGAAAGACCATTCCAACCTGTCAAATGATTTCTCAAGGTAGATCTTGAGGATTATATTAGCTTGTTTTCATTTTATTTTCCTGAAGTGGGAGATGAACTCTTGGACAATTATAGCATTGTCATTAGCTCTTCTCCCAAAGAGAAAGTTGGCTTGGCTGGGGCCAATGATGTGGTTAAGGTGGGGTTTGATTCTATTTACAATGATTTTGGAAACAACTTTGTAAGAAGTGTTACATAGACCAATGGGTTTATAGTTCTGGATTTTAGAGGCATTAGCACATTTTGGGATGAGGCATAGAAGAGTACTGTTCGTATCAGGTCCATGGTGCTGGCCTCAAAGGTCTCTGTAGACACCTAATTTTGTTCCTCCCAAACACCCAATTCATCTTTTTTGCCTCACCTTATCATATACCCTCACCCATTTTATAATTTTTCCACAAAAATCTAAATAAAAAACTCACAACAAAAATAACAACCCCTCTAACTAATTTTATCTCTTCCTAACAAAATTAACAACCTAACTTCCCCTACCCCACCTCACTACCCACGTGGTCCCCCACTCTCTACCCTACCTCACTACCCCTTTTACATGTTTTTCCATTTGAATTTTCCTTAACATAATAGGAAATATACATACACAGGGAAATTTTATTCAATTCATAGGATAAAAATACCCACATTCGATCAGAATATAATTTCCACACACACTTAGGGGGAATCACAAAATAGTATATAAAAAGAAAAAACATATCCTTCATTTCAATTGATCACCGACGTAGACCACTCTACATCATCACTGATATAAACACACAATCGCCACATACAAACCCTCATCGGAGAAGACCCCTCACACACACACCTGTGAGAAAAAAATAGAGATCGAATAGATAACATGAGAGAGAACAAGTAAGAAAGACAACTGGTCGGAGAAAATTGAGGGAGTTTAGAGCAAAAAAAGAGAGTCGCAAGAAAAAGGAAATCATTAAAGATAGCCGTAAATCTAGAGAGGGAGAGATAAAAGGTGTTCATCGTACAGGAAACCCACCAAAATATCCAACGAAACTCTGACGATCACTGTTTGGATACTGTTCCAGCGAACCCTGCCAGAAAATAGTACCAATTGTTTCATTCTGATCGAGGACCTCACCCAAAAGCTATTCTCTTCTCGTTTTCAGTTTAAATTCCATAAAAAATGCTAGATTCGTCCACCAGATCATCTCAACCTACTAATTTGGGTTGATTCCATCAAGGTTTCACCAAAAATTATCATATGAGTTCTCGGTTTACTTTTAGAAGTTTTTGGGTTCGGGTTGCATGTTTTTCTTGGTTCGGGTTGGAAAGAAAATAGAAAAAAAGGGTGAAACCAAAGCTTGGTTGGTTCGTTGTTGAGGTTCAACTCAAGGATTTCAGACACGGATTCTACCGATTTTAATCAAAATAATACATCGATTTTGAAAGCGGCATTGAGGTCCAATTCTATCTTCTCTCCCTTTAATTTTTACGTGAATGTGATTGATTTGTTGGTTGACATGTTTGAATCTTTATTTTATGTTGGTTGATGTTAGGTTTGAATGAGGAAACTTGAATTGGTAGTCGAAGAATTGATTAATTATTTTGAGAATGAATGCGGGAAGGGATTGGTCTCGATAAAAGTAAATTTGGATAAATTTTGAGTCATTGATGATGTTGAACGTGATAGAATCATGATAGGTCGAGTCGGGTAGGCAAATAGTAGGTTCGGATAGGCAAATTTAGAACTTGTGGATTGTTGAATGTTGAAAATGTTTGTTGAATGGTTTTATTTTATGAATTTGGATCAATTGTACTTGTTTGGCCAAGGAATGCCCCGAAGGAAATTATATTTATTTACCGGGGAATGCCCCGAGGTATCATATTTTTGAAGGAGGTTCGTGATCAAGCCCCAAGGCATCGGGTAGAGCATTAGTATAGGATTAGTTTAGAATAGGATTTACATTTATGCATTTCTCTATTTTTGGGACTGTATAATTTAGACTGGACATTGTTTTGGATTCATTTTGTTTGATTGTTTGTTTCGTGTTTATATGTTTCTGTGGTTTATACACTTTATAGTGTCAAATTAACCGATATCCTCCACCAAACGACCGTGGTCGAGCCACGGGATCGAGGGGTGCCTAACACCTTCCCCTCGGTCGACAGAATTCCTTAATCGAAATCTCTGTTCGCAAAACAGTTTTAAAGAGTCAAATCATTTTGAAAAAATATTTTCCAAAGGTGACTTGGCACATCAGATTTATGTCAAGTGGCGATTCTGAATTTAATTGTGAAATGAATCTTTTTCAAAATGAATCTTTATTTTGTCACTCAATAATAAAAACCCTTTTCAAACTTAAAACATAATCATTCTTTTTGGTTGAAAAAGGGATATGACAGCGTAGATGAGCCTTTAGGTCATGCTTATCTGTATCATGTTGAAACCTAGCGAGATCCACTTGGTCCTTTGTAGGAGACTCATCCTTAAAAGCATCCTTACGTGCTAAATGTTGTATTTTTTTTAGAATGACGGGGTCATTTGACAGACTAATTTGGGGAAATCATGTGTTAGAAGTAAAGTATGTAGGCAAGAAACTGTTGAAAAAAAAAAAGAAAGAAAAAAAAGAGAAAAGGCGAATAAAAAAAAGAATTTTGTAGTTTTAGAGTTCTTTATGCTTTTGTTTTCCACCATCCAAAAATTCAAAAAAAAATTATGTTTTGCATTCATTTTCCAAAAAAAAAAAAGAATCAAAAGTTTTTCCTTTTGTTTCTTTAGTAATCATTCACACTTCGAAAATTCCAAAAAGATTTTTTTTTCAATAGAAACTTTTTATAAATGAAAAATTCAAAAAGAACGGTAAAATTTTTATATGTTTCATATAAAAAAACTGCTAAAAAGATTTTTCTTTCATAGTTGTTGGCGTTAGTTTTATGTGAAGTGTCAAATTGAAAAACCCAAAAAAAGATTTTATTGATGTTTTCAGCGTCTGTCTTTGGTCGTGTCTCCTAAGTCAAGGTTTAGTTTATTATTTAATTCTTAATTGTCCAATCTGGACGAACTACGCACACCTGATTCTCCTCTTTCGAGAGTGTGATACGTAGGCAGCCCTTCATGGGTTCGGTGATCTTATTCAAAAAATTCAAAAAGATTTTCTTCACTCTTCATTTAGAGTAGGTGTTTCATATACATCTTCAAAAGAAAACTGCAAAAAAGATTTTACTTTAATAGGTTCAAGTTTCATTTTCGTATGAAATTCAAAATAGAAAACCCAAAAAGATTTTCTTTGGTAATCATAGGTTTCATTTTGTATAGGGAGTTTAAAATTGAAAAATCCAAAAAAGATTTTCGTTAAGTTTTTTGATAATTTCTTATTTTCTTTTCTTCTCAATGTTTCAAAAGAAAAAACAAAAAAAGAAAGAGAGTTTGATCGGACATATCGTGCCAAAATTTCACGAACTATGCACACCTGATTCTCCTCTCTCGGGAGTGAGATACGTATACATTCTTCTTGGGTTTGGTGATCTTTTCAGTTAGTTTAAGATGGTTGGTTTGTGGCATTTTGGCTGGTCCTCTATATTACACCAAGTTGAAGAGAAAGTTATGGCCAACAAGAATATTGAGGTTGTTGTCACTAATCAGATAAGGAGTTAGGGGAACGAGAATTTAGGATCTAATGAAGAAATTCGGAAATTAAAGCAACAAATGATACAAATGCATCGAGCTTGGGCTAATGGGTTTCCACCTCCTCCATTTCCCACTGATAATCTGGAATATCTTTCTAGCTTTCTCGAGTGTCACATGCACAATTTTCTATTTTTGTTGACACGCCACAACATGCATCGGGGACTACTCCTGGGCAACACTACTCAAATACTTCCAATATTCATTTTCTCACTTCTCAGCACAAAGTCACCATATGCTCTAATCTACCTACTGTTCATGCTTTTGCGGCGCCACTACTGCCTGAAGCTCCTACTTTTAATGTGCTTCCAATGGTTGTGATTCCTCGCTCTAATAGTGAGCTTGTACTGAATATTTCTGGTGATCAACATCATACTATTGAGCCCACATTTAAGTTCACTGGTCCTTATGGCTACACTCACCCACCTGAATTTCCTCCTAACACTAAGAAGCCTTTTATGACAGAAGAACAAGAGGAAACGACCAGAAAATTGAGAAGGTTGGAACTGGCTATGAAGAACTTTCAGGGACTCGGGGGTTACAAAAGTGTCTCGTATAAAGATCTGTGCATGTTTTCAGAAATTAATCTCCCTTTTGGTTTTAAAATGCCAAAGTTTGAGAAATATGATGGGCACGGTGACCCAGTGTCATATTTGAGGCATTATTGTAACCAATTAAGGGGCACTGGAGGGAAGAAAGAATTACTCATGGCTTATTTTGGTGAGAGCCTTTCAAGTCTAGCTTCGGAATGGTTTGTTGACCAAGACATCGACAAGTGAAATAGTTGGGATGACCTAGATAATAAATTCGTACAACAATTCCAATACAATATGGAGTTGCTTTCTGATGAGAAATCCTTAACTAACATAAAGAAGAAGAAGAGTATTGAAAGTTTCAGAGAGTAAGCGATTCGATGGCGTGAACAAGCTGCTACAGTAAAACCACCAATGAAAGAAAGCAAAATTGTAGAGGTGTTTATTCAAGCACATGATAAAACATATTATCAACACTTGTTACATGCATTAGGCAAGCTATTTATTGAGGTTCTAAAAATGAGGGAGATAATAGAGGATGGAATTAAGACCGATCGCATTGTGAGTTTTGCAATATTGAAAGCAATAACTCAAATAACTCAAAAAGGTTCAGGAAATGTTGTAAGGAAGAATAATAAGGAAGATGTATCTACTATTGTAGTTGGACAGCGAGCACGGTTAAGAAGATCAGGTCGTTGTTACCCTTAGGCTCAAACCCAAGTTCATACCTAAGCTCCACAGAATCACTCCTAAAATCCATTATACTCTATTCCTCTACCCCCATGTCTATTGTATAGTGCACAACCATATGTTAAACCCGCATTTTACCTATAATGGCATGCACCAACTCCTCAGAGTTACCATCTAACTCCACAAACATACCAAAGCCCTTCCAGGCCTGATTTTCGATCTAAGCCAAATAATGAAATGAGGCAAAAGTCGAGAGATAACATTACACCAATTGAAGAATTGTATGCTAATTTATTCTAGAGATTGGTACAGCGGGGCATGATCACTCCTCTCCTTGGGTATACTCCTAATCCACATTCAAGAAGTTTTGATCCTGATATATGATGTGCATATCATTCTGATGTTCAGGGTTACAGTATTGAATATTGTTGTGCTTTGAAAAGAGAAATAGAAAAGATGACTCAAGATAAATCAATTATGATGTAGAACATCAACAATGTGAAAAGTTTTAGTCATGCTGATATTCAAACGAGTGGCTAAGATGTCAAGCTCATCAATTGAGAAGTCATTTCTCTCCTTACTAGGAAGGGGTCTGGTAGTTTGTTTTATTTTCTTTTCTGCTATTCAAATTATTTTAGGGATGTAGTTCGGGATCTATCTTGTTTTGTCCCTTTATTGTTTATGTTCAAACCCTTTTATCTTCCATTTCAACTAAATAGAGTGTCCCTTTTTCCTTTGTGTTTAGAAATGTGTTGTTTGTTTGTTTTCTTTACATAGTATATTTTATGTTGGATCTAGTGATATGACATGCTTGTGAAATTTTCAACTAGATTGTAAAATCCAATTTGAGCATGAACATTGAATCAGAGGGCTAAAGTTAAAAGAAACATATGAGAAAATAGGTAAAGTGCTGAGATATTTGGTGACATGTTGAAGCCTTCTTTCAAAATTAAGGCAATTATTTTAAGAATCACAAGAATAACTTGGTCATCAATTGAAAAAAAAACATATCTCAATTAGGTCAAATAGTGAATATACGATCCTATGTCAAAGCAACAGAAAGAAAATCAGCTCCACGAAGTCATAAGTCCTTCAGCATGAGGAACGTACAACAAAGGTGGAGTTGTATGCTGGACAAGCGCAGAAGAAGTAGAGATGCACAGGCTTAGTTAAGTTAGTGCTGTAAAAAATATCACACGTGATCTTCATCTCCCACTTTTAAATTGCTTGTTATGTACTTGCATTATCAAGGATTGATATAATGAAGACATTTTATTCTGTCATCCAAACATTGTGTCATCCTTTGTTTACCCCGTTTGAGCTTTAGTTCTATTTTCTTTCATACCCTACTTTTGGAATCAAGATAGAGTCAGGAAAGTTCAAAAAAAAGTGTCAAGTAAAAAATTAGAGTCAAAAAAGTTTTCAAAAAAAAAGAGAGAAAAAGAGAAAAGTATGTCAAAAAGTAAAAAAAAAAAAAGAGTGTCAAGAAAAATAAAGTCAGAAAAGTCCCAAAGAGAAAAAGAGTCAATAAAAGGAAAAAAAGAAATCAAAATCAAGCAAAAGAATAAGCTCTCGAAACTACGTGTGACCTGATTCTCCTCTCTCGGGAGTGAGATACGTAGGCTACACTACTTTGGACTCGGTCTAACCAAATGAACAATTTAGAATTGCCCAGTCAAAAGAAATTGGGGCTTGAGTTAATCTTCATTGTTTGAGTCGATTCCAAAAGTTGTAAGTCTCACCCCACTTCAAGTGTCGTTTGGGCCTCATACCATCCTTTCTTTCTAATCCTATCCAAAAGCCAAGTTATAATCAAAGAAAGACCTTCAGATCAATCTTTGAGGATGTTAAGGCTAAGCATGCAAGGGATATGACGATGCATTTGGGAACTACTTCTCTTCCTCGGTATAAGGAATCAAGAAAGAAATAAAAATGAGAGATTCTTATTGGTGAAAATCCTCTCGGGCACCGTAAGATGGTAATTTAAGAGAGATAAAAATGAAAGAGTCTTATCGGTGAAAACCCTCACGGGCACAGTAAGACGATGATGAGTTAAGAGAAATGAAAATAAGAGAGTCTCATTGGTGAAAAACCCTCACGGACACCATAAGGCAATGATGAGCTGAGAAAAAAAATGAGAGACGCTAGTTGGCAAAAACCTTTCAAGGCGCCACTAGCCGAATGAGGTCTTAAATGCATTTAACCTAAGAACGCAACTCAGTTTCAAGGCCATTAACTCAACAACAATTGGTAGAAAGTTTGGATAGAAAATATCAGGCAGCTTAATCCAAAATGCATGTCATAATCATTAGAGCTGACTGTCATTTTTAGATAAATTTTTCATTTTTTTGTTTCAAATGGGGACATTCATTGTCTTTTCTTTCTTCTCTTTATTTTTATTTTATTTTCTTGAGTCAGTTATCCAAATAAAAAAAACATTATCATTTTTTCTCTTATCTTTGAGTCAAGTCCATGTCAAAATAAGTGAGAAAAGATTTCAAAACTGGCTACTAACTTCTTCAATTGCACAAAGCAAGGCACAAGCCAGCACGTGAAAGAGACATGATTGTGAGCTGAATAAGGCTGCAGAAAGTTTTGTTAACAGACAAGCCTGGGAACTCATGGAAATACCAAGGTTCAAAGAGTTTATCTAAAGAAACATGACAAAGCAGAGATACTGTGTTTGTTTCAAAGTCACTATTAATAATCTGAGTTTGGGACAATGATGCAGCAAGTCAATGACATATGCTAATAGTTAGAATCAAGGTTAAATGTGAAGAGGGAAAGAGCGATTGCCGCAAAAGCTAAAGCCATAAACTAGCAATCATATTTTTAAACTCATAAGTTTTCATTTATGAAAAAGGAACACATGTTACATTCAGATCAAGGTTTTAGAGCCCAAACATCAAAGGTCGTAATTTCTAAATTCTACAAATACAAGAGGCAATGTTGCTACACAGGTTTGGTAATCAAAACCATGGTAAAACTCATAATCCAAGATCTCTAGGAGACACACTTCCTTGTCAAGGAGGAACATTTCCTTGAAAAATTCAAGTGGCATTTATAAGGAGACGCATTTCCTTGTCTAGATAATTTAAGTAGTATTTGTAAAAAGACACATTTCCTTGTCTGGATAATTTAAGTTGTGTTTGTAAGGAGATGCATTTTCTTGTCTGGATAATTTAAGCAGCATTTGTAAGGAGACGCATTTCTTTCTTGGGTAATTCAAGCGGCATTTGTAAGGAGACACATTTCTTTGTCTAGATAATTTAAGCAGCATTTGTTAGGAGACACATTTTCTTGTATGAATAATTCAAGTGACATTTGTAAGGAGACACACTTCCTTGATTGGTAATTCAAACGGCATTTGTAAGGATACGCACTTTATTGTTTGGGTAATTCAAGCAACATTTGTAAGGAGACACACTTCCTTGTTTGTGTAATTCAAGTGGCATTATTTAGGTAATTTAAGAGGCATTGGGAAGGAGACACGCTTCCTTGTTTTGGTAATTCAAGCAGCATTAGTAAGGAGACACACTTCCTTGATTGGGTAATTCAAATTTTACTTGTTAGGTGGTGCACTTCCTAAGCACTTCCTAACTTAAGTCTTGACTCCTAGAAGATGTACTTTCTAGTCGAGTCAGTCTCCTTGATTCCTAAAAGATGTACTTCCTGGTTGAGTGGTTCCCCTTGATTCCTAGAAGATGTACTTCCTAGTAGAGTCACAGCCCTTGATTACTAGAAGATGTACTTCCTGGTTGAGTCATTCCCCTTGATTCCTAGAAGATGTGCTTCCTGGTCGAGTCATTCCCCTTGATTCCTAGAAGAGGTACTTCCTACTCGAGTCAGTCCCCTTGATTTCTAGAAAATGCAGTTTCTAGTCGAGTCATTGCACTTAACCCTTAGGAGACGCACTTCCTTGCTACTTTTCGTTTGTCAGGTGACACACTTTTCAACTTAAAGTCTTATCTCTAGAAGACGCACTTTCTAGTCATAATTCCTCACTTTAATTCTTAGGAGACGCACTTCCTAGTATTGGTCATTTAATTTTATTCTCAAGAGATGAATTTCATGGTCAGAGTCTTATTCATTATTGCAACATACAAGTAGTTATGATGGGATTTGACATTCGTAAAAGTTTTCTCATAATAAACTGGGGCAGAAATTTAATTCATATTATTGAAAGCATCATTTAGGATCCTCTTAAAAAATGAGACTTCATTTTTGAAAAGTCAGATTTCTATCATAACATTTGCTTGGGGTAATTTTCTTTCTAGTTTTGATGTGATTTCAGGAGCCCGCCTGAAGAACATGAAAAATAAATAAAAAGTCAAGCAACAGGGTGAAGAAGTTGAAGTCAAGCAAAGAGGTGATGGAATTGAAAGTCAGGCAACAAGATGAAGAAATTGAAAGTCAATAGATTGAAAAATAGCAAGTCAAGAGCCCGCCTGGAAAAGAGGGTGAAAAAAATTAAAGGTGAAGCAACAAGTTAAAGAAAGTGCAAGTCAGGAGCCCACCTGGAGAACAGGCTGATGAAATTGCAAGTCGAGAGCCCACCCGGAGAACAGAGTGATGAAACTCAAGTCAAGAGTCCAAAGAAGCTGCATAGATAGGATTTTGTAATTTTAGTTATCTTTTTAACTTGTAATTTTCATTTTTTATGTAATAACAGAGTTTCGGACCAAAACCTCGATAGGGTATCACTCTACTCTCCAACTTAGTATTGTCCCTCTCTTTCAAACCTTTTGAGATACCTGTGACTTGATTCCCTCATAACTTGGGTAGATAGGATGTCCTAAGTCAAGACTCATTTGCCCTTCTTCCTTTTATCTCTTTCCTTTAATAATGGTCGGGTCAAATTTGGTCTCGTTATCTACTTTTTTTTTATCTGAAAACACTTTGTTTTTACTCCAAAAAAGGGGCATGATGTAGACACCTAATTTTGTCCCTCCCAAAACCCAATTCATCCATTTTTGCCTCACCTTACACCCTCACCCATTTAATAATTTACCTAAAAGAATCTAAATAACAAACTCACAAAAAAAATAACAATCCCTCTAACTAATTTTATCTCTTCTTAACAAAATTAACAATATAACTACCCCTATCCCACCTCACTACCTACGTGGTCCCCCACCTCTACACTACCTCACTACCCCCTTTACATGTTTTCCCATCTGGATTTAATTTAACAGAATAGTAACTATACGTAGAAAGGGAACTTTCATTCAATTCATAGGAGAAAAATACCCATATTCCATTAGAATATAATTTCCACACACACCAAACAATCGGGGGGACTCACAAAAATAGTATATAAAAATAAAAAAAAAGATCCACCATTTTGATTGACCACCGATGCAGGCCACTCTACATCGTCACTGATATATACACACAGTCGTCACACACAAACCCTCACTGGAGAAGACCCACATACATACACCTATGAGGAAAAAATAAAGATCGGAGAAAGGACGTGAGAGAGAATAAGTGAGAGAGAGAGAGCTGGTTGGAGAAAATTGAGGCAGTTTAGAGCAAAAAAAGAGAGATGTGAGAAAGAGAAAATCATCGAAGATATCCATAAATTGAAAGAGAGGGAGATAACAGGTGTTCGTTGAACTGGAAACCCACCAAAATTTCCAACCAGAACTCCAATTATCACTATTTGGCTACTATTCTAGAAAAACCCATCAAAAATAGTACCAATAGTTTCATTCCAATTGACGACCTCACCCAAAAGCTATTCTTTTCTCGTTTTCAGCTTAAATTCCACCGAAAAATGCTAGATCCGGCCACTAGATCATCTCAACCGATTGATTTGGGTTGATTCCAATAAGGTTTTGTTAGAAATCGTCACACAATTTCTCGGTTTTCTTTTAGAAGTTTTTGCGTTCTGGCTGCTTGTTTTTCTTGGTTTGGGTTGGAAAGAAAATAGAACAAAAGAATGAAACCGAAGCTTGGTTGGTTCATTGTTGAGGTTCAACTCGAGGATTTTGGATGCAAATTCTACCGGGTTTAATAAGAATAATACATTAATTTTGAAAGTGGCATTGAGGTCCAATTCTATCAGAGCCCTTTAATTTTTACGTGAATGTGAATGATTTATTGTTTGACATGTTTGAATCTTTATTTTGTATTGGTTGATGTTGAATTTGAATGAGGAAACTTGGATTGGTAGTTGAAGAATTGATGATTAATTATTTTGAGAATGAATGCGGGAAGGGATTGGTCTCGATAAAATTAAATTTGGATAAATTTTATTTCATTGATGATGTTGAACGTGATAGAATCATGATAGGTCGAGTCGGGTAGGCAAATAGTAGGTTTGGGTAGTTAAATTTAGAATTTATGGATTGTTGAATGTTGAAATTATTTGTTGAATGATTTTATTTTATGAATATGGATCAATTGTACTCATTTGGCTTGGGAATACCCTGAAGGATATTATATTTATTTATCAGGGAATTTCCCAACGTATCATGTTTTTGAAGGAGGTTCATGATCAAGGCCCGAGGCTTCGGGTAGAACATTAGTATAGGATTAGTTTAGAATAGGATTTACATTTCTGCATTTTAATATTTTTTAGGACTGTATAATTTGGACTGGGCATTGTTTTGGATTCATTTTATTTGTTTCGTGTTTATGTGTTTATTTGGTTTATACACTTTATAGTATCAAATTAGCCGATATGCTCCATCAAGCGATCGTGGTTGATCCACGGGATTGAGGGTTGTCTAACACCTTCCCCTCAGTCAACAAAATTCCTTAATCGAAATCTCTGTTCGCAAACCAGTTTAAAGAGTCAAATCATTTTGAAAAAGAATTTTTCAAAGGTGACTTGGCACACCAAATTTATGTCAAGTGGCGACTCTGAATTTAATTGTGAAATGAATCCTTTTTTAAGAGAATCTTTATTTTGTTACTCAATAATAAAAATCCTTTTCGAACTTAAAACATAACATTCTTTTTGGTTAAAAAAAAGGGTGTGATAGTCTCTTTACAAAAACTGTCAGTTTTTTACCCCATGATGTGCCAGTACATTTGGAAAAAGAGGGGGTGGATGCCATCTGGCCCAGTGGCTTTGAGAGCTTTAAGGGCTTTGATGGAACTATGAATTTCACTATCTTCAAAAGGTTTGTTCAGGGCATCAAACTGTACTGGGGTAGCAGGTTGTGGGAGTTGGTATGCATGGTGTTCAGCCTGCTGGAGCATTAGAGCTCAGATGTGTTGAGAAGGGCATAAAATGAGAAGATGTGCTTCTCGATATCCTCTTGGCTTGTAAGCCAATTCCCAAAATTGTTCATGATTGAATTAATTCTAGTTTTCCTCCTTGTATTGAGGATGGAGGCATGGAAAAATTGGTATTAGTGTCCCTTTCAGTTAGCCAGTTTACCCTGAATTTATTTTTTTTGAATTCTTTCTCATATTTAAGGAGCTCATCATAATGGCGAAGGAGGTCAGTTTCTAAGTTATGGAGGTAGGAATTGATGGGATATCTACGGGAGTTTTGGATACCCTCAAGTCTTCTAAGAATATTTTTTATTTTTTGAAAAATATTTTTGAAGGTATAGAGGTTCCAGTGGTCAGCTTTGGATTGTAGGGACTTGATGCCCCCCCCTCCTCAGAAAATTAGAAAGGGGTAAAAGAAGGAGGCAATAATATTGTTGAAAGAAGGGTGATTACACCACATAGGCTTCATCCTGAAAGGATTATTTGTGCTAAGATAGGTGGGGTTGCCTAGGTTGATTAACAAAGGACAAGGGTCAGACTTGGTTCTAGAAAGATGTGTTTTGGTGGTCCCTAGATACTTAAGTATTCAGGGGTCATTTGTAAAATACCTATCAAGTCTTTCAAATATGAGGTTAGTTCTATTTTTGTAACTCTTATTAGTCCAGGTGTACTTACTTCCTTTAAAACCTAGATCTATCATATCATACTGGTTGAGATAGTTCCAAAAGAGATTGGTTCTCTTTTGATTCAAACTATTTCTTTCTAATTTATCCCTAGCTTGGAGTATTTCATTGAAATATCCCTTTATGAACCATTCCGTAGTGTTTCTTTAGGATATGCAGGTGAGTTCATCCCAAAGATTACATCTGGTGTTAGAATCACTACTAGCTTAAATGCTAGAAAGAAACAAAGATTGGGAGTTGAAATGTACTTTTACCATGGCATGGATACTCTGAGTGTTGATGGAGATGTCCTCTAGCTTGAGGATGTCTTCCTTCCATATGACCACCATACCCCCTAGACATACCAGTGGCTGCAGATTAGAGTCGGGCATCAAAACCAAGAGCATAACTGATGTTCTTGTAGTCAGACATCTTAGTTTCCAAGAGAAAAAGCAGGGCAGGTTTATGGAGCTTGAGAAGTGTAGTGCATTGGCTCTTAAAGTTAACATTGTTGGATCCCCTAATATTTCAGATTATGAAGCTTTTCATCACAATGGGGTTTTGGTCTACAGTCTTCCTCTTCCCTAGCACAATCTGATTTTCTCTTCTCTTGGTCACTTCTAGAGCTGAAGATGGTGGAGATTTCTCTTTCATTGCTTTCAATATCAGAGGGCACATCCTTAGGTCTACTAAAAAATAGAGGATAATAGCTTCTCTGACAGGCTCAATGAATTTTCTCAGAAAGGTTTGTTCCAGATGAAATGCTTTTATTTTTAGTTCCCCATAGGTATCTAGTATCTGTTCTAGCTCCTTGGGCATTGTTGCAGGGCTTCTATAGATAAGCTTTTTATATTTTCTTGGCTTTCTTCCCATATATAGGGTTAGAAGAGTTGGTAATGAGAAGTTCTCTTGTTGAAGACAGAGGATGAATGTGGGACTGAGTAGGGATGCTAAGGATGGCATGGTGGAGAAGAATAGAAAGTTGTTGAAAGCTTGATTTATGAGTAAGTTGTAGTTGGGGGTTGACATGAGGCTTGGGTCCCCTAGATTTTGAGCCAGTAGTGGGGTTGGCACCCATATGTGATTCCCTATACTCTGCACTGCATGGTCTATCCCCTCCTTGATGAGGTTGGCCAAGTATAGGGAATCCCTGAGGTGCAGTATCACTGGTTGGGACCCTATCATTGCATTTCAGGTTACAGAAAAGTTTTGGAGTGTTATTTCTAGCCAGGATATTGGGAGGTGGTCCAGTGGATGGGGGGCAAAGATCATAAATATTGGCATTGGTGGTGGGTTCCCCTCTCTACTGTTGTTTTTTATTTTCAATAAAGACATCAGGAGTTGCAATATCTTTTAGCATGGAAAATATACTTTTAGAGGCAATGGAGGGGAATTTGGTGGGAGAGTTAATTGATTCGACCTCTATAGTCATGTCAACAGCAAAAGTATGATTATTATTATTAGCCATTAAAGAGTTGTGCTTGGGAGTAGGCCTAGGTTTCTCCCTAGTGAAGGCAGCCTGAGAATTGGGGTTGAGGGGTCAGTAGCTAAGTGATAGAATTTGTGGGGTATCCCAGTTCAATATAAGTGGTAGGGGTGTTTATGGGTAGGTTTGGATTGGTTATTGATCAAAACCATAACCAAACTGTAACACCCCGAATTTGGTACTCAGAATGCTACACGGTGCTCATGAACTCAAAGGACCACAAGCAAACCCATGACTGATATCTGTAACTGTGCACTACATAATATGATGTTAAAATGCAAAATTAAAGGGTGAAAGGCCATAAGGTTCAAATATATGATAAAACATAACATCTGGAAATACGGTACATCATTACCAAAACAACTGAAATAACTGTGAATATGGGTCATATCCCCAACTAACTCCAACTTCTGAAATAACTAAGTACTAAAGATATGAAATAATCAAATCATAACATCCTCAAATGATGAGGACTCACTGCTGACTCTAACTGCTGAAACAAGAATGTTACTGATGCTTTGGAGCTCGTGCTTCTGAACCTATGGTATAAAAACACCATAGCACAAATGCGTCAGTAAGATTGAATGTACTGGTATGAGAGTAAGGTAGGTTGAATACAAAGGCTTCACATGCATGAACAATGCTAACTGAGTGTATAACATAATCATGAGAATACATACATGAGTGTGTAATTATGACTGGATTCATGAGTAATACTGACTACTGAGTCTGAATATTGATAACATGAGTTACTGATAACTGATATAACTGATGTAACTGATACTGAGCGACTATGCTTGACAGTCTAGGTTCTGATGGAACTAGCTGAGTTCCGTACTGAGCTGAGTAAATGTATCTGATAGTCCTAGATTTTGTAGAACTATCTGAGTTCTATTACTGAGACTGGGTAACTGTATCTGACAGTCCTAATTCTGTAACTAAAACTGTAGGAGAATTCATCTAACTAACACTCCCCATTTTCTAAATAGATTTGGGGTCCAACTTGTAACCCCGGTTGGAAGGGTGTCAATACCGCATCACTGATAAGGACAAGCTATGAGAAATCCCTCGTCTAATAAATACTCTAAGGAGAACGGTGGGACCCTCAAATAACAGGTTAATCCATATCATCTACCCTCAACTAGTAGGTTTGATGTCTTAATCTATGCTGGCTACATAGTTTTGGAGCATAAGGATTGCTTCTAAGAATCACATCCTTTACTAACGGGTGAGTTCCTATCCTTGGGCCCACTCGGTACTGAATCCTACTCTCATCTAGATAAATACTGAACATAATTAACTGAACTGAACTGGATTGAGTTCATAGAGTTCCGTTAACTGATGGAATACTATTAAGATCTGATAACTGACTAAGATTACTGAGATTACTGAGTTTTCCTGAGTCATGTAACTGACTGAATTCTACTGAGTTCTGAAACTGACTGAGAATACTACTAATCATGGCATGACTGAGATTTATCATGAAACTAATGCTGGCTCTAGGCACACAGCTAAGTTGTCAGGTACAAGTACCCCCAGGACTCGATAGCTTGAAACTGACAAGACATGACACTTCTTGAACACATAACCATGGTCAATAATTCATAGTACTATCATTGGGAATTTTCATAAAGTATTTGCATACCACAGGCTTACACATGAATAAGAATGCGTATAAACATGTCATAATTCCCTAAGCCTAATCTCATGAGCATTACATCAATCTTTTACAAGGCATAACATAGCATGAGAGTCATTTTGAATATAATGCTAACATGAATTCATCATTTGGTTCTATTGAGTCATAATGCACAAGTATTATTCTCTTGGGCGTTTTATCAAACACCTAGTATGCATAACTTAGGGCTTAGGCATGATATCAAATTAATACCACATGATTCCCTAATTCAACTCAATTTCATAAATTTCAACCCACATACTAGCGTAGTTTCATGAACAACACATAAAGACTCCAACTTGAGAATCCTACCACAATAACTACATGAACATAATCAATCCACAACATAAACATCACAATTCATAATTTAAAATTTGGATTCTTGGGATTCACAGATGAAAGAATCCATGAATGAACTCTTGACATACCTTGGATGGAAAATTCTTGAAAAATAATGGTAGAATCTCTTGAATTTGAAGCTCCTATGAAAACCCTAGACTTGTTCTTGAGATTATTTGAGAGTAACAACAATATTTTCGTGAAATAAGGATGAAATCTCGTGTTATAGGCTTATATAGAGGAGGAAAATTGACCCTTTTACCCTTAAAAATATGAATATTTAATGAATAAAAACTAGGCTTCGAAGCGATTGGCGATGCGGCGCGTCGATGCATCGATGTGATACTCGACGCATCGCACCATGATCGCACTAAGACTCAGTAGTTTTACTGGCAGTCCCTGCAACAATGTTAACCAACACGATAGGCGACATGGCACGCCAAGTTGCATTGGTCCACTGTTTTGGGACACTAAACATGGTCTAAACGAGGTCCAAAAAATCCAAAACTTATCCGAGAACACCTATTGACCTCTCTGATCATGAATTAACAAAAATACGGACCATTAAAGGATAGTAAGGTGGCGAAATGAGACTGTCAACTTTCGAAGGCCAAAAATAAATGAAGTCTGGAAACTTAGCTAGAATTTTCTAAGTATGGGACCTTCACCCCTCCCCCACCCCTCAACAAGCTTAAAGGACTGATTTAAGCTTAGAAATTTTGTGGGGTCTTACACAAACTAACTTAGTCGGTTTTAAAATTTCTAAAACCAAACCAAACTAAATAAAAAAAATAACCATCGATTTGGTTCTGTCGATTTGGTTTGATTTTTTTGATTTATAACTTTAGCTAATGATAAAAATTGAAAATTTAAAAAACAAATCCAATCTAACATATGAGATGTCAACCGAGTGTTGTATCTCAACCTTAAAACTACGATGTCAACTGAGTGTTATACTTTGGTAAAGCCATGACAACACCATATGAACACTTCTAAGAAAATATTTAAAAATAATATTTAATAGAATGATATGATAAACCCTCAAAAGGTGAACACATAAATTTCTTGCTCAACGAGGTTTAAAAATAAAGTTAAAATTAGTGATTATTTATAGTCTAATGAATCTTAGCTGTAAATTTCAATATACAACAAGATATTATTTTCATAATTAGTATCAGTTGTCATTCAAAATGTGAAATTCATTTAGAATCTCATAAGGTACTGTCAACTGGATGAAGACTGGATTTGTTACGACTAAAGTTAAATCATGATTAAAATATAAAATGTAACAAATATTTACATTGTATTTATGAATAATATATAAATAATTATAATATATATCGGTTCGATTTGATTATTTTGTCGGTTATTTTAGAGTAAAACCAATCCAAACCAAATTAGTATTGATTTTTTAAAATTCAAAACCAAACCTAACAGAATATTGGTTTTTTTAATCGGTTTAGTTTGGATCACGGTTCGGTTTGGTTAAAAGTCAAACCGTGAACACCCTTAGCAGTGGGATTGGATAGATTGACACTTTGGGGTATGGGGTCGCCCTTCTTGTTGGAAGTTGACACGATTTCTGCAAGAAGTTGACACGATTTCTGCATAATTTGCAATAGTCGATTGGGAGTTAGATGTCCCACCTCTTCCATTAACGAGCGTACTGTGAGCTTTCCCATTTTGAGGTGTTTGGCCTCTGTGGACCTTTCCTCTAAGTTTCCTTTTAGAATTTTTAATAGGGAGAGTACCTTGTCTGACTAGGATAATTTTTCTTTAATTTAGACAGGATAGTTGAGAATTTATATATGGCTGGGTTGTACGATTTTACCTGAGTAGGTGTGGCTCTGGTGGACTTACCTTCTGGACCCGAATTGACTTTTTGTGTATGTATCTTTTTCTTGTGGAAGATAATGGTTTTCTATATCTCTTCATGTGTGTCTTCCACTGTTCCAGTTGCTCCAGTGATTGACGTTGAAGATTTTGATGGTTGGTGGGTTGAGGATACTGTGTAACTCCTCAAGGTATCCCCTATCCTCCCACAACCAATGCATAGAGTGCCTTCTCCCTCGTAGACCACTTCTTGGGTGTGACTTTCGATGGTTACTGATTTCTTGAATGAGTGTTCATCAAAACTTGTATGCATATCCGTGCATACATTCCCCTCAAGGTAGAGGAAGTACATGTGTTGATTTTGAACAAAGCGCTGAGTTTCTGCCTTACCTTCTACAGAATGCCTCTATCGTTGTATTCCAATGGCAATTAGGGCAGTTGCACCCAAATCACAGTATGGGTAAGTGTAGATTCTTCAGGGGCAAAATTTGATTCCCATTTCCTTACTGATAAGAATCCTCCAAAAATGAACCATGGGCCCTCTTGGAGAACATATTCCTATTCTCTTGGTTTGTGAATTTGGTAATGTGGAAGTCATAACCTAGATCTATGAGAATGAGGTTTTCCGTCGACTTTCAAAGTTCAATTAATCGTGACCTTAGGAGTTGGTAAGGAATCTTTTCTTTGGTGACTTTGACAATCACAGAGAACTTCCATGTCTGGTAGATCCTTGCTTATTCTTCCTCTGTGATTTGGATTGGGTTGTTATCTGAGCTTGGGATTGGCTATCTCTTTTTGAGGGGCTCTTCGTATACTTGATTGAGGCGATTCCCATCACCTTGCAAAATCGACTTGAAGGAGGGCTTCACTGGTTGGTCTTCATCCATAAGTCCTTCGTGTAGTGGGTCCGATGGTCTCAAGTGTGGCGGCGCCGAGCATTGATTTTGGGTTTCAGGCATACTCTCAAGGGTTATCAGAGAGTGTGCCGGAGTTATGAGTATACTTTAGATCCTTGAATGTCATACTCTAGACCAGACAATAGCCCGAATAAAGAATGTCATGGCTGAGTATGCGGGGATGGGGTGCTGATGAGAATAATCTCATATCAAATCATGATAAGAACTCTAGCCTCTCTATAAAAATTGGACAATTTTTCTCCATTTGAGCTAGCTTTAGGTATAAGTCAAGATCAAGACCTAATTTGACAAATCACAATCATCCCACCACAACTTGAGACAATTCTTGTCTTTTGATCTTTAGGTCTGCATCTAATGTTTTTATTAAGGGGAAAGGACATGGGCAAACCATTTAAAAAAATGACCCATAATTTAAAAATGTGGACAACTCTAGCCAGTCAGCCCAATTTATTTTCCTCTTTTAGCCATTGGCCCAGTCGGCCACATGCAGTTTCTATACCCAACTGATACACTTTTATACCATATTGATATACTTTCATACTATATTGATACACTTTTTAAAAAGAAAGAGGGGATCTTATATCCAATTGATACACTTTTATAACAAGATAGAAGGGGAATCTATGCATGCATATGCAGTGTCCATATATCCAATTGATACTCTTTTCTACTAGATTAATACACTTTTATACCACATTGATATAGTATGTTCAAGCATATAAAGTAGACATTTTCTACTAACCGCCCTGCTAAGAAAAATAATAATTTTTTTAAAAAATAGAAACGGGGAGTATATTTTTACTCCATAGTTTGATATCCACAAATCTTCTTTTGTTACACTTTTCTACCGTATAACATACCTAAAAATCCTTACTTTGCTTCGAAATCCTCTATTTGATTTTGAGATTTTTATTGAAAATGGTGAAAAAATCGAGTCCATCGAATAAAAAAGCAAGCAAGAAAGTGGTGAAAGACGATCCTTTATCTGTTTATGAATTTATTGAGGATGGTTTATCATTTATTGGTGAAAAACTATATGAAGCTAATTGAATACAGATTCTTAGAGATTTATACAAAAGTTTGTGGAAAGAAAAAGGTAAAGATGAGTGAGTATCAGAAAAGGTAATGGAACGGAGAATTAGGAGTTTGAATGAAAAGGAAATTGTGAATGAAAAGGAAAGAAAGAAAGAAAGGTAAAGTTATATTTTGATTTTAACGCATTTTTGGTTATATGTAGACGGTAGTTAAGCGTATGGGAGTGGCTATTTATCGGATTTTTAGTTTTAGGTGCTCTTTTCGTGAAATTATTTTAGTTTTAGGTGTTATTTTTGTCCTTTCCCCTTTTATTAAATCACTTGGACTTTCTTTTAATTAATTTTTGTAATTATTTCACGGTTAAACATATTAATAGTATTTTAAAGGAAAAATTACCCGGATTAGCCACTATTGGCTTTTATTACCACATAAAGCCTAATTTTCAATTAATTACAATCCATAACCCCCTCTTGCCTATTAATTATTCCTAATTATAATTCATAGTCTTTCTCATGTATTTTCTATCTTTTTCTATTTTCTATTATTCTCTTCTTCTTTTCCCTTTTTCAGTTTTTTTCCTTCAGATTTTCTTTTCTTTTTCTTTTGTTGTTTTCTCTTTATTTTATTTTTCACTTTTTTTTTATTTTTATTTTTTATTCATTTTTTCTTTTTCTTTTTTTCATTTTTATTTTTCTTCTTCTTTTTTTTTTGTATTTTTTCTCCTTCTTTTTCTCTCATTTTTCTCCTTTTTGTTTCTTTTTAATTTCTCTCCTTTTCATTTGTGCGAACTAGCAAACACAAATACAAGTGTGAACTATAAACTACAAAGACTAACTATAACATATAAATAAAGTCCGAACTAAAAAATACAAATTCAAATGTGAACTATAACATATAAATACAAGTGTAAACTATAAAGTACAAATACAAATGTGAACTATAACATATAAATACAAGTGTGAACTATCATTTGTATTTTTTAATTATTGAAAAGAAACGATTGATTTTTTTCTACGAATACTTGTTTGTATTTATTGATACTAGTTGTAATTATTTATACAAATAAATACAACTCAAATTTTTATACAAATATGCATTTGTATTTGTAAAATCATTTGTTTCATTTGTTTGTCATTGTATTTGCATCAAGTGATATTTGTTTATTTACAAATATGAATGATAATTTTGATATACAAATACAAAATGGTATATTTGTATCAAATGATACATTATATATTTATATATTTTAGAATCACGAAAATACAATCAATGCACTTACTTGTTTATATACAAATACAAATGATAAATTGTACGTAGTCACGATTAAATACAATTTGCAATCAACTTACAAATACAAATACAAAATAATTTCTTAAAAATAAAAAGGCAATGAAGAAAATAGAATACAAATACGAGTATAATTCAAATATAATTTAAATATACAAACACAATAAAATCATAATATAAATATAATCTAATATAATATGAAATCAATTATAAAATACAAATACAAAATAGTTTTTTAAAATACAAGTGTGAATTATATAAAATATAAATGATGGCGCAAACTAACAAATACAAATACAAGTGCAAACTATTAAATATAAATACAAATGCGAACTTTAAAATACAAATACAAATATAGTTGTACCAATAAATAAAAAATATAAATGGCGGTGTGACTACAAATACAATAAACAATTATGGTATTTACGTTATCATCCATGACTTATGCTCGACTAGTCATATTTTTCGAAATTACAAAAAATATAAAATAGAACAAAAAAAAATAAAGAAAATAAGTACCAAAAAAAAATCAAAGAAGAAAAGAAAAGAAGAAAGAGAAATAGAAGTCAGAGATTAAAGAGAGAGAAAAACATAAAAACATAAAAACAAAAAAAAAAACAAAAAGAAAGAAACGAAAAAAATAAAAGTAGGAAAAAATAGAAAAAAGAAGAAGAAAAAACGGAAAAAATCCAAAAAATAAAAAAAGATTAAAAAAGATAATGGTAGTGTTAGGCAAGAAAATATTCAGTTTAATGAGATAAGCGTGATTGAGATTTTTTTCTTTTTAAAAATATTGAATTTCATTTTTTACGCGATTAAATAGAGACTGTATTCATATTTTATATGCATATAAACTATTTGTAAAACCGAATACAACGGGCATAAATCGAATACATCGACTATAAATGATAATTATGTAAAATATGATATGAAAGGTGGATTTTATAGCAAAATGCTATTATTTTTTAAAGATTCCATATTTTAAATCCAATTTCAATTTGCAGAAGTAATTAAATAATCTAAAAAGAGGGTCGTAGGTTTGAACTTTCTGACAACATAAACATTTTTTTGATTTTTTTTTTTACAACTAGTGTAATTTGTTTCAGTTGCACATTCGATAATTCACTCGACCAGGCAAAAACAATTTATATAAATTAAATCCTTTAATTTTCAAATCATTAATATATATAGACAGAGAACAGTGAGAGATCATAGAGAGACGACCTTTTCATAGAAGTATCCCCTTCTTTTGATGGGTATCGCTACGTGGTTTAATTTTGAATGGCTTCTTAAGAAATATAATGCACATTAGAGGAGTGAGTACCTCTTTTATTATAAGATAGGTTCCCGCGTTCTTTCTTTAAAGATAACAATCGTCATTCAACAGCTCAAAACTGACCAGTACAGCTCTTGCCTACTCATCTTTAAGCAGCCTATATATATATATATATATATATATTTCTCAACTGTCGTCTCTTATATTGTTTTTTTTTTTAACAAGGTCCACACGCAATAGACTGATGTTCTTATTTTTTTACTTTTCAGTGGAGGATGAGGAATGACAAGGAGTCCAACTGCTTCCACTGACAAAATTAAGTTCAAAAGGTTTACTCAATTAGTAGATTTTTTTCTCTATCATTGGGTTGAAAAGCTGAAAATTAGATACGTACTTTTGGACGTATTAGCTATGCTGATAACGTGTTAATTATAACTATATGTTAGTAAGAAATAATTAATGTTTATTCGAGAAGGTTCTAACGTGTTAATTTATAACTATAAATTAGTGTTTATTCAGAAGGTTTGGAAAGAAATATATTTGATTTTTATCGTGAGTCAGGTCTATCGAAAATAATTTCTCTATCTCAATTTTAAAGTAGTGGTATGAACTGCATATAATTTTATCCTCCTCGAACCCAACTTTATGGGAATATAATTGTTGAAATAATCCATAAGGTAGAGAATTCAAATTATTAGGGTCAACACTTCTCATGATCTTCTATCATCTATGCATGTGAAATCACATCAACATTGGTAGGTTTTTTCCAACGCAATCCATAGAAATATCATAAATTCTTTTGATAGACTAATCTAGAGGAATAAAGTTTAAAATTTCGACTGGATTTGAAATGTATCATACTTGGAATATTGAAGTATAGCGTACAACTTATGTAACAAATTTTCATGACATTATACAAATTGTTTCTTTTTTAAGTAAAACTCGTGAATCTCATTAAATTAGGATGAGGATTATTACCTAATATAATTATTAGTTGTTATGTAAACTGTGGGAAATCACATGTGAATTCACAAAGCAAAAAAAAAACAGTCAACATATTCTTTTGTTTTGTTCTATTTTATTAATTTGTAATTGAATAGTTTATTTGGATTAGATAATTTATGATATACGTGCATGAAGAATGAATAATTATATTCCATGTGAGAAGAAGTCTTACTTTGAATCTTGATTATCAGGATCTAGAAAGAATTACACATTGATTCGATAGTGTCAAACATATATTGAATAACAATTGTTACTGTACTTCCATACCGAAAAAGTTAAGATTGGCTACATAGAGTGATGAAATAAAAATTATATATATGTACATGTAGCTAGCGTTTGATTATAGGTTTTGAATCAAAATTAAAAATTCATCTTCAAATAGGTTATTAAATTTGATCAAATTTTGTGAATATGATGTTCAAATATGTTTAAGTTCACAAAAAACTGGCTAACAACAGTTTTTGGGTTCTCTTCCTCATAGAACTTTAAATTTTTTACAAGTAAAATACATGTTCAAATATAATTTCAAAATTCAAAATTTCAAGTTGTAAGTTTCATTAAATTCTATAGCCAACCGGTCCGTAGTATAATTTTCTGCATATATAATATTATTTACAAATGAAGAGTGTTCAACTTATAATCATCATTTTCTTTTATTCATGCCGTTTAATTCATGTACTAAAAAACTATTATAAAATTAACTAACTTTACGTTAATTATGAATCTACTACGATCCAATGTTCGTTTATTCGAGTTTGAAATCGAAATGTGCATAAACTTACCTAGACAAAATTACATTCATAGTAAATAAATTATTTTGAATTTCTAATAATTATTAAGAAAGGTCATAATGAGGCCCCCCAAAAAAAACTAAAATTAAGAAAGTTTTTTCTAAAGCATGTGCCAAACGAGCTGCCCTTTGTCTTTATTAATAACGTGATATGAATTTATTTATTTATCTTTTTGTCATTTTCGATTTCTATTATAAAGACACGTATAATATGGTGGTTAAGGTAGTAGGAAATATTGTTGTGTCTCACTAATTATAGCAACCAATAATGTCAACCACTCATCTTAGGATCCTTTTGTTTATACAAAAAATTAAAAGATTAAGAATATTAATTATGTAGTCACTAATTATTAAAAACAGACTTTTTTTGCTAATATATAGCTAATTTGACTCTAAATTAAAATATCGAAGCATTTGTAGATTAGTTATAAATTTTATCCACTTTTAGTTTCTGTTCTTTTAATAGGGACAATTCACCTAGATATATAATTGTAATAATAATTGAATCACACTGTTATACGCTACTCTACTAGATAAAGTCAAATTCATAGAGAATAAATCGTAATAATTTAAACTTGAAATGTGTAGACACGTATTTTGATCTTCCCTCAATTTTAAATTTTTATATATTATTTTGATTATTATTTTTATTTTTAATAAATTTTTAATAAAAATAAATAATTAAATAAAGTTAAATTCAAGATATTTTATTTTTATTCTAATTTTAAAAATAATATAAAAATTAATTAAAAAAATATTTTTCTTTTATAAATTTTAATAAATAAATTAGTTGTTTTAATACTATTTTAATTTATTTATATTTTTCTATTTATAAATTATTATAATATTTTATTAAATATTAAAATAATTAATTATTATATTTATTATTATTATTATTTCATTTATTTGTTTTTATTTATTTATTTATTATTATCATTATCTTTATTTATTATTATTATTATTATTATTTTATATAAAAAATAACAATAAAAATAATAATAATAATTTGAATTTTAAATATTATCTCCCTTATCTGTTGATGAAATTCCCTCCTAAAAGAATAATTGTTCCTACCCCTAATCCTTTATTTAAGGATTCTATCTACGTACATTCTTACAGACAGAAATCAAACAGTGAAAATCAGAGAGCAAAAATCAGAGGGAGAAAAACTAAAAATCAGTGAGAAAGAATATCAGAATAAAAGAGAATTCAAGAGTTTTCGATTGAAGTTTCTGGTGTCGACTATTTTCTTACTTCATTATTGCGTTTGAATTAATTACAGGTTTTTATTCGAATCTATATCATCTATGTTGTAAGTTTATTGTAGAAAAGTATGAATGAGAATATCCAAGTAATTTTTATGCATTATCTAGTATGTCTAGTTGAATAATTATGTAAATTGTTATTACTATATGGCATACAATTATGATATTGAATACCAATATATCTGTAAATGGAGAAAATTTTACATTAACAGTCACATCATGTTGTTTAAAATAAAAATCATAGTTCAGTCATATACTGTACACACATATCTGTATGCAAAATAGAAATTAAATAAAAATCAGATGAATAAAAAATGATGCGAGGTAGAAACCAGTCAGAGAAAAATCAGTAAGAATCGTGGATAGACAAGAGGGATGGAAAGCCAGTTACAAAAAAAAAGATCAGAAAACTTGATTTTTTTTTATTTATTTTTTTCGACGATAAGTCGCCGGAAACTTTATTTTTCATGCCAGAAATTGGTCACCAGCGAGACAGTCATCGCTATAGCCTTTTCCTTCTCCATTTTTCGGCGATACCATCCAACCCCGTGCAGGTACCGTCTCCATATCCTTTCCCAGATCTGTTTCTGGTGCTATCTCTTCTCCCCTCACCTGCATCGTTGACCTTTTCTTTTTCTTTCCCTCCGTCGCTGGAATCAACGCCACAGCGGCGAAACACCAACGCCGCCCCTCCTTCGCAAACTCAGCGTCGTCGTTCCCCCACTCCCCTTTCCCATTGCTGGCGACTCTCTGTCAACCAGTCCCCGGCCATAACCAACTCAGGCCATCACCGACCACCTACACTACCATCCTCCCTCTTCCTTCCTCCAACCAGATCTGACCATCACCGGAGAATGGACATGACCATTAAAAAAGATGTCATTTGTTTCTTTTGCTACTAAAAATATTGAAGAGATTTAATTATGTATATATTTTCCTTTTACAGTGGCTTTAATAGTATTGATTACATATGACTTATAGGACTTGACTATTTAAATATTAACTTTACATAGTTTTAAGGAAATTGCTTTTTTGTTTTCATTAAAAATTCTTTTAATACTCTTATTGAAAACGTCTTTTCCATATTATCAATTCTTAATTAAAATATGGCATTAATTTGAACTTATTAATTTTTAAACAATTATATTTCACTTAAATTTATGTATCTGTTGTTTTGGATTACTTATTTTCTTTGTTAATTTGTGTTAAAATTAGATTATTGAGATTTTATGTTTATTTCGTATAATAAAAAAAATATGATTTGAGTTAGTATAAATTTAAAAAAAAAAATTATTATGTATTTTACTATTATTAGTAGTAGTAGTAGTACTAGTATTTATTTATTATTAATAAAATTTAATAATTATTTTTTAATTAATTATTTTAAATGCATATTAATTCAGTCTATTATTAAGGTTGAATAGTATTTTTAATAGATGAATCAATGCTTTAAATGCTAGATAATTTTAGACACGTTAAAATATTTGTCTCAATTAAGAATGCGGCGTACTCATCTTTTCGAGACATTTAATATTCAAGGATGCAATAATGAACCTTGACAAATATTTTTCTAAAATTAACTTTTCACTGATTTATGTAATATAAGATAATAGACAAGTTTTCCGTATAATAAAAATAAGCGAACTTAGGCCTTCAAACATAATTTATCAAATAGTTTAAGTTAAGTATAAGTCGATAAAACGACCATGCTAGAACCACGAGACTCGAGAGGTGCCTCACACCTTCCCCTCGGTCAACAGAATTCCTTGCCTAGTCTGTTTCTGCAAACCATAATAAAGAGTCATTTCCTTTTGATTAGGGATTCAAAAAGGTGACTTGGAACACCATAACTCAATTCCAAGTGGCGACTCTAAAAATGATAAAAATAATCCCTATTCAAAATTATCACTTTAACTGGAAAAATCCTTTGACTCGATCCCTTCGGGCGAAAAAAGGGTGTGACATCTCTGGCGACTCTGCTGGGGAATAATAAGAATTCGAGCTTTTGATATTGACTTTACTTGTTTTAATTATTTTATAATGTGTTTATTGGCCTTATGTGCTACTTGTCGCTTATTTACCGCTTTGATATTATTTGAACTGTATTATATATTGTCTTATCTCGCGTATCCCCTCTGAGTCTCTGAAATAGGATAGAGGAAATGCATCATATGCATCCCACCTTCTTTTTGAGATAGCCGGAGTGTCAAGGAACCTGGTAAAAGATATATTCACACATGTTAGGCAGGGCTCGGATCGACAACGAAGGCGGTGTTGCCCTGCTACCGACCAAGTTGTCCCTCCCCGGCTCGAGTGTCCGCTCGGGTAAGCCAGTCTAGACACCTATCCCTATTAGGTTTAAAGTTAGAAGAACTGAAAACTCAGAATCTGGTTATCCTTATTAGGTACCGCTTTATTTGCATCATATGCATTTGACTTAGTGGGACTCGACACAGGGGCCTGGTCTGTCTAGGACAGGTGACCTACTTAATAAAGACCAACATGTGCATCCTACGTGCTCTTTGACATTTGTTTGGAAGGCTATTTGTGTGTTGACCGGCATTTAGGCAACATTAAAATGCAACAGATTAAATTACCGTCACATTTGGTGAATTATTTTTGAAATAAAAATTTTATTTTTAAAAGAGAAAATTTTAGTAACGTAGTTTTATGGTTTTTATGAACTACGAGGGTCTGATTCTCACATTTTAGTGGGATACATAGGAAGTCCTTCTTAAGATACGACCCTATCTTTTGAAAAATTATTCATAAATTTATTGGGGAATATTTTAAAAATATGATTACTTTCATAATTATTTTTCTAATTCTCAAGTCCAATTTTTATATATATTTTAACAGCCCTGAATCTTTAGGGATCATGAGGCTAAAGTTTTGCAAAAAAAATAAATAAATAAATAAATAATAATAATAATAATAATAATAATAATAATAATAATAATAATAAAATAAAAATATATTTCAATAGCCTAGAATCTTTAGGGATCATGAGGCTAAGTTTTTACAAAATATATATATATATATATATATATATATATATATATCAATTTTAACAGTCCTGAACTTTTATGGTCGTGAGAGTGAAAATTTTATACAACTTCATACATAAAACGGTCATTCTATTTTTGTTTATTTCTGAGTCCTTTTATTTTATTTTTGTACTTAGGGAATATTGTCTTCAAACATATAGATAAAATTTTCTAGAAGTCTGTTATAGCAAAGTTTTTGATAGAGTCAATTTAAATAAGTGTTTTCTTAAAAAATATTATCAATCTTGTTTCTCTCGCTTTGATTTTTGATAAAATTGTTCTTTGCAACTAAGTCCAAATAATGGTCGCACTAGATTTTACGACTTAAGTTATAAATTCTTTTCAAAATTAATAAATTAAGTTATGTCTAAGTCTAGATATTTATTAATCTTACGTCCTTGTCAATAGGTATAAAATGTCTCCTCCGGTTCGTGGAAAGCGTCAAAAGAGAAAGAGGGATGGGAGTGTACCACTTCAGGTTGTTGATGAAATCCCTCTGCAGCTTTGGTTATGGTGGAATGCAATGGATACATTCGATTATGGCGAGATACATAAGTATTTGGGTTTTTTGATGTGTATCATGAGAATCAACCCTAATAGAGAAGTGATTGTTGTAGTACTGAATATCTGGGATCCGAGAAATAATGTATTCCGCTTTTCAGATTTTGAGTTGGCACCGACTTTAGAGGAGATAGCGGGCTATGTTGGATATGGGGATATGCATTGGAAGAAACTTATAGCCCCAAGACTTATTTTGATAAACAGATTTTGCAAGCTCATGAACATACGAAATACAAAAGAAGGATCAATGAAAAAAGGTTGGGTTTCCTTGCAGTTTTTGTATGATAGATACGGAAACCAAGAGGGGTTTCAAAAGTACAGTAAACAACTTTGTAACAAGGAAAGTTTTGAGGCTTGGAAGATTCACAGACGATTTGCATTCATGGTAGCCTTTTTAGGCACTATGGTCTTCCCAAGGAGAGAAGAAAAAATTAATATTCATTTAGCGAGAGTGGTACAGATATTGATAAAGAAAGATTACACTATGATACCAATGATCCTAGCTGATATTTACCGTGCTCTAATTGTTTGCCAAAAGGGAAAGAGTTTTTTCGAGGGATGTAATATCTTGTTACAAATGTGGATTGTGGAGCATCTTTATCAACATCCTACATTGACAAGGTTCAATCCCGAGCGATTTAATCGCATCAACGATTACGAGAAAAGGATGGATAAATATAAATGTCCAAAAGAAATTGGAGATTGGGTTAAATTTTTTCATTCTTTGACAACAGATAAAATCACTTGGAACTCCATTGGTTCCCCTGGAGGAAAGTCATACATAGTTCTATCATTCGTCCGTTCTTGTTATTAATGGGTATTAGAGGTATTCAACAGTATGTTCCATTGAGGGTTCTACGTCAGCTAGGCAAGCGTCAAATAATTCCCATAACGAAAAACATGACTGAGTTTGTATTTGAGGTCAGACCAGAGATTCCACTTCCAAAAGATTTGGCCCAGCAGATTTGGGAGGGTTTCCATATTATGGGGATTGAAACAATGGTCATAGAGCGTGAGAAAGGAGAAGTGCACCCAGATTACCGTGAATGGTTTGAATAACAGTCGAGTCTGTCATTCAGACCAAAAAGATCAGTTAAGGGACCTATAGATCAGGAAGCTGCAATCAGGATAGAAATTGAAAGAGTCATGCGAGAACATCATGAAGCCAACCAAGTTTGAGAGCAGAATGAGCATGCCAGGGCAAACATACACGAACAACAAAGGGAATTTGCTAAAGAGAAATCTAAGTCAGCAGATATTAAGGTTGCACTTCGGGGACAAATCAATCTTGCTACCACTAGGGGGTTACACGTTGCAGAACTTGCCGCATCTCACCGACAACAGTTAGAAGAAGTTGACCAGAACATGAATTTGATCGAGAGAGATCTCAATGGATTTGTGAAAGATGAATATTGCGTGAACAGTTGGAGGTTGCTTCTGCTCGTGAACAACGTGCAAGAGAGATGGTTGATTTCCAAGATCGACAGGCCCAGGAATAGGATCAGGCCTTCAGTTCTCTTCGAGGGAAGGTCCGTCGTGTAGCACAGGATACTGCCAGAATGGGTTTGGATTATCAATAGTTGGATTGCAAAGACTTTTTTGCACAAGCACCAGCTTTCGCACAGCGACTCACTACTTCAGTGGAGGACATATATTTGAGTTTGGGAGGACATATTAAACCAAAGTCTCTTTGAATGGATCGTTATTTTCTTTGTCATAGTTTTTTATTTTCAGTTTTAAAACTTCTTGTTTAGATATTAAGTCTTTTGGTTTTCATATGTCAGTTAGTAGATTTTATTTTAGGAGTTGGGTCAGTTATTTTATCGTATTTATATTATAGAATGTAATGAAGTTGATTGTTTATTTCTATATATATTACATATGTTTTACTTCACTTACTTAATTTATTTTCTTCAATAATAATAAAAAAAAGAGATAAAACAATTTTGTTAAATTTCTCCCGAACTATGTAAGATCTGATTCATGTTCTGGCATGATACGTAGGCAACCCTCCAAAAGGTTCGATCATAATTTTTGAAAAAATACGCCTAAAGAGCTGGGATGAAACACAAAGCCTTCCATGATAGGTTGGAAAATGCATATAGAAGCATGACATATAACGTGACATTATAATGTGTTAAATATATAACACTCACCCGTTTGCTACTTGGTCACAGAAAGATAAAGTTATTGGTGGTTAGTTTGTGGTTTAAACTGGCATCACATCCGTATAACACCAGATACAAGGGTAAAAGAAGAATGACCCACAGAGAAGGTATAGGGTCTGATAGTGAAGAAGAGCAGAATCAGTTGATTTCACAGGAAGTAGCATCAATGGAAGAAATAAAGTCATTAAAATAACAGATAGCAGAGACGTACCAAGCTTGGTTGAATGGACAAGCCCCGCCTTCTTCAATCCCTGGACTTTCAACTTCAAATGATCCAAATTCTAACCCAGCTCAAACTAGTGATCCATTTTACCCACCAGGATTTGGCCCATTTGTTAATATGTCTAGAGTTGCTGGTACTTCTACCATGCTCCCACCAAATCCATCTATCGCAAATAACCTACTTTTTACTTTTGTAGCTCCAGCTACTATGGGTACTCAACCGACAATACCGAAGAATATGGGAAAACCAAATCATGATATGTTATATCCTCCTGAAATGACTTTCAAATCCCAAAATCCACCTTATCATGTTCATCAACACGATATACGTATCGTGATTGAGAAAATTGCCAAGAATGAGGAACAGGAGGAGATGGCTAGAAAAGTTAGAAGTCTAGAGCAGAGTATGAGAAATATGCAAGGATTAGCTGGACCAAAAAGTGTTTCATACAAGAATTTATGTATGTTTCCTGATGTCCATTTGCCGATAGGGTTCAAAATTCCAAAATTTGACAAATATGAAAGACATGATGATCCTGTAGCTCATTTGAAAAATTTTTGCAATCAATTAAGGGAAGCAGGAGGAAAAGAAGAATTATTGATGGCTTACTTTGGAGAAAGCCTTATAGGGATAGCTTCTGAATGGTTCATTGATCAAGACATTTCCCATTGGCACGTATGGGATGACATGGCTCGAGATTTCGTTCAGCAATTTCAATATAACATTGAGATAGTGCCAGATCACACTACACTTTCCAACATGAGAAAAAATATGACCGAAAGTTTTCGAGAGTATGCAGTCAGATGGAGAGAGCAGGATTCAAAAGTCAGACCATCGATAAAAGAATCTGAAATGATTGATATTTTTTTGCAAGCGCAAGAACCTGATTATTTCGATCATTTTCTCTCTACTATCGGAAACACATTTGCCAAAGTTATCAAAGTTGGAGAGATGGTAGAAAATGGAATCAAGTCAGGAAGGATCATCAGCAAGGCCACTTTAAAAGAAACAACACAGGCAATTCAAAGTGGTGCAGGAAGTTTCGGAGGAAAGAAAAGAAAAGAGGATGTAGCAACTGTTGTGACAGGTCCACGACAAAATTGGAGAGGTGCATGTCAACCATACGCACAGAATCTATTATATTTTGTTCCATCTCCCCAATATCCTATTTACAATGCACAACCATATGCTCGGGCTCCTTCTTACTCGCAGTGGCGTGCACCAGCAATCCAAAATCATCCAATGGCCCTGCAAGTTCAAATAGGCCCTTCGAGGTCTAATTTTTGGCCTAGAGCAGAATTCAAAAGAGATAACATGGTAAATGATAATTTCACTCCTATTGGAATATCTTACACCAGTTTATTTCATAGACTGAGAAAAATGAATGTTCTTAACCCAATTGAGCGAAGGATCCCGAATCCTCCTCCGAAGAACTTGGACTATTCTAGAAGATGTGAATATTGTTCTGATGCCCCAGGGCATGACACAGAGAAATTTTGGTATCTGAAAAGAGTTATTCAAGAGTTGATTAATACCCAACAAATTATGGTAGAAAGTTCAGGTGCTCCAAATGTCAATCGAAATCCGCTGCCAGATCATAATAAAACAAACATGCTCGAAGTGATACTCAGTGGTGAAGATGCTACGATTTCCCTTAAGCCGATCATTAAAATTTAAAATGATTCAGAAAAATCAGTAAATGTTGTAGATTTGATAAAAAAAAGTCTGCAGAAGCGAAGGTGGTGATAGCAAAACCCAAATCATCGAATGCTCCCTTGGTGATGGGGAAAGAGATTTCAGAAAATATTGGGTCAAGTCAAATAAAGCCGAAACTCATTATTCCTGGAAGATCCAATAAGCCTCTCTTAATCATACAAGAAGCTCCCATAGCTCCTATTGTTATTAAACCAGTGTCACAGCTGCCTATAGTTGATACCAAGGCAGTCCCTTGGAATTATGATCGCATTATGGTGATGCACAAGGAGAAAGAAGTGACTGAAGATGTATATAAAGTGGGGGGATTAACTCGATCCGAAAGATGTTATGCTCTAGTAGAGTTAAGAAAGAATAAACAATGTGGTGAAGAACGAATAACATTCAAGAAACTTATTACTGATGAAGAAGCTGAAGATTTTTTAAAGAAAATAAAATTGCCAGAATATTCTGGTATAGAACAGTTGAAAAAGTCACCATCACATATTTTTTTTTTGTCTTTATTAATACATTCAGAGGAACACCGCAAGGCTATAATGAAGATTCTTAATGAAGCATGTGTTCCCAGTGAGATTAAAGTGAATCAACTAGAAAAAGTTGTTGAAAGGATCCTTGAAGCAAATAAGATTACTTTCTCAGATGATGAATTGCCTGTGGAAGGTACTTGACATAATAAGGGTCTCTACATTACTGTAAAATGTGAGCACTCCATCGTCACTCGAGTGCTGATTGATGGAGGATCAGGTGCTAACATTTGTCCTATGTCAACTTTGCAAAATTTGAATGTTAATATGGAGAGAATTCGACCTAACAATGTATGCGTCAAGGGTTTTGACGGATCAAAAACTGATGCCCTTGGTGAAATAGAACTCATATTGACAATCGGGCCTATAGATTTTGCTATGGATTTCCAAGTGCTGAACATTGATGTTTCATATAATATGTAATTGGGAAGGCCATGGATTCATAGGGCTAAAGCAGTCGCATCAACGTTGCATCAAATGGTCAAATTCAAATGTGACTGGCAAGAGATAGTTATTCATGGTGAAGGAGACTTATCCATGTATAAAGACTACTCTGTTTCCTCCATCGAAGCAGATACTGTCAATGTGTTAATTCATCAAGCTTCTGAGGTTGTGGGTGTTGAGCATATCCTCGAGGGGAATCTCATTACAAGACCATAATTGTCCTCTGCATTTGTTATGGTAGTGAATGAAATATTGAAGCATGGTTTCGAACTAGGAAAAGGTGTAGGGATGTTTTTGCAAGGCATTGTTCATCCGGTAAACCTCTATGAGAACTTTGGTACTTTTGGTCTGGGATATGAGCCTAATGCTGAAGATATAAAGAAGGGTAAAAAGCATAAGAAAGAGTTTTGGTCACTTACCAAGCCAATACCGCCACTTCACGAGTCTTTCATCAAATTCAGTGTTATTGGATCCTCCAAGTTACCTACTACAGAATCAATGAATGATGATGATACAGAGTTGATTGACCTTTTTTAAAATATGTTCATTGAAGTTGATATGGTTGAAATTGGGAAAGGTACCAGCAATGTAGATGTACAGTTTGTCGGCCCTGATGTCCATCTTAACAATTGGGAGGCCACTCCTCTCCCTATTATAAAGGAGTCTTGGTAGTTTGTTTGTTTTTCTTACAGTCTTAGTAGTTTTTTTGTTTTTACTCCTGTAATTTAAATCATTCTAGAATTGTAATTCAGAACTTTAAATCTGGTATTTTAGGTTAAAACTCTTTCTATCTATGTTTCTTATAAAGTGTAGTTTCCCTTCGTTTTATTTTTAGTCTGATTTTTATTTATTTATTTTCTACCATACAGTTCTTTCTATGCCGATTCTAATGATATGACATGCATGAAGAATTGTCAACCAGATTTAAAAACGCAATCTAATTTTGAAATAATGAATAAGGAGGTTGAATACGATTAAGAGGAAACATTTGAGGATATAAGCAAAGATTTCAAATAGTTTGAGAATAAGACAAATCCCAATTTGGAAGAAACTGAGGCGATCAATTTAGGAGATCATGAAAATATTAGGGAGACTAAGATAAGTGGACATGTTCAACCACAACAAAAGAAAGCTATAATTAAAGCTTTGCATGAGTATAAAGACATCTTTGCGTGGTCTTATGATGATATGCCCGGTTTGAGCATCGATTTGTAGTTCACAAGTTGCCAATTGATCCTGCTTTTCCTCTTGTCAAGCAGAATCTAAGAAATCTCAAAACTAATATGAGTATAAAAATTAAAGAGGAAATCACGAAGCAACTTGAGGCTAAAGTCATTCGAGTGGCCCAATATCCTACTTGGTTGGCAAATATTGTCCCTGTTCCAAAGAAGGACGACAAAGTTCGGATATGTGTTGATTATCATGATTTAAATAAGGTGAGTCCGAAAGATAATTTTTCACTTCCTAATATCTATATTTTATTGGACAATTGTGCCAAACATGATCTTGTGTCTTTTGTGGATTGTTATGCGGGGTATCATCAGATCATTATGGATCCAGAAGATGCGGAAAAGACATCATTTATTACGCCATGGGGGACATATTGTTATTGAGTCATGCCTTTGGGACTAAAAAATGCTGGGGAAACTTACATGAGGGCAATGACCACAATGTTTCATGACATAATGCACAAAGAGATTGAAGTTTATGTAGACGACGTGATCATTAAGTCGAGAGAGCAATCTGATCATGTCAAAGATTTGAGAAAATTCTTTGAAAGGCTTCGGAGGTATGATCTCAAACTTAACCCAGCAAAATGTGTATTTGGAGTTCCATCAGGAAAACTCTTGGGTTTTATAGTCAGTCGACGTGGCATTGAGTTAGATCCTTCAAAAATAAAAGCTATTCAAGATCTGTCTCCACCAAAAAATAAAACAGAGGTGATGAGCTTACTTGGAAGGTTGAATTATATCTGTAGATTCATTGTTCAGCTTACAACAACCTGTGAGCCAATATTCAAGTTATTGAAGAAGAATGCTAAAGTTGAATGGAGTGAAGAATGTCAAGAGTCATTTGACAGAATTAAGAGATACTTGTCGAATCCGTGTATTTTGGTTCCTCCAGAGCCAGACAGACCCTTGATATTGTACATGTCTGTGTTAGACAGTTCTTTTGGCTATGTATTGGGCCAACATGATGTCATTGGCTGAAAAGAACAAGCCATCTACTACCTCAGCAAAAATTTTACCACTTATGAGGCTAAGTACACTCTTCTTGAGAAGACGTGCTGCGCCTTAACTTGGGTAGCCCAAAAGCTGAAACATTACTTGTCATCTTATACTACTTACTTTATCTCTCGTATGGGTCCTTTAAAGTACATTTTTTAGAATCCTATGCCCACAGGAAGACTCGCGAAATGGCAAATATTGCTCATAGAGTTTGATATTATTTATGTGACACGAACTACAATGAAAACTCAAGCCTTGGCGGATCATTGGCTGAAAATCCTATTGATGAGGAGTATGAGCCATTGAAGACTTATTTTCCAGATGAAGAGGTATTGTATGTTGATGAGTTTGTTTTTTAAGATTGTCATTCAGGCTGGAAGTTGTTTTTTGATGGAGCTATTAATGTAAAAGGAGTGGGGATAGGAGCAGTTCTTATTTCTGAATCAGGACAATATTATCCTATAACAGCCCAACTTCGATTCTACTGTACCAATAATTTGGCAGAATATGAAGCTTACATTCTGGGATTGAGATTAGCCATTGACATGGGGATTCAAGAGCTGTTGGTATTAGGAGATTCAGATTTATTAGTCCACCAAATCCAAGGAGATTGGGAGACTCGTGATTCAAAACTCTTACCATGTAGAGGTTGTTTGCAAGATCTTTATCAATAATTTGTATCAATAAAGTTTAAACACATTCCCAGAGCTCATAATGAGATTGTTGATGCTTTGGCAACCTTATCTTCGATGCTTCAACATCCCGAAAAAACTTATATTGACCCTTTGCATATACAGATTCATGATCAACATGTATATTGCAATGTGGTTGATGAAGAATTTGATGGGGAGCCGTGGTTCCATGATATCAAAGAATATATTCAGACTGGAAAATATCATATACATACTGATGGTAATCAAAAGAGAACCATTCGACGTTTGTCTAGTGGATTTTTCCTAAGTGGAGGAATCTTGTATAAGAGGACTCCTGATTTGGGACTTCTAAGGTGTGTAGATGCTAAAGAAGCTTCAAAAATTATGACTGAAGTACATTCTAGGATTTGTGGACCACACATGAAAGGGTATGTTTTGTCAAAGAAAATACTCTGAGCAGGTTATTATTGGCTCACCATGGAGCGAGATTCTATCAATTTCGTTCGTAAATGTCATGAATGCTAGGTACATGGAGACTTGATACATTCCCCTCCATCTGAGTTGCATACAATGACTGTTTCATGGCCTTTTGTGTCTTGGGGAATGGACGTAATTGGATCAATTGAACCAAAAGATTCGAATGGACATAGGTATATCTTAGTAGCTATTGATTATTTGACAAAGTGGGTGGAAGCTACGAATTTCAAGTCAGTAACAAAGAAAGTGGTGGTTAATTTTATTCACTCATATATTATTTGTCAGTTCGGCATTCCAAAGATAATTATCACGGATAATGCTACAAATCTCAATAGTCAGCTGATGCAAGAAGTATGCCTGTAATTTAAGATTATGCATCGAAATTCGACTCCTTATAGTCCAAAAGCAAATGGAGCTGTAGAAGCTCCCAACAAAAACTTAAAGAAAATACTCCGTAAGATGGTTCAGGATTCTCGACAATGGCATGAAAAATTACCTTTTGCTTTATTGGGTTATCGTACTACAGTTATGACTTCAATTGGTGTAACTCCTTACTTGTTAGTGTATGGAACTGAAGCAGTTATACCTGCAGAGATTGAAATTCCATCTCTTCGAGTAGTTGTAGAAGCTGAAATTGGTGAGGACCAATGGGTCAAGACTTGTTTGGAGCAATTAAGCTTTATTGATGAGAAAAGATTGACATCAGTATGTCATGGACAACTATATCAGAAGAGAATAGCATGAGTATATAACAAAAAAGTGTGTCACAGACATTTTGAAGTTGGTCAGTTAGTACTAAGACGCATCCTACCCCATCAGATTGAAGCTAAAAGCAAATTTTCTCATAATTAGCATGGGCCATTCATGGTGAAAAAAATATTGCCTAATGGCGCGTTATATCTGACTGATGTAGAAGGCAAAATGGAGGAAATACCGGTCAATGCTAATGTAGTTAAAAGATATTATGTATGATATTCATGTATAATTATGTTATGTATGTTTTGTACTTACATTCTAAAAGATTGAAATGATGAAGCTATTTTGTTCTACTATCCGAATAATATATCAATCTTTGCTTACCCCTTTGAGCTTTTATTTTTCTCCGTATCCCTCTTTTGGAATTAAATTAAAGTCAGGAAATTGAAAAAATAAAGTAGAAAAAAAATTGATTGAAAAAAAAAAAGAAAAAAAAAGAAGAGAAAAATCAATCAAAAATTCAAAATCAAACAAAAGAATAATGTTTCCTGAACTACGTTTGACCTGATTCTTGCTATGACAAGATACGTAGGCAGCCCTACTCCGAGATTCGGTCCAACCAAAAGAAAGTTCAAATTACCCAGAATGAAATGAAACTGGGGCAAAAAATTAATTTTCTTAAAGAATCGATTCCAAAAGTTGTATGTTTCACCCAATGTTATATAAATTTTTTAGCCTCATGCCGACCTTTCTATTTAACCCTATCCAAAAGCCAAGTTACAACCAAAGAAAGACCTTCAGATCAATCTTTGAGAATGTCAAAGGCTAAACATGTTATGAGTGCATGATATTTCATATTTTGGGTTTTCATAAATAAATTAAAAAAAATGAAAAATAAAAATGAGAGAGTCTTATTGGTGAAAACCCTTTCGGGCACCATAAGACGGCTGTGATCTGAGACAGAAATGAAAAGAAGATAGGCTCGTTGGAAAAAATCCATTGAGGTGCCACTAGCCGAAGAAAGGTTGTTATCAAGAAAGAACAAGTTCAAGATTGGCTTAATTTCAAGATCAAGAAGTGGACAAAAGTTGTAATGATTGGTGTGGGTAGATCTGGTTGTTTTATTCAAAATGCATGTCATAATCACCAGAATTGGTTTCCATATTCAGATAAGTTTTCTCTTTATTTTGAAAAATAGATGTCTATTTTTTTTTCTTTTGTTTTATTTTAATTTTTGATTTTTGTGTCCTCGTCATCAAACAAAAATTTTTTATTGTCTTTTGAGTCAAATTCATATCAGGTCGAGTGAGAAAGGACTCCAAACTCACTACCAACTCCTTTAATGGTACAAAGCAGTACAAAGAGTTGATGCACAGAGACAACGTTTCAAAGTAAAAGTAAGGTACTCAAGATGATTGTGATTTGACCATTTTAAACTCGTGAAAATCTAAGAGATGTATTGGAAGCTAAACTTAGAAGCATCATACAACAGAAATATGATTTGAGTTGAGGATCTCAGTAGTCAGAATTCTGAGTCAGAAGTATGATAATTCAATGAATATTATCATGAATTGGAAAAGAGTTGAGCATGGAAAGTGCAAAACAGTCAGTTCAAGAGCCGAAAACCACAAACCAGCCACCACATGTTTTATAACTCATAATTTTTCTTTGTTTGAAACAGAGATGAAATAATTGCTTTCAGATAAAGGATGCGATTTCACACTTCTCTCAACGCAAGAAGCATGGTTACAGCATCTGATGCTAGATCTCGCTCATGGTAAACTTTATTCTTTGCGAGATATATAAGATCCAATGACACATAAATTTTTCTAGTACAAACTGGGGCAAAAATTTTATGTGTGTTGTATGGAAATTTACTTTTGAACAGAACCCTCCTGAAGAATGGAAATTTATTTTATGCTCAGGACCCTCCTGAAGAATGGGAATTTATTTTATGCTCAGGACCCTCCTGAAGAATGGAAATTTATTTTTATGCTCAGGACCCTCCTGAAGAATAGGAATTTATTTTATATCCAGGACCCTCCTGAAGAATAGGGTATTATTTTTCTGTTTCACTATTTACTTTGAGACCAGGAGCCCGCCTGAAGAACAGGGTGGAGAAATTACAAATCTAGGAGCCCGCCTGAAGAACAGGTTGAAGAAATTGCAAATCCAGGAGACCGCTTGAAGAACAGGGTGAAGAAAAGGAAGTCTAGGAGCCCATCTGAAGAACAGGGTGAAGAAAAAGAAAGTCTAGGAGCCCGCCTGAATAACAGGGAACAGGGTGAAGAAAAAAGAAAGTCCAGGAGCCCGCCTGAAGAACAGGGTGAAAAAGTCGTAAGTTCAGGAGCCCGCCTGAAGAACAGGGTGAAGAAGTTGTAAGTTCAGGAGCCCGCCTGAAGAATAGGGTGAAGAAATAACAAATCAGGAACCGCTTGAAGAACAGGGTGAATTTTCAAGTTCAAGTTATGAAAATTCAAATCAAGATTCTAGATATTGCAATTTTCATTTGTAATTTTCCATTTTTTATTAGTCATTTGAATGTAAAAGGCAGAAGTTGTTAACTGAAAACTCGACGGAATCTCACTCGACTTTAACATTTTTTTTCTCTCACCAAATTATTTTTGAACTACTCGTGACCTGATTTCCTTATAACCGGGATAGGTAGGACGTCCAAAAACAGGACTCGGTCACATTTTTCTTTTATTTTTATTTTTATTTTTATTTTTTATCTTTACCTTTCAAATAATTGGAGATTCAAAAATCATATCTTGTCTACTTCTTTGTATGAAAACTCTTTGAGATTTCACACAAAGAGGGGTCAAAATGTAGACACGTGATTTTTGATCTTCCTTCAATTTTAAATATTTATATATTATTTTGATTATTATTTTTATTTTTAATAAATTTTTAATAAAAATAAATAAGTAAATAAATTTAAATTCAAGATATTTTATTTTTATTCTAATTTTAAAAATAATATAAAAAATTAATTAAAAATATTTTTCTTTTATAAATTTTAATAAATAAATTAGTTGTTTTAATACTATTTTAAAGTATTTATATTTTTCTATTTATAAATTATTATTATATTTTATTAAATATAAAAATAATTAATTATTATATTTATTATTGTTATTATTTCATTTATTTGTTTTTATTTATTTATTTATTATTATCATTATCTTTATTTATTATTATTATTATTATTTTATATAAAAAATAATAATAATAATTTAAATTTTAAATATTATCTCCTTATCTGTTGATGAAATTCCCTCCTAAAAGAATAACTGTTCCCAACCCTAATCTTTTATTTAAGGATTCTATCTACGTACATTCTTACAGACAGAAATCAGACAGTGAAAATCAGAGAGCAAAAACCAGAGGGAGAAAAACTAAAAATCATTAAGAAAGAATATCAGAATAAAAGAGAATTCAAGAGTTTTCGATTGAAGTTTCCGGTGACGACTATTTCCTTGCTTCATTATTGCGTTTGAATTAATTACAGGTTTTTATTCGAATCTAAATCATCTATGTTGTAAGTTTATTGTAGAAAAGTATGAATGAGAATATCCAAGTAATTTTTATGCATTATCTAGTATGTCTAGTTTAATAATTATGTAAATTGTTATTACTATATGGCATACAATTATGATATTGAATTTCAATATATCTGTACACAGAGAAAATTTTACATTCACAGTCACATCATGTTGTTTAAAATAAAAATCACAGTTTAGTCATATACTGTACACACATATCTATATGCAACATAGAAATTGAATAAAAATCAGATGAATAAAAAATGATACGAGGTAGAAACCAATCAGAGAAAAATCAGTGAGAATCGGGGATAGACGAGAGGGATGGAAAGCCAGTAAAAAAAAAGATAAGAAAACTTGATTTTTTTTATTTATATTTTTTCAACGATAAGTCGCCGGAAACTTTATTTTTCATGCCAGAAATTGGTCACCAGCGAGACAGCCATCGCTACCACCTTTTCCTTCCCCATTTTCCGGTGATACCAGCCAACCCCGAGCAGGTACCGCCTCCATATCCTTTCCCAGATGTGTTTCTGTTGCTATCTCTTCTCCCCTCACCTGCGCCGTCGACGCCACAGCAACGAAACACCGACGCCGCCCCTCCTTCCCAAACTCAGCGCCGTCGTTCCCCCACTCCCCTTTCCCGTTGCTGGTGACTCTCTGCCAACCAGTCGTCGTCCATAACCAACTCAGGCCACCACCGATCACCTACACTACCATCCTCCCTCTTCCTTCCTCCAACCAGATCTGACCATCACCGGAGAATGGACATGGCCATTAAAAAAGACATTATTTGTTTCTTTTTCTACTTAAAATATTGAAGAGATTTAATTATGTATATATTTTCCTTTTACAGTGGTTTTAATAGTATTGATTACATATGACTTATAGGACTTGACTGTTTAAATATTAATTTTACATAGTTTTAAGGAATTTGCTTTTTTGTTTTCATTAAAAACTCTTTTAATACTCTTATTGAAAACGTCTTTTCCATATTATCAATTTTTAATTAAAATATGGCATTAATTTGAACTTATTAATTTTTAAACAATTATATTTCACTTAAATTTATGTATCTGTTGTTTTGGATTACTTATTTTCTTTGTTAATTTGTGTTAAAATTATATTATTGAGATTTTATGTTTATTTCATATAGTAAAAAAATATGATTTGAGTTAGTATAAATTTTAAAGAAAAAAAAATTATTATGTATTTTATTATTATTATTAGTAGTAGTAGTAGTAGTATTTATTTATTATTAATAAAATTTAATAATTATTTGTTAATTAATTATTTTAAATGCATATTAATTCAATCTATTATTAAGGTTGAATAGTATTTTTAATAGATGAATCAATGCTTTAAATGCTAGACAATTTTAGACATGTTAAAATATTTGTCTCAATTAAGAATGCGGCGTACGCATCTTTTCGAGACATTTAATATTCAAGGATGCAATAATGCACCTTGAAAAATATTTTTTAAAAATTAACTTTTCACCAATTTATGTAATATATGATAATAGACAAGTTTTTCGTATAATAAAAATGAGCGAACGTAGGCCTTCAAACATAATTTATCAAATAGTTTAAGTTAAGTATAAGTCGATAAAGAGACCGTGCTAGAACCACGGAACTCGAGGGGTGCCTCACACCTTTCCCTCGGTCAACAGAATTCCTTACCCAATCTTCTGTTTTTGCAGACCATAATAAAGAGTCATTTTCTTTTGATTAGGGATTCAAAAAGGTGACTTGGAACACCATAACTCAATTCCAAGTGGCGACTCTAAAAATGATAAAAATAATCCCTATTCAAAATCATCACTTTAACTAGAAAAATCCTTTGATTCGATCCCTTCGGGCAAAAAAAGGGTGTGACAAAACGTATTAGGGAAAATGATTCGTGTTAGCACTGATTCAATACTGTAAAAAGTGAAATAATTAATATTCTCTCTCTTTTTATTTTTATTTATCACCGTTTCTCAAGAGTCAAATCGCATAAAATTTGAATAATATTTTAAAATATATTTTTAATACTATTATTAATATTATATAAAAAAATTACAACTTATAATATTTTTCACATAGTTTTCAAACATTTAAATTTGAAATTCTGAAATATTATATTAATCTACTTAAATTTAGTTTCAAGGTTTAGTCAAATTGACTTTCATTAAGTAAATTAAAACGTGATAAGTAAAAATGAACAAAGAGGTTGTTGTTTACGGATACAAAATCTGTATGTTTTCAATACAAACTTCAACCTAAGTTCAAGAACAAGTTTTTCAAGAACAATAATGAAGTTCAACACCTTCAAATACAAGTTCAAATGAATAATCAAAATGAACTATCAAATGAAGTGTGTTTATCAAATTTTTAAAGAAAAAAAAAGATGAAGTAGAATTTAGAACCAAGTCCACAGACTGTTTCCCTCAAGTATCCAAGGTTATTGAATTTTTTTCTCCCAAGATAAAATGATCCACTTTTTATAAGTAGCGGTACTTCAACCTTTCAGTATCTTCAAACACACTCAACAGTTGATTATCACTGGAGATCAGAGTTTTGAAGAAGAACAAGACTATTTTTTTAACTCTAAAAATCGTGCCTTTACCTGAAGAAAGGTTCAGATATTTATAGCCATTAAGTGTCCCTTCGAAAAGGAAGCAATGGTTCATGAAAAGAGGCAATTTTTCTGAAATGCCAGCTACCTGCGCCCGATCCGCGCTGGACATGCGCTGAACCTGCGACCCAAGGTCACATTTAGCCATTTTTAGTAGCTTCTGTGTTGGACCTGCGCTAGGTCTGCGCGTGACCTGCGCGCACAGGTCGCCCCTTTTCTAAAACATTGTGTCTCTTTCACGGAGGATCGTGTCCCTTCGAGCTGCATTACGTATGTGCTTGTATGACGTCCAAAATGTGTCCGCACATGGAGAAAAATATTTTTATTAATTTTTTGGATTAGAATTTCAATTGTTTTTCAAGTTTCAGATAAACGTTGTTCAAAAAATTAATCTCTCGATCATTTGCCAAATTCAAAATTGAAGCTGAAGTTGAAATCGAGCAGACCGAGCAACAACAATGACGGTGCGAGGCATCTCTTGTTCTTGCCTTACTATCCAAATGAAGGAGTGTTTCTTATTATAAAAACAAGAAAACTTCTTTCTCTCACCAATGTGGGAGAATCAGCTTTCCTTAAGTGACATTTCACTTTTCCTTCAAATTGTTGTTTGCTTTGTTTTTCATTCACGCATTCCATTTGAACCCAATAATCTGTAACATAAATGGGGAATGGCTATTTTATCAAAAGATTTGTGGACAAATATGATCAACAAGCCAAGACTGATTGCATCTGGATAGGTGGATTTTCCTTTGAACTTTTCATAGTGAACATACATCGGATGTACTTGGTCAATCGATAGATTTGATATCTTTGAACCATCAAACTTTTATGTACATCTAGACAATATATGTCACACAATCATCTTTTTACCGTTTAGGGTTCTCACGGATTTATTCATTTTAGACATGAACACGTCCTGATTTCATGAGACCGTAGAGATAGGCCTTTACTAACACTCTCCTTAAAGAAGCTTCCACTTTACTCTCGCATAAGTGATTTCTAAACGTTTAATCCTATAGATCAAACTATTTAGTCAAATTTTCAAAACTTAGAAAACCATTAAAAAGCTTCAAATCATAAGCCTTATCCTTGTTTCCTGAACTTTATCTTCATCATGAGAATGAGTTGAATATATATACAATGTTGAACCATCAGTCACAACTTTGTTTGATATCTTTGAACCTAACTCTTGGAATCTCCAGCCTGCGAGGTAGAGTTACTGTCATGCTGACTTGTCCTAGGTCAGAAACCAATTTCCTTCAATGTTCTCTCAAGTCCCTCTCTACAAAGGCCTTTTGTAAATGGATCCGACACATTATCCTTTGACTTCACATAGTCAACAGTGATAATTCAACTAGAGAGTAGTTCTCTAACGGTATTATGTCTCCATCTTATATGATAAGATTTACCATTGTACATCATGTTCCTTGTCCTACCTGTCACCGCTTGGCTATCAGAGTGTATACTTACTAGCACCAATGGTTTGGGCCAATAAGGAATATCTTTCAGAAACTTTTGAAGCCATTCAGCTTCTTCACCAACTTTATTTAACGTGATAAATTCATATTTCATAATAGAACATGCAATACATGTCTGTTTAGATGGTTTCCAAGTGACCACTAGCTCCTCTACCTAAAGTAAATACATATCTACTTATGGATTTTACTTCATTCGATCCGGTGATTCAATTTGCACAATTATATCCTTCAATGACCACTAGATATTTATTATAATGTAAAACACAGTTTTGAGTGTATTTTGAATACCCTAAAACTCTTTTCATTGGCATCCAATGAGTTTTATTGAGATTACTCTATGTCTGACCGTGTACAATTCATAATATGCTTTAAACATCCCAACACTCTTGCTTAGTCTAATGAGTCATTTTCACCTTCATTCTTTTGAAGTGCAAAGTTCACATCTAATGGAGTCTTAACAATACCAAAATTTAAATACTTGAACTCGTCAAGTACCTTTCAATATAATGAGACTGTGACAACGCCAACCCCTTGTGGAGTTTTATAGATTCTTATCCCTAAGATCATATCTGCAACTCCAAGGTCTTTCATAACAAACTTTCTCTCAAGCATTCATTTCGTAGCATTTATGTCAAAGATGTCTCTATTGATGATCAACATGTCATCCACATATAAACAAATAATGACATTGTGATTTGTGTGTCTTTAATGTAAACACATTATCACATTCGTTTATCTTAAATTCATTTGCCAACATGATTTGGTCAAACTTTGCATGCCAGTTTTTAGGTGTTTGTTTTAGTCCATAAAGTGACTTAACAAGTTTGTACACCTTCTTTTCTTTATCAGGAACCACAAAACCCTCAGGTTATTCCATGTAAATTTCTTCCTCCAATTCTCTATTTAGGAATGTTGTTTTCACATCTATTTGATAGATTTTAAAACCATATACCACCGCCAAGGCAACTAACATTTGAATTGATGCTATCCTCATTACAGGCGAGTATGTATCAAAATAATCAAGGCATTCCTTTAGTTTAATGTCTTTCACTACAAGTCTTCCCTTGTACTTGTCAATAGTACCATCCGCTTTTATTTTTCTTTTGAAGATTCATTTAGAAAGTAAAGATTTATTTTTCAGAGAAAAATCAACCAACTCCCACGTATAATTTCTCAAGATTGAATCAAATTCACTGTTGACGGCCTCTTTCCAAAAGGATGAGTCTGAAGACGACATCATTTTTTTAAACATTTGAGCCTCATTTTCTAAGAAAAACGTTACAAAATTCAATCCAAAGAAAATTGACGTTTTTTGACATATACTACGTCTTGGATTCTCATCATTATATACATTCTCTCTTGGTTCATCTCGAGGTTGTTTAGACCCTCCACTACACAGCTCATGCCCAGTTTTATATGAATAAATGTGTTTAGAAAACTCAACATTATCTGATTTAATTATCTTATTTTTATTGATATCCAAATGTTTGAATTTATGAACCAAAAACCTACATGCTTTATTATTTTTTAGAATATTCCATGAACACGGAATCCACATTCTTAGATCCTATATTTACTTTTTTAGGCATAGGAACTTAAAACTTTCGCTAGACACCCCCATACTTTGAAATATTTCAAGTGGATTTCATTTCTTTTCACTTTTCATATGGAATTGATAGTGTTTTACTATGAGGTACTCTATTAAGTATTCGATTAGCTGTAAATATAGTTTTCCCCCATAAGTTTTGCAGTAAACCTGAACTTATAAGTAAGACATTTACCATTTCCTTTAAGGTCTGGTTCTTTATTTCCTCAATCCTATTAGATTAAGGTAAATACGGGGCAGTAGTTTGATGGATGATTCCATTATCTATACATATCTCTGCAAAAAGAGATTTATACTCCCCATCCCTATCACTTCTTATCATTTTGATCTTTTTCTCTAGCTGATTTTCGACTTCTGTTTTATATTGGCTAAATACATCTATTGTTTCATTCTTACTATTTAACAAATAGACATAACAGTACCAAGTGAAATCATCAATAAAATATATAAAATATTTTTTCACTGCGAGATGGTGTTGACTTCATATCACAAATATCTGCATGGATTAAGTCTAAGGGGTTGGAATTCCTTTAAATAGACTTATACAGATGCTTAGTGTTTGATTCCACACACGTTTGACACTATGATTTATTGCACTCAAAGTTTGGTAAAACTTCTAAGTTAATCAGTTTTCGCAAAGTTTTGTAATTGACATGTCTTAATCGTTCATTCCACAATTCATTAGAATCAAGCAAGTAAGAAGAAATAGAATTTTTATTGATTTCAACAGTCAGTACATTCATCTTAAACAGGCCCTCAGTGAGGTAGACTTTTCCTACATACACTTTTCCTTTGCTAATTACAACCTTATTAGAATCAAATACATATTTGAATCCATTTTTGGTTAGAAGTGATATAGAAATCAAGTTCTTTCTCAACTTCAGTACATAAAGGACGTTGTTAAAAGTCAATGCTCTACCTGACGTCATTTTCTAAAAGATTTTTCCCGTCCCTTCAACCTTTGTTGTTGCAGAGTTTTCCATATAAATCTTCTCCTCGTCTTGAACTGTAGCGTATGAAGCAAACAACTCTTTTTTGGCACAGACATGGCGGGTGGCACCAGAATCTATCCACCAAACTCTAGGATTATCCATCAAGTTATATTTTGAAAGCATGACACATAGATTATCCATTTTATTTTTGGATTCAGCCATATTGGCTTGATCCTTCTTCTTTCCTTTCTTAGGGGCCCGATAATCTATGGACTTGTGGCCAGCCTTGCCACAATTAAAGCACTTTTCCTTGAATTTCTTCTTTGCGGATTGCTTTGTTGCCCAACTTTCTTCCGTTTCTTTAAGTTGTTAGGGTCGTCCTCTACAATGTTGGCTCTACTGATTGCGAAGTTTCCTTCCGACCTCTTCTCGGCAGCTTTTTTGTCTTTCTCAATGCGCAACATCACAATGAGGTCTTTGACTAACATCTCCTTCCTTTTATGTTTCAAGTAATTTTTAAAATCCTTCCATAAAGGTGACAATTTTTCTATTATAGCCGATACTTGGAAAGCTTCGTTCACAATCAAACCTATATCAAAGGTCATGTGAGAATTAAGAACACACTTAACATGTTCAAATAAGGTATTTACTATATTTATACCTTCAATAAGGAGATCGTGGATGATTACTTTTAATTCTTGTACTTGAGAGACGACAGTATTACTGTTAATCATCTTGTAGTCAAGAAATTTTGCAACAAAGAACTTTTTAGTTCCTCCATCCTCGGTTATATACTTTTGTTCCAAATCATTCCATAACTCTTTCGAGGTCTTCATTTTATGTGCATATTGTACAGGTTGTCTTGCCACTTACGATATAATTCTTGATAAGAAGTCTGAGTGTTTCCATGCCTCTATTACAACAAATCGCTCTTTGTCCGGTGAATCTTTGGGCTATTTAGGAGCATCTTTAGTGATGAACCTTTGAAGACATAAAGTCGTCAAATAGAAGAACATCTTCTGTTGCCAGCATTTGAAATCTACACCCGAAAACTTTTTAGGTTTCTCCGCAGGTGCCATTACGGGTGTAGCACTTGTGCGGCTTGTTTTAGCAATAGTTATTACTGCTACATTTGTCACACCATCATCTGCATGACCTTCAGTAGTCATTTTTCTGTCACAAGAAGACAATCATCTTAGTATGTCAGAATACTAATTATAAAGTTGTAAGAACTGTAAACACCACTTGTTTCTAATTTAACGATGAAGTTTGTATGTTCTTTTAATCGTTAACCGAATGACCTTTAACTCGTGCTGAAGTTTTTATGTCTTCAAATCACTTGTTAAGTTCAAATAGGGTAGAAAAAAATAAACTTTAATCTCTAGAAACCAAACAATACAGATTATATTAAATTCCTTAGGATTGTTTTTTATGGATACAAAATCTGTATGTTTTCAATAGAAACTTCAACCTAAATTCAAGAATAAGTTTTTCAAGAACGATAATGGAGTTCAACACCTTCAAACGCAAGTTCAAATGACTAATCAAAATGAACTATCAAATGAAGTGTGTTTATCAACTTTTAAAGAAATAAAGATGAAGCAGAATTTAAAACCAAGTTCACCGACTTCACGGTGTGTCCTTAAGGAATTTATTCCCCTCAAGTACCCGAGGTTATGGAATCTTTTCTCCCAAGATAAAATGATTCACTTTCTGAAAGTAGTGGTACCTTAAACTTTCAGAATCTTCGAACACACTCAACGATTGATGATCACAAGAGAGTTTTGAAAAAGAAGAAAAAGACTATTTTTTTTAACTCTAAAAATCGTGCCTTTACTTGAGGAAAAGTTTTGGTATTGATAGCCATTAAGTATTCCTTCGGAAATGAAGCAATGATTCATGAAAAGAGTCAACTTTTCTAAAATGCCAACTACCTGTGCTCGGTTTTTGCTAGACATGCATTGGACCTGCGGCCGCAGGTCGTATTTAGCCATTTCTAATGCTTCTGCGCTGGAACTGCGCTAGGCAAAGCCAGCCTACACCAAATAAATGTCTGACCTACATGCGCAAGTCGTTCATTTTTCAAAATAGTATATCTCTTCCTCGAGGGGTCGCGTCCCTTCGAGGTGCGTTGAGTATGCGCTTGCATGGCGTCCGAAATGCATATGCACATGGAGAAAAATATTTTCATTGGATTTTTGGATTAAAATTTCACTTGTTTTCCAAGTTTCAAATAAACTTTGTACAAAAAATTAATCTCTCAAGCATTTGCTGAAACCGAGCAAGTGACAACGACGACGGCACGAGACATCTCTTGTTCTTGCCGCATTATCCACATGAAGGAGTGTTTCTTATTATAAACACAAAAAAACTTCTTTCTCCCACCAATGCGGAAGAACTTAGTTTTTCTTAAATGACATTTTCATTTTTCCTTCAAATTGTTGTTTCCTCATTTTCCATTCACACATTCCATTTGAACCCAACAGAGGTATCTTATATGAATATTTATTTTTAATATTTAATTCTAATTTATTAATATAAGTTAATATTTTGAAAAATTACTTAATGACATGTTATGGCAAGTTCTTTTGGAGGTAATTAGACGCGTCGACAAAATACTAAAATTGTTGTCATGACAAATTAGGAAAATAGGTCCCACTGGATGTGTTTGGTATGATGGAAAATGTTTTCTTACTTTTTCTTCTTTGATTGTAGTAAAATATTTGGAAAATATTTTCCAAAATAACTCATTTTCCTTTATTTGAGGGAAAATGACTTTCCTCGTGGGCCAAGGGAAGTCATTTTTTGGAAAATGACAAATGTGACTTATGCCCCAACTCCCACCTCTCTTCCCCACCCCAAAAACACTCATATTTACATTACTAAAAAAATTCACATTACTCAAATATATTTTTCACTGTGCTTTACTTCAATTTTTCACTGTTTGAAATAAAAAATAGTGAAGCCCGAATTTTTTCCTTTTTGAATGTTCGTTGAATGTGCCATTATTTCCATATGTATAGAGGAAGACTTACTTATGTTACTTTTGCTAATTGCATATTCCATGTTGTCATCGATGTAGCTTGTTTCACAAGGTTGAATAAGTTTGTCGTTCCGTTGTATTTCTATTGATTGTAGTATCTTCAGATTGTCCTGACAAAATATTGAAAAACGTCTTCTATATTTGCAAATTAGTAGTTGCTTAAATTTTAGTGACTTGTAATATTTTAGTATTCGATATTGATATTATTTGATATGCTTAAATTAATTCTTACAAATTGTTGAGTTGCTAGAGACAGTGATATACTAGTTAACAGTTCATAGTATTTTCTAAAAAATAATTTTTCACTCACCAACCAAACACTAGAAAATATTTTTCTGAAAAATATTTTCTACTCACCAACCAAACACCATAAAATAAATATTTTCTACTCACCAACCAAACACCATAAAATAAATATTTTCTACTCACCAATCAAACACCATAAAATGCTTTTCGAAAAATATTTTCCACTCACCAACCAAACATGAGAAAATAAGTAGAAAACCAAATTATTTTCCAGAAAAACTTTTTCTAGGAAAACATTTTCCATTAATAATATTTTCCATCATACGAAACACACCCTGTGAGAACATTTGAATTGCCAATGTTATCCATGTGTAAAGGATAAAAATGTCAAAGCAATAAAAATGTTTAAGACGCAACGATCACGCGTCACTTTCAGCCAATAAAACTATCCCAATTCTGTAAATTGACTTTGGTTGGTAGATGAAATGACAAAAATAACCTTAGTATTAGAATTTTTGACAGAAAATATGCATGTTGAAACCAACTTTTCTAATATCTGGAATACAACATAATTTTATACCCAATACAGAGGCGAATCCAAGATTTCAAACTTATGGGTTTCCAACAAAATAAACAAAGCTAAAAAAATTTGAAAAAAAAAAAACCTCCACAGAAATTCAAACTCATGACCAAGAGCAGCATAACATAGATCTCAAGTATGCCCCTCCTACCACTAAGTTATCCTATTATTTTGTTATGAGTTTCTACTTGTTAATATTTAAACTCAATGAGAATTTTTCTAATGTAATTATAAATTTTATGATAGCGGGTGGGGGTTCCTGGAAACCCCCACCGGATACCGTAGATCCTCCCCTGACCCAATACACATACATATTAAGTTTATAAAAAAAAAACTGGTGCATTAAAACTCACGGCAGGATTCGGAATAGGACCCCACCATAATAATGTATTGTATGCAGTTTTATGTTACAGTTTTGCCAGACACTTGAAAAACAATTCTAACTAGGTATGAAATGTAATATTTTTGAAATATAAGTATTATTTAGTAATTATATTTGTGTCCACGTGAAATGAATATACCCATTAATTTCCTAAAATAATAATAAATCTAAATCTGCTCAATAACAGCCACTTTCCACATTCAAACTTTATGTTACATGTGGCTTAGTTTAATTGCAAGAGAACAAATAAGTTTCAAAAATATGAAAAGTTTGATAAGGTCTTTTTATTTTTGGCATTTATTTTACTCGTCATATCAATCAAATACCAAAAAATGCCAAAAGGAAAAAAGAATGAAGAAAACATTTAATCAGGATTAGTAGTGGACAAAAATAATTATCCCATTTTCTATGTTAAAGATTAATAATCTTTAGTCACCCTTGACTTTCTTTTAGTTAGATGACTCCCTAGTCCAAGAAAGCTGGAGGACTTCTTTTTTTTCCTTTCTAATGAAAAGGAACAGTTTAGTGTATTAAAGTTTTTTCTATACGTGAAGTTGGGCGAAGGATCAAGTTTTAAAAATTTATTGTATGCAGTTATCTTACAAGAATTCTTGTAAGAGAGATGAGAAAATGAATATATCTCCAATTTTCTCAAATCGAGTCGAAATAAAAAATATTCAATATGCCACCAAAGATTAACCAACTTACTTTACTACACTAGTAAACAATGCAAAATTTCGATCGAGGTTATGTCCATTTTGCATCTAAGAGATTTTTGATGGAAAGTTTGGAAAAAATATTTTCGGCCAACTAATTTTCGATGAAAGCCATCAGAAATTTTCGTTAAAATTGCTCTTTTTTTCAAGTGATGTAGCGAGCGGATGAGGAAGTGACTAATTAATTAGTTGAAAAATCATGTACTAGTTTGTACTTCCACTGTCTCAAAATATTCATCATATTTCATGTCATAAGAGTTAATTTCAATAATTTTTGAATTAAAATTAAATTTATTTAATTTTTTAAAATCAAAACTTAGATATTCAAAGATAAAAAGTAATCATGAGTTGTAATTTTTTAATATCAATATTTTAGAAAAATACATTTCAAAATATTCATCAAAGTTCATGTAATTTGATTGTCGAGAAGTTAAATGTGACAACTATTTTAGGATGGAGAAAGTATCAAACGTACAAAAAGATTCATGCTCTGAAATTCTAGTACCTTAAAATCATGAATTAAAAAGTAATTTCTTATTGTGTGTATAGAATTATATCCTTGATATATACTTGTATTAAATAGACGACCTGCATTATAATCCAGTGTGAATAATATAGAATATTTTGTACACTAAATTTTTATCATTTTATCTATATTTCTTATAGAAAATGTTATACTTAAATCTTTCTAGAAAGGCAACATGAACATGCCCAACTTTTGGGTGTGAAAAACTTTGGATTACTTTAGAAAAATATATTAAAAGTTAGACTAAGGTAAGGATAGGTCGTTAGGAAGCACTACCCCATCTTTTACTCTAATTCTTTATTAATCATGACTTTCCATGCAATAATTTTTCCACGCTCTCAACAGAAATATATTATGATCACAATGTATTAAGAAGACCTTTGTTCTCCCGTTTTCTTTCCAAAATTAATGAATTAATATATCTTTTATCATATCAAAGACATATTTTATAAATTATGACTATAATGATATAATCAATGTAACCTCACAAGCAAAATTTGAAAAGAACAATGTATATGCAGTCTTGTTGCAATAGTCTTGTGTACCCTTACGACATGCGCCTTTATAATATTTACTACATTTTATGTGTGTAGAATTTAACATATTGCTTCTTTTTTTTGTTTTTACTATATGAAAGTTATACTTGATATTGTGTAATGAATAGAAATTTTCACAGAAGCATAATTTATATTCTGGTAAAAATATACAAAATGCTTTTTCATATTTTTTATGCCAACTCAGTTCTACTATTTCTACACTTGCTAATAGACTTGAGCAACATAAATATATGTGCCCTCGACACATTTTCTCATTGCTAATGGAATATCAAGGGTGTATTCACACAGGGTCATCAAATTCACGTGAATCCATGTTTTTCTTCCTAGATTCATACAGTATATAGTAAGTAGTGTTATATTTTTCTAAAAATACTTAAATATAGATGTGAAAACCTATGCTTGAAATATTTTCATAATAGTACATTTATTTTCTCGAAATTTTGAATACGCCTTTGTGAAATACTTTACTATATTTTATTAAAAATGGAACGAAACGATATTATGTTGTTCCTCGGTAGAAATATAATGAATTCAATATCTCTAGTAATTTACAAAATCTTCGGGCTTTAATTAATTGTTTCCATGAGTTTGGTCTGCAACAACCATTTACTAAAGGCCAAGTTACATAGTTGACCAAAACTAATTACATTAGCTAGTTAAATATTATACCTGTCAAACGGGTCTGGCTGTCAGCCCGGCCCACTTACAAAAATTGACCCGATTTGATTCGGATTGGATAGTCCACAAACTGTAGGGTATTGAATTCCGGGCAGATTTATTTTTTTAATTGGGCCCGATTAATTCGATCTGGATCAAGCCCGATAGGGCCCGCAAATTAACCGGCCCGCTTAATATTTTTTTATTTTTTATTTTTTTTAAATTTGGAGATTGGGCCAAATTAGTTGTTGGCCCAACAACTATATAGTCGTTTTTTTGGGTTCAAACGGCTAGTTTGACCTTTTTTATTAAAAAAAAAAATCTTTTTACATTTACAATTATTTTTTAACCCCAAAAAAAATTCTATAAAAACGCTACACTTTCAAATCATTTTCCACACAATTTTTCACTCTCTCAATTCTCATTCTCTCTCAAATCCCAATTCTCAATTCTCAAACATTCTATATATTTAATATCCTAAAGTTCTCACTTTAATTTTTTAGTTTTGCGATTACAAAGTACGAGTGGAAGTTTCTAAAGTCGGAACCTTCGGATACTTTCAAAATTTGGTATTGTCATTCCATCTCTTACGTTTAATTTTTAATTTGTGTATTAATTGTTGAATATTTAATTTTATTATATTTGTGTATTTTGAATTTTTTTAGTTTAATTTATATTATGAATAAATTAAGAAACCTCGTCACCGAAGGTGTTAAAATATTTTGTCTCGAAAATGATAGTGGTAGTAAAAAACGAATTACTAGAGGTAGAAATACTTCAAGTATTAGATATACCTGTGTGCCTCCGACACCGCTTAATCAACCTTTTGAGAAAGAAGTAGGTGTACCTTTAGGTGTAGGTGCCCACAATATGGATTATGTAGAAGATCAGGAAAATTACGATATAGAAGAAGAAAATGAAGTAGATGTGGTTAATTTAGACGAAGATGATGAAAATATTGATGAGACACCCGCAGTAGAAAATGCTAACGTTAGATTTGAATCGGTTAATCTCTCTCCCCGTCCTCCCCGTACTCCAAGAGCTCGTAAAACAACTAGTATTGTATGACAATTTCTTGAACGTATGTCAGATACTAAGGTACAATGCAATATTAGTCAACAAATACATAAGCATAAAAGCGGAGGCAAGCAAGGGGGTACGGGTGCGTTAATGAGACATATATGTGATGTTCATGAAAAAGAGTTAAAAATTGCAAAAGGTGGTGAGGCTGTTGGTGGGCCTACACAAACTAGAATGGACCCAGCAATCGGCCATGTAATGAAGAAGTATAATAAATTGAGGGATCGGAAAGAAATAGCTAAAATCGTAGTTGTGGATTGTTTGCCATTTAGTTTTCCTTCTTCTGATGCCTTTATTCATTATATTCAAGCAATTTATAATCCTATGTTTAATCGTATTCCTAGAAGTACTTATCGGATCAATATTTTATTTTTATTTATCAACATTGTTAAAGAAATATTCAATGTAGAATATCCCTAACTTTTGATCTTGGGCATGCTGTAAATAAAAATGATTATTTAACTATTACTTGTCCCTGGATAGATAGTAGTTTTGTTATGCAAAAACGTATTCTTACTTTTTTATATGATGAAGATCGTAAACATACTGGAGATTTTATTGCTGATTCGATTGCTAAAGTTGTAGAATTTTATGGTATCAAAAATAAAATCTTATGTATTGCTTTTGATAATGCTTCTAACAACAAGACTTTTATAACAAAACTAAATCTGAGTTATCTCCGTCGTTACCTGAAATTTTTCATATTAAGTATACATGTCATATATATAATTTAATTGTAAGAGATGGTCTTGAGTTTTTTGAGTTTTATATTGAAAAAGTTCGGCTTGTCGTTGGTTTTATTCAAGGAAATAATCATAGAAGTAGAATTAGAGACTTTAAACTTAAATGTGAACAAAATGGACTTACACCGATATTGATGCCTAAAAATGTGATACTAGATGGAATGTTGTATATGATTTTCTAAAAACTTGTGATAAATATAGAGTTCTTATTACACTATCTTTTAACCAATATTGTGGTTCGTTTGTTGATCCTGCTGGTTGCATGTTACATGATTCTGATTGGATTGTAATTAATGATCTTGTTATGTTTTGAGAAAAATTTTATATAGCTACGGTTGAATTTTTCGGTGCTTATTATCCTACTGTTTGTAATATTTTGGCATATATAACCGATATTTCTGATTTGCTCAAAGAATATAAAAATAAAGAAGGTTACAAAGATGTTGTTGGTGCCATGTTTGATAAATTTAAAAAATATTTTTTTTCAATTCCCCCTATTTATTTGGTTGGTGCTATGCTAAATCCTTGTATGAAATATAATACTATGTGCCACTTTAATACTCTTATTTATTCTAATTTAGAGATAAATACTAACAGTGATTCTCAACAAGTACAACCTGATTTGTGGACGGCTATGGGTGATGCAAAAGAATACATAGATAAATTATATAATCATTATGTTGATTTAGTAGATTTAGCCGTATCTACAAATATCACCAACTGTCGCTCCTTATCCTCCCGAGGAGCCATCATTTTCTAAAAGGCTGGCACATAGTGATTTTTCTGATCATTTTATGATTTAAATTGTTGGAACAATGTCGAGGAGGGAGCTTACACATCAATTTATCGGGAAGAGCTTAAGTATTATCTTCGGTCGCCGCTAGAGGATCGCAGACGATGGGTCAATGTGTTGGATTGGTGGAGGAGTAATGAAACATAATATCCTATTCTTTCAAGATTAGCTAGAGATATCTTGAATGTTTCAATGTCAATCGTTGCATCGGAGAGCGCTTTTAGTCAAGGACGACAGCAACTTGGAGACAACCGGCATTCATTAGGAAGCAATGCAATAAATGTTCTCATTTGCCTCAGAGATTAAATTAGAGTCGAACGAAGAAATCAAGGAATGGAAGCAGAGCCGAACAACGAGTAGAGACTTGAAGAAATTATGACTTCACGAGATAACTCAGCAGAATCAAGTCCAATGCATGGTTTTGCCCCCGTTGACTTTGACTATCCTATGCAAGTTCCCGTTAATATTAACATGAATGAGTTGGAGAAAATGATGCAAAATTTGTAGATTTTTTATTAATGTAAATTATAAATTTTAGATCATTTTGCAATAAATAAAATTCAACATTCATTCATTCCTTACTCCTTACTTTGTAATTTTTTTCATTTAATGATTTAAATTGAATTTCTAGTTTAAATTAAAAACTTAGTTTTAATATATTATTAATTTACTATTAAGTATTATACTATTATTAATTTATTATATTAAGTAGCATATGTTTTATTTAAAATAGTGTATATATGTGTATATATTTTCTAAAATAGTATATATTTAACGTATACATGTGTATATGTTTTATAAATTAGTATATAACTATATATATGCGTGTGTAAATTAGTATATTGAATGGTGCGTATATATGTGTCTATATCTTCTATAGATGTATATATTTAATGTATACATGTGTATATGTTTTATAAATTAGTATATAACTATATATATAAATATTTTAGTGTATATATATATTGTAGTATATGTTTTATTTAAAGTAGTACATATATTGAATGGTATATATATGTGCGTGTGTATCTTCTATAGATGTATATATTTAACGTATACATGTCACATGTGTATATGTTTTATAAATTAGTATATAACTATATATATATACATTGTAGTATATGTTTTATTTAAAGTAGTACGTATAGTCGTATATATTGAATGTTATGTATATATGTGTAATTGTGTATATGTGTATATATTTTTTAAATTTTAATGTAGCATATACTATTATATATATAGTGTATATATATTGCTTAATGTATTTAAAATGTATATAGGTGGGTATATATAGTGTATATTAGAAAAAAACTATTTTTTTTTGTATTTTGACCTGTTTTGACTGAATTTTTAATCGGATTTGACCGAATTTAGGTGGGTTAGACCGAGTTAGGCTAAGTGGGCCGGTTCAGGGTTATTTTTTAAAAAATATTGTTGGATTCAGAATCGGCCCGGCCCACTTAACCAAGCCTGAAATCGGCCCAGCCCACAAACCGATTAAAATTAACGGGTCGGTTCCGGGTTGACCCGACTCAGCCCACTTGACACCCATATTAAATATACATACACACATATTATTATTATTATTACTATTATTATTACTATTATTATTATCATTATTATTATTATTATTATTATTATTATTATTATTATTATTGTGGACGGTTATATCGCCTAGATTCCCTTTATTAAAGACTTAATTAAACATCCATGATTAATTACTAATATAATAAATTTCTCAGAAATCGGCTAATTACGTTCAAAGCTAGTTTTTATGTGTTTTCACATGCAAAATGCAATAAAGCAATATAATGAGATCTACAAGTAGCTTAGTACTAGTGAAAACGGAAGATCGCCGCAGCAAAATAAAAACTTTTATTTCTATTTTTTTTTGTTTGTTTTTTCGAGAAATTATACTATGATATTATTAATTTTTATTTATTTATTCACAATTAGGGGAAGAAAGTATTAATTTTACTTTCAGCATTTAATTAGTTTCGTAGTTACCCGAGCACATTTTAGTTGATCATTTTTTCCCGTTATAAATAAATAAATAAATATATAAATATATATATATATATATAGGCTTTTTTTAATCTTTTTAAATTATCATATCAGATTTGATATAAATAGTTACATAATACTTTTATTAAGATTAATTTCACATTATTGTGTATCACCTCGATGTAGGGGGTCGAATCCGATCAAAAGCTCTCCGTTTTTATATATATATTTTTTTTGCACTATTCATCAACCCACTCACGTCAAAAAAAATAAGATAAAGATTATAAGATGAAAAATTGAACTCTCATCGATAAGTTAAAGTTTACGGTAACTGATAGAATTGTTGAGTTTTCCTCTCTCATCAAAAGAAAAACAAACAATAAATAAGTCGGACGTATGAATTCTTGTTTATTTAGGCTTAAATTATCATCACAACACCAAGTAAAATGAAAGAAAGAAAAGTCCTCCATAATTTAAAAAGGTGATGTCATTTTCTTATTTATGACATCATTTTACTCCTATCTCATTTTCTAACTTGGCTTATAAATATACCCTTTGTTCACTTCATCTTAGAGCACCCCAAGTACTCTCTTCTTAAGACTATTTTCCTTTTATACACATTTCTACAAATAGCAAAAAAAAATGGAGTCTACCATATCTTCATCCTCATCTCGCTCCATCTCGCCGTCGTCTTCGTCTTCTCCTAACTCTCCACCACCACCAGCGTCAGTGACACCGGTGGTGGTGGTCAGCCCTTGCGCCGCCTGTAAGATATTACGGCGGCGCTGTGCTGAAAAATGTGTGTTGGCACCTTATTTTCCGCCAAGTGATCCTATCAAGTTTACTACTGCTCATCGTGTGTTTGGTGCTAGTAATATTATCAAGTTCTTGCAGGTATGCATCTTTACTATACTGATGAACTTTTGTAAATTTATTCAAAGAAAGTATGGTACGCCTCCCCAAAGGTGGAGTCGAAAATTGAAGTTTATGAATACTGAATATCAATTAAGTCTGAGTTATTGAGTTCACAATTGAATATTTGTTTTATATAAATATAAAATTTAAGCAAAAGTTACTAGATTCATCTAAACCTATATATATTATTATACAGTATCTCTGAAGTAATTAAATTAAACTTGTTGTAGCGGATAATATGTTTGGCTAATTTTTTGGCTATTTAGTTTCACGTTTTGGGTGAAGGAATTCAACTGAATCCCCTTGGTCTTAATATTTACTGTTCAAGTAGGATAAAAATAAGTTTTATCTATATACATAAATGGTTGAATCCCTTTAAAAAAAGGGAAGCTTCGTAATATCTCATTTTGTTTTTATCTTTAATGAATCCTTTTGTTAAAATTTCTAACTTTGTCATTAACGATATAAAAATTCTTTATACATTGTCGGAGTCAAACTTAAAAAAATATAGGGTGTTTTTAGCTTGGAAAAAAGTACTATTACAATTTCTTTTAATTTTGTGGTAGTTATAATTAGGAGGACTTTAAAAAAAATTACAAATGTTTAATGCATGAATTCTACAGATTTGACGTTTAGTAGTATTTAGGTAGTTTCTGGTTGCAAATTTGAAAAGTAATGTTTAGGCTTCAAATTGATTGGTGAAATAGACATAAGAAGTTGACAAGGAAATATCTCAATCATATTGCCCTTCTTAGTGTAGGGATATTGATTTCTCCATGACTATAATAATGAGAAACAACAACCACATCAATAAACTCTATTTGTTACTATTGTTATTATTAGTAGAATGTCTTTTCTTTCTTTTCATCCCAATCTATACTAACTACTCCTCATTTTTCATTATGTATTTTTTGGGTGTTCATATAGGTATATAAATTGAGTTCTATATTATTCCAGGCGGTTTAACTTTTCAAGATTTATACGCTTAGAAAATGTAGAGAAATTCTGATACTTATGTTTTAAATTTGCATAAAATATTGACGTGGGATAAGTTTAAAATGTTGTGATAGTCTATGGTTATTCATATAAATGACCAAAAATCTAATGTGTTTGATAATAGGCCAGATATTGAGATGTAGTTATTGCATATTTATGTTATGTAGACTTTCCATTTTCAAATTATTGCATATCTATGCCAAATAATATCTATGGCATCTTTAGTTCAAATAATTAAAACCCTTCACTATAATGTAACAAAAACAAGAATAAGTTACATAATTCATTGCTAATCTATTGCTAAATATCCTGTAGAGATAACATGATTATTTGATAATTCATCGTTAATCCATAGTCATTAATGAATGTTTACTATTAAATATATATATATATATATATATATAGTTGTTTTGACAACTTGGTTAGTTTAGCAATTATATACACATATATACAGTCATGGGTTCAAACCATGAAAGCAGTCATTATTAGTGTTTGCATTAGCTAGCTGGGGTAGGTTGTCTACGTCATACCCCTTGAGGTGCGGCCCTGCCCCGAAGCATGCGTGGACTGTGAGATGTTTTGTACACCCTGCTATCCTTTATTCACTTGTATTATGAAATCTAAAGAACATTTATTTTTTTTCTCCTTAGGAATTACCAGAATCTCAAAGAGCAGATGCTGTAAGCAGCATGGTGTATGAAGCAAATGCTAGATTGAGGGATCCTGTATATGGTTGTGCAGGGTCAATTTGCCAACTACAAAAGCAAGTAAGTGATCTCCAAGCACAATTGGCTAAGGCACAAGCTGAGGTTGTCAACTTGCAATGCCAACAAGCTAATCTTATGGCATTAATTTGCATGGAAATGAACCAATCTCCACAAGCATCACCACCACAACAATCTTTGGATAATTTCATCAATACCCCATTTCATCAACACTTTCCTATGAGCTTCTTAGATGACAATAATAACTTTGGATCAGTGTTGGAGACCCTTTGGACATGATGATTAAAGGGTTAAAGCGCTCTCTACCAACAAATTTGTCAATTCTAACTCAGTTCCTAGATAATTTCACTGAGTCAGCTAAATTTTGAGTACAATAGTAAAAAGAGAAAAATCCCGAATAAAATTTATTTTATGTTATATTATATCTTAGTAAAAGTAAACTGAATTGTAATATAAGTTGATCCAAATCCTTAAGGATTTGTATCAATGAATGGTCAAGAAATTTATATTTTTATTTCTGTAATATGATTCTGCTACACATGTAACCAATGCTAATTAATGAGAAAAATGGATGGTATTCTTCTCCTCCTATAAAGGAAAATTTGATGGTCATCTATTGTATTACTACTTGAGTATTAGTATTTTTTTCGTTTAATCATTTGATATGTATTAAGTTCACTTAACTAATTCAAATTAGTACTAATATACTCATTAAATGGTAAAATGTCTATTAAGAAAAATTATGCCCATAATGAATGTAATTGGATGGGAAATTTTAGTAGCTTATTTGATTGACTACGTGAATTTCTATCCTGTTGGTGATGGTTCGATTTCCTATATTGTAACCCATTCCCGTACGTCAATTATTTTTTAAAAGAAAAAAAAGTAATTCAATTTTAATCATCACATTGCATGTTATTACTAAATATTGAATTGATGTTCCATGTGAATTCCCTTTCAATGAAACCTTTGACTCCCTCTGGTCTATGTTTTTCGGTGACTCTTCACCTTTCAAACGTAATAGTTCCTTTTCCACATTTGATATGCTCACTCACGTACGTTTTGTCAATTAATTAACAAACTATGTCTTGTCACAACCAACTTGCAATTTTGAGCACTCATCTTTTAATTGAAAACTTTTGAATTAACCAAAAAACTTTAAAAATAAATAAAATTGGTTTTCTTGTTTTTTTTTTTTTAATATTATAGTATCTTATCGATTCTAATTGGTTGTCCTAACGGCTACATCGTACCAAATTTATCATTTAAAAAAAAAACATTTAAATAAATCGTGTTGGTCTGGGCCGTGTACTAATCCCTATACTGAGCCAGTCTATTAGGTTCATCAAGGATTCTAGCTGAGCCATCCGTGCCAGATCCCAGGTCATCCTCATCGCGCTCTTGTAAGACTGGTTCTGGATGAATCCGGTCCTTCTGACGTGTTTGGATGTAATCAGTGACGGATCCAAAATTTTTACTGAGGGGGTTCAGAAGTAAATATACGGACTAGTCGAAGGGGGTTCAACATCTACTATAAATAGATAAAAATATTTTGGATCATATAAAAATAGTATATTTTTGAACCCCTGAAATGTATGTGGCTCCGCCACTGGATGTAACTACTCTCTACATTATCGTTTATTTATCCACTATATTAAAAATAATTTTTCACTATTATAATTTAGTATATCAAGAGAAAGACAATCTCTTATTCATGTTTTACCCTTTACTTAGCTACTAATTTCATAAATTATTTCTCAAAATTTTTTGGGATGCTAATAGTCATGATAAGTATATAGTAAAATATGCTCTTCACTTATTATTTTCTTAAAAGAATTAAATGCAAAGTCCATTATGGCCAAGCAAAAATGAACGGAGGATGCAGAAAGTTATTAATATGACACATTAACTGGTACAATCTCCGAGGTGCATGATCAAAATTGACTTACAGAATCAGAAAGCATATGATTTGATTTGTCAAGGCTATTTATATATCACACTTCTCTCTTTTCTCCCCGTCCTCATGGTTTATAGGAAAATTTGAGCAAAAGATCGATTAATAACATTAATCTGTAGCGATTATAATTCAATCCTAGAGCATTAAGAATTTACTTTTCAAGGCCAAAACCCTAATCTTTCTTTAATAGGTGCTCTATTCCAAACCTTAAAGCTTTATTAATAGTGAAAGACTTCAATGTAAAATGATGTTAAAACTAGTATTAATGAAGTTAACTTGAAAACATTTATAATGTCCACCCTCATAGTGGACATTAAACTTGCATATGACCATGTGGCTGTCAAGTAATGGAGCACAAATATGTATGTGGCATTGTGGCTGTCAAGTTATGGAGCACAAATATGTTGTTCTCTGCACTTGGTTAAATTTCAAATTGGGCGGCAATCATGCATTACCAACTATCAAGGTACATGGAAAACAGTCTTTGGTACCACCTCTGAGGTAGTCTCTCAAGGTCGACCTATCAACCTCCATTAAATCCGATGCAGATTAAGTATAATTATATAAAAAAATTTATATAAGATTCAAAAAATAGCACTCTAAAAATCAAGAAGATGGTTGGGTGAGTGCGTTGATTCTCATTTTGAATCTTAAAACTTTGGGCATTAATATGTGTGTAGTGTTCAAACCTCCTCGACACTCACGACCCCTAAAATCTTGGTTCCCCACTATGTTCTTTTCAAACTCCATTGGGTGGAAATGCACTAAATCTGTTGTTGCTATGGAAATCATGCATTATACTCCATTCCTCCTATTTTATTCGTTTCAAATTTTCTAATTTGATTTCTCATTTTATTTATCATTTTTTATTAATCAAGACAATACAATTTTTTTGTTTCCTTTTTACCCTTAGTATTAATTATTCTTTTCTCCAAATTAAAATGTAAACACCATTTAATAGGGGTACTATGATAAAATAATTATGTTATTAATTATTTTTCTTAATCAATATGTAATGTCAAAATAAAATGAGTAAAATAGAACGGCGGGAGCATCATAATTAAGCTGTTTTCTATATTTGGCGTCCAACACTTTTCTATTTTATCTTTTTTGACAAGTGTACTCACGTAGCTTAATAACGTCAAATCTTCTTTTAACATTTATTTAATGGATAAGGACCATAACTATCTAACGAATGAGAAATCGATCTTACCATGAAATTTGGACATTTATCATTGTAATACTCGAGTAGTTGTAATTTAGAAAGAAATATGATTTTTTTTTTGGAAACTCGAGGAAAACTCGCAGCCGCTACATTCTCTGCACAGCTTTTGTCTTTTGGGTGAGCATTATGTATGCACTGGGTAAATTTCTCACTGTGCAATAGCTCGCAAACTACACAAGAAATGTAAATCACACTAGGTAAATCTCGTGCGACGAGCTCGATTGAGAAGGTATTAGGAGTGGATCGAATCTACGACCTCCGCTATGAAAAGTCCCCTCAAATCAACTCAACCACCCTCTTGGGAGCAAATATGAGTTTTTTAAAATTAGAAATTATCCAAATCCCACATTTCTTTCATTGACATATAACTTTTACTTCTTTTTTTTATATATATAATTGTGGTGTAATTCGATCAGTTTTAGTGCACCGCAACTAAATTAACGGGATATCTACCATATCCAATCAGCAATAAATATTAGGTAACTTTGTTCACCAAGGCTAGAATAATGAAATGGGAAGAATTAACTAGTATTTTTACCTCTATTGAGATTCGTACTTGAGACCTCAGATTCTCAAACCCACGTCATTGATCATATTGACTTGTAATTTGAAAAAAATACTAAACACATGTCGCACTAAACCTAATACTAGGTTTTTGTCAGCTCTTCAGACACGTATTATAGTTTGTTTGCAATTCTATTGATAAAATTAAAATTCAAATTCTCTCCCCTAACTATCAATGACAAAGATATGGTTTGGACATATCGTTTTGGTATTAAAAAAAGAAGAAGATTTTGTCACAATCCCATATATATCGATGATACAATTTCAAACTTATTTCCTTTAAAAGCCTAGCTATTACATTTTTAATGTGTTTTCTTCAAATGTACATAATATGATAAAGAATATAGGTGGTCAAGCCACATAAATTTTATCCTTTGACAAAATGTACATATTACTACTACTAATAAGAGGGAATAAGCAGGCAGCAGGTTGACGGGCTTGCTTGTGTTGTCTGTTTTAACTGTTTCAATCGTGATTTTACGATATCATCTCTAATTAATTATTATAAGACATTTACGTATTAGAAAATTTATATTAATTATATTTATATTTTACTTATGTATAAGAGGCAGTTGAGAGGAGCTTTTCATCGTCCTCCTTGCCGATCAATTCAGTTGCTTGCTCCGTAATTTTATTATATCACTTTTAATTAATTATTATATGTTATTTAAATTTAAAAAATTAATAATATTTAATAAAAAATAAAATAGACATTTATGATATGTTTGTTTTAGCTGCTTCAACTTTAATTTTACTATATCACCCTAATTAATTATTGTAAGTCATCTAAGTATTAAAAAATTAATATAAAGTTATTTAAGTATTAAAAAATTAATAATATTTAATATTAAATTAAATTGATGTCTTATATGTGATTCATTTATTTATTTTTATAAGTATTTTTTATAATACTTTTGTTATAAAATTTTTAATTAGTTATTATAAATCATTTAAGACATGTCTGCTTCGCTGCTTCAATCATGATCTTACTATATCACCCTTGATTAATTATTACGGTTATTTAAACATTGTGTCATTTAAATAGAAATAGAAGAAAAAGTATTATAAATCACAATAATTAAAAATTTAAATTATTTAAAAAAATATAATTGACTATCAATGATACAAAATTTTGAATAAGGAAAGTAACATATATTATTTGGAAATTACATTAAAAAATATTATAAATTACAACAGTTAACGGTTTAAAATATCTAAAAAAAATTATTCTATTATATATTTTAAAAAATTACTACAAATCACAATAATTAACAACTTTAAAAATTTAAAGGTCAATCTGTCTGCTTTGGCACAACTTTATTGGTCATTTCCCTTGCTTTCATTTTTTCATCAATTTAAATTTGCTTATCTTATTTTGTTTATCTGGTATATATTTCAACAAAAGTACGAAAAACTTTCTATAAATCATAATAATTATAATAACTTATTAAAATTAAAAGATATAAAATTTTTGGCTGACTCTAGAAATTATATCAGTATAATTTAAATTGAAATAGAAAAAAGAGTATTATAAATCACAGTAATTAGAAACTTAAATTATTTTTAAAATATAATTGACTATCAATGCCATAAAATTTTGGACAAGGAGAGTAACACATATCATTTGAAAAGTACATAACAAGTATTATAAATTATAATATTTAATAACTTAAATTATCTAAAAAAAAATAATTAGTTATATATTAAAAACATATTATAGATCAACAACAACAACAACAACAAACCCAGTGTATTCCCACTTTGTGGGGTCTGGGGGGGTAAGATGTACGCAGTCCATACCTCTACCTCTGATGAAGTAGAAAGGCTGTTTCCGAAAGACCCCCGGCTCAAGTTACGAGATATCAAACAAACACATAGTACAGCACAGAAGCAGATGACATAACATAGATACTGCAGCCATAAGGAATATAAAACAGAGTAAAGCAGGAATGCAGGAATATAAAGCAGAGGAAAGCACACAGATTCGTAACAAACATAGAACACGGAACACGGAACAGAACATTGAATACGGAATCATACCAGGAATACACCCCCACCAATTACCTCCCTACATTAGCGACCCGAACAGGCCCTAATCCTCTGCCGTAATTCGCGTCTTCCAGACCTTCCTATCTAGGGTCATGTCCTCGGTAAGCTGTAACTGTTCCATGTCCCGCCTAATCACCTCACCCCAGTACTTCTTCGGTCTACCCCTACCCCGTCTAAAACCATCCAACGCTAGCCTCTCACACCTACGGACCGGGGCATCCATGCCCCTCCTCTTCACGTGTCCGAACCATCTCAATCGTGCTTCCCGCATCTTACACTCCACTGAAGTCACCCCAACCTTCTCCCGGATAGTCTCATTCCGAGCTCTATCCCTTCGGGTCAGTCCACACATCCAGCGCAACATCCGCATTTCTGCCACCTTCATTCTTTGGGTGTGGGAGTTCTTAACTGGCCAACACTCCGCTCCATACAGCAAGGCCGGACGGACTACCACCCTATAGAATTTACCTTTAAGCTTGGGCGGCACCTTCTTATCACACAGCACCCCCGATGCAAGTTTCCACTTCATCCATCCCGCCCCGATACGGTGCGAGACATCCTCGTCAATCTCACCGTTACTCTGGATCACGGACCCGAGGTACTTGAACTTATCCCTTTTCTTTACCTCCTGCGCTTCTAGCCTCACCACTACCTCATTCTCTCGCCTTACGTCATTAAACTTACATTCCACATACTCTGTCTTGGTTCTGCTCACCCTGAACCCTTTAGACTCCAGAGTTTGCCTCCACAGCTCTAATTTGTCGTTCACACCCCCTCGCGTCTCATCTATCAGGACTACATCGTCTGCAAAAAGCATACACCACGGCACCTCCCCTTGGATACGCCGCGTTAACACATCCATTACTAGCGCAAACAAAAAGGGACTAAGAGTAGATCCCTGATGCAATCCTGTCAGGACAGTGAAATGCTCTGAGTCTCCTCCCGCCGTCCTCACCTGGGTTTTCGCTCCCTCATACATATCCTTAATTACTCTGCTATATGCCTGCGGTACTCCACTCACCTCCAAGCATCTCCAAAGCACCTCCCTGGGGGCTTTGTCGTACGCCTTTTCTAGGTCGATGAACACCATGTGCAAATCCTTCTTCCTTTCCCTATATTGCTCCACCAACCGCCGTACCAGGTGAATTGCCTCCGTCGTCGAGCGGCCGGGCATAAATCCGAACTGGTTTTCCGAGATAGACACTATCCGTCTCAGCCTCACCTCGACCACTCTCTCCCAGATCTTCATAGAGTGACTCAGTAACTTAATCCCCCTATAGTTATTGCAACACTGAATGTCCCCCTTATTCTTATAGAGGGGGATCATGGTACTCCACCTCCACGCCTCGGGCATCTTTGCTGTCCTGAAAATTTCATTGAACAATGCAGTCAACCACCTTACACCAGCCTCTCCAACGATTAAAAATTTAAAATATTTAAAAGATCTAAAATATTTGGTTGACTTTCAAAATTATATTAGTGCCACTTAAACTGGAATAACTAAAAGTATAATTGACTATCAATGTCATAAATGTTTGGACAAGGAAAGTAACATGTATTAATTGAAAATTACATAAAAAGTACTATATAATTATGATATTTAATAGCTTAAAATATCTTTTAATAAAATAATTTGTTATATATTTTTAAAAAAAGTAAAATAAATTATAATAATTAACGACTTAAATTTTTTTTAAATATATAGAATATTTGGTTGGCTCTCAAAATTATATCAGTGCCACTTAAGTAGGAATAGAGAAGAGATATTATAAATCTCAATAATAAAAATTTTAAATTATTTTAAAAATATAATTGACTATCAATGTCACAAAAGTTTGAATAAGGAGAGTAACATGTATTATTTGAAAACTAACTAAAAATTACGATAGTTAACAATTTAAAATAACTAAAGTATCTTAAAAATAGAATTGATTATCTAAATTATATTTGTACCACATAAATTAAGACTAAAAAATAACATATATTGAGTGTATCGGGCCTTCTACATCTAGTCTAACAATAAGATAAGGCAAGGTGGCTCTTTCTGTTTTAATGGAAACTCACGTATTCTAAAATACTTTATTTTAGTTATATATATTGATAGTGAGTCCACAAAAATTTTAAAATATTACGTTATTTCATGTAATTTCGTTTAAGTAACGTAGTTGTATAAATATATAGATGATAAAGAATATAAATGTTTTTTTTTGGGGGGGAAAAGAAATAACTATTCCCTCATCCTATGACTAAAATTTCAACTGCACTTTATTTTTGAGTGATTATATTACCTCTAAACTTTTTTAAATTAGAACTAATTTCTTCTTGTTGTAATGAGGTGGCAGGGTGTCCGTGTTACACACTTTCCTTTTTTTGTTTCCCATTCGATATTCGGTGCCCGCATTGGAGTCTGGCTAATTTAAATTACGCGTTGTAGGGCCCATTAAGGTTGCAACGCTTCCAAAAGAGTTTTTCTTCATACCGTCGACCCCTCAACCTCTGATTAAGGGTGAAGTAGCCCCATTCACTACACCACCACAACCCGTGTTGGTATGTTACACACTCTCTTTGAAAGAGTGAGAAGTCATTAACTTTTTCCTTTTTAACCTTTTTCTTCTCATTTAGGAGTATCATTTATTCAATGTTTTCTTTTGAGCTCTTTCATTTGGCATAGCCACGTCATTCTCTCCTCCACTAGACCATCACCATTTTTGACAACTATTGCTGACTGTTTTTAATTAATTTCATTTTTAATCTAAAACAAAAAGCATGATAATAATACCGGAAAGGCACAATATACGGATCATTAAAATTTTACGACAATCATTGTGTTCCTCTTCAACTTCGATAATTTTTTTTTAAAAAAAATTTAATTTCATTTCCTCTCTTTATCTATCAAAACTTTTTAAGCAAAATTACTATGTAAGAGAAAAAATAAAAGTCCAATTTAGTAATGTGGAAAACCTAACAATTTAATTAATTAGCCCAAACTTAAATATCAAATTTAATAATGTGAAAAATTCAACGATTTAATTAATTAGCCCAAACAATTTAACCATTTAGATTATATTATAATTATGTATTGACAAATCTGTCGAAAGCTATTAACTTTAGATTATTTTGACGTTTTTGTATTGTAATGTGTGAATCATTATTAGCTTCAGTGCTTATGTATATCACCAGTATGGTGGGTGTTCATTGTAGGTATGGATGGTGTAAATTATATTTATGCAACTTGAAAAAAATTCTGAAACTGTTAAGGGTGAAAGAGTGGTAAAAAAGAAGAAAGGAAAAAGAAAAAGAAAATACATGTGTCATATTTGAATAGATGTGTTTCATCACTTGAGATTTAAATATAACATTAATTTTAGGATGAAAATAATTTCACTTTGTAGAAGTTCAGAGGACTAATAGGTCTTTTGCAAAGAAAAAGTGTGTAGTTGAAACTTTAGTAATAGATATGAGGAGGTACTTATACATTCCCTTCTATTTTTTTTATTTTTTTTTGGATAAAGAAGATATAGATGGTTATGTCACATAAAATTGATCCTTTGGCAAAATGTTACATGTTGATAATTTGACCTGCAGGCATGTTGTCTTAGGGATGAAATTTACCTATTTGAACTTCTTTGTTTAGTGTTTATATACATTGATAATAGTGGTCCGCAGAAATTAAAGATATTATATTAACATGTTATAATATTTGGAATCGTAGTTCTCAATCATCTTATAGTACTGAGTGTGGCTGAATCATCTATAGTTTTGAGGGTATATTGTTTATTGGGAAAAGGTTAAAATATGCCACTAAACTATCAGAAATTACTTATTTATGTCATCCGTTAAAAGTTGGGCTTATTTATGTCATCGCCGTTATAAAATTGGCTCATCCATGCCATTTAAAAACAGTCTTGCCACGTGACAGCTTATTAGAGGGTCACGTCATTTTTTATTTTTTATTTATTATTTTTTAAAAAAAATTAATTTTCTTTTTAATTTTTTTTTTGATCCATTAAAAAGAATCCACCTAATTTTTTGATCCATTAAAAATTAATTTGATCTATGCTTTTAAAATTTGATTAATTTTTCATGATCAAACAAATATTTAAAGAATTTTTTTTCTTAAAATCTACTACTAAAATTTATAACCAAACGCTATTCTAATTAAGCATATAGTATGTCTTAGCATAAATGAAGTATTTTGTCAGCCGAATGTAAGTAACTTTTTAGTTTTTTATTTTTTTATTGAGCATAGAATGACATTATTAGCATCAGGGGCGGCTCAAGCAAATTTATAGCCTAAGGCAAAAATCAAACGGAGGCCTTGCATTTTATTTTTTTATATAAAATTTTTCTTTTTTCTATAAATAGTATTTAATATATTTCTTAAAATTTGTAATTTATTATTACTAAACAAAAATAGGCCCCTCAAATTTTGGGGTTTTAAGCGGCCGCCTTTTCTCCTTAAGGGTTGAGTCGCCCCTAATCAGCATTCAACATTTGTACATAACACTTTATGCATCATCATTTATCATTGCAAAAACAGGAAGGCGACAACATGCCGTCATATATAGTATACGTAGAGTTGGCAAAATGAGAAGCTAACTATTAATAATATAATAATAATATTTGATGTTTATATATCCCTTCGGTTTCAATTGAAAAATGACAAAAGTTTTAGTTAACGTGAATCTTTTAAAAAAAATAAAGTGATAAAAAGCGTGGAGTGTATACTCTCTTCGTTTCCTTTTAGTTACTCGTCCGTCAATTAAAATAGCTATTTTATTATAATATATTTATTAAATGACGTTTACTATTGTATTTGAAATAATTTGAAGAAAAGAATAATTAATATTAAAGGTAAAATATGAAAACAATCTTAATATGTCAAAAATGACAAAAAAAACGAATCGAATGAGAATGTTTTAAGAATATATTCATGAAAAATTAATCAAATTTTAAAAGTATAGATCAAACTAATTTTCAATGGATCAAAAAGTTACGTGAATTCTTTTTAATGGATAAAAAAAATAATTTTTAAAAAAAAAAAATTTAAAAATTTAAAAATAAAAATTAAAAATGACGTGGCCCTCTAATAAGCTGCCACGTGGCAAGACTGTTTTTAAAAACCATATGTTAAAAAGTAATGGCATGGATGGGCCGGTTTTGTAACGGCGATGGCATGAATGAGCCCAACTTTTAGCGGATGACATAAATGAGTCATTTCTGATAGTTCAGTGGCATATTTGAGCCTTTTCTCTTGTTTATTTCATCTTTGGTGTCATTGATAAAGTGATGAGCACATGTTTTTAAATACTAATTCGTATGGAAATTAGCACGATTCAAAAATCAAATTCTTAACGATGTCACATGTAATTATCATTTAAGCAAGCTAATTGTACTAATACATAGATGACAAAGGATCTAGATTGTTGTATCACATAAAATTGATCCTTTGGCAAAATGTTGCATGTCAACAATATATGTGATGAGGCATGTTGTCTCTTAGGGAAGAAATTCTCTTGTTCTGAACTACTCAATTTTTGTGTTATATATATCGATAGCGACTATTATCAGACATGTTATAATAAGTTGTGTGTATCATACATTAATATATATTCCGTATTCGTTAAATAGTGTTGTGTAATTATTATTTAAGTAACGTAATTGTATAAATATTAAGAAGAGAGGACACCCCTATAATATTGATGTGAGAATAAGTATAGAAGATACCCGAAAGCAATTTATCGAAACTCTTATATGAACGTATAGTATATCGATGTTTAGTGAAATTAATAAAGCCGAAAAATGTGAAAAAGAAAGAACAAAGAGTAGGACATAACTAAGAGAGAATAAAGTTTTTTGGTCAAATGTACGTATAGTCACATCTCACAAATAGATAATGGTTGTGCTTGCACATGTTTTGTTTCTCACTCGGTTTCCGACAGCTGTTTTGATACTTTGATCAATTTAAATTAGTACAACAAAAAGCTTATTAAAGGGAAAACACCCTTTCTATCAATATTCTTTTAATTTCATGACTTAATCTTAAGATTTTTATTTCAGGGTGAAGGGGTACTATTTATCCAATCATATAGCAAGAGAATCACCTTTGTCTAAGAAGAGTCGATTGACACTCATGTTATATTGTGTAGATAGATCATACATTATGTACATATAATATATATTGAATTTCTCTGACGTTTAATGGCCGATTATCTTAAAATTTTAATTGATTTAACGAATATTTTAATTTTGTAGTGGATGTTGCTTTTTAGAACTCAGTCGGCACATTAGGAGAAATCAAAGTGTAGTATTTGTGTGAAATAAATACTAGTTAGGAGATTTATGGCGCAAAAATCATAATTTATGTCAGTGGTCATCAAAATTCTTACGAAACAGATAAATTTCTATTGTCCATAACATATTCTCAAAGGATGCAGAGCAAGCGTTTCTTTTCTGTGTTGGATAGCCAGCTCTGTCTTCATATCATGATGGAAAAAATCATGTTTCTTTCAATTGTCATAAATATTTATACCTTACAAGTTCAATTAGGACGAGAACACGCTAAGATCTAATTAGCATCCCTTATGGATGAACATGACCCAATAGCTATTTTCAACACAAAAATTTTATCTTTCGGAAGAGTAAGATTTATACAAGACTAAAATTTAAAGAAATTAGCAGTCCCACCTACTCTGCGCTAGTCCATGCCGTAATTCAATTACAATTACACATCCGATTAGAACACATTACCACCGCTCCCATCCGCTTCCCTCCGGGCATATTCAAGCACTCTTCGCCACCACAATGTTCATTTAACACAAAATGCGAACCAAGACATTATTGTTGAAACTTTGATACTGCATCTAAGCCTACTAGCCAACCACTT
>NC_061121.1:216982768-216993832 GCF_002878395.1 Capsicum annuum
TAGCAGTCCCACCTACTCTGCGCTAGTCCATGCCGTAATTCAATTACGATTACACATCCGATTAGAACACATTACCACCGCTCCCATCCGCTTCCCTCCGGGCCTATTCAAGCACTCTTCGCCACCACAATGTTCATTTAACACAAAATGCGAACCAAGACATTATTGTTGAAACTTTGATACTGCATCTAAGCCTACTAGCCAACCACTTGGTACTTTTTATCATTATGTCTCAATTCTCATGGGACCAACACGAAATTCTAAAAACCCTTTCATGATCTCATCTACACTACATCTTCTTGTTACACTTTTTTTTTTTTTTAATTTCTTCGTGCAAAAATTAAAGAATTGGAATGTACAATAATTAATTAATATTTGCGCAGTCTTTAGACAATACCCTTTTACATTGACAAACAAAAAGCACAAATCCCTTTTTAAGATGCATGTAAAACCAACTTCATTGTGTAATCTTACGTTGACCGTCCATATTTTCTTTTTTAAAAAATGAGTTTATATATATATATATATATATATATATCATAGTCTATTGTTTAGTGTGTTCTGATTATCGCATTACTTTATTTTTATTTTTTTGTAGACTTTGCATTATTTTGCTTATTAGTTGTTATATTGTCTTCATTGTTTCCTTCTCTTTTGTACTTGAAATTGCTACACTTGAGTCGAGGGACTTTTGAAAATAATCTCTCTGTCTTTATGAGGTAGTGATAAAATCTATGTACAGTCTAACCTCATATCCTCATTTGTGGAATTTCACTGAATATGTTCTTGTTCTTTTTGTTGTTGTCAATCGTTCGCATAAGAAACTTTGTATCATCATGTAAGCATGTAACTAGATTTATTTTCATAATTATAAATCTCACATTTAAAAAGAATAATATGTAAATATTTTTGGATAATTTGATAGTGTTAAAATTATACGTACAATATATATATATATATATATATATATATATATATATATATATATATAAAAATAAAACATTGTGTACATACTCACTCCGTTTAAAAAAGAATGATCTACTTTGACTTGGCACAAAATTTAAGAAAATAAAGAAGACTTTTGAATCATGTGGCCTTAAATTAAAGTTGTGTCAAATGTACCAAAATACCCTTTAATCTTGTGGTCTTAAGTATGTCATGTGGAAAGTTGAAATTAAAGTATTGCCAAAAAAAAGAAAAGAATTATTCTTTTTTAACCGGATTAAAAAGAAAAGTAGGTAATTCTTTTTGAAACGGAGAGAATAACTTTTTGGCTGTTCCTTTAGTGGGACATGAAATTAAAAAAAGGAAGAAAAAATGATGAAAAGTAGTACCAGAAAGTTGATTAACAGGTTTTGATTGCATAAACGCGTTATTTAATTATTTGTTCTTCTTCATCATCAATCGTTAATCATCTATTTGTTTCTCTTAAGTCAACATTCTTTTTAACCTTTTCCACTTTTAGTTTTAACGTAGATAGGTTGAGAATTTGAAATTTATAACTTCATATATTTATATATATAATAAATTAAAATTAATATGCAATTTAATAACTGAGATCACAATTAAATAGTTATACCTATTTAATAAATTGTCCAATACATATATGATATGGGCAAAGCATACATTTTGGATTCAAAGGCGGACCAAGTTGCAATTTTATGGTGCTCCGATACCTATTAAATTCGATGCAGATTAGGTATAATTAAATAAAAGAATGTATAGAAATTGATATAAGATTTAGAAAAACACCTTGAAAACGTAGTTGGATGTTTTAGTTTTCAGGTGGAACCTTAAAGCTTTAGATATCGATATGTATGTTTGAACCTTTCAAATACCAACAACCCATAAATCTTTTCACTACCAATTGAATTCATGTGAATCTATAGACTTCATACTATATCCACTTTTTTATTTGGTATAAGGAAAATTAAATGTTTGCGATGAAAAAGTCATTTTTGGTACAATAAAGTTTTGTTTTTCATGGGAAATAAGTTTTACTATTAGGAGGAAAACGTACCCACGCTATGCGTGGATAATATTAAAATATTATTTCTATTATATTATATCAAAATGTCTCGCTTGAGCATATTAAATCATATTACCTTAAAGAAAAATTCAACCATCATATTATTTTTCAATGAAATGAGAAAAAAAATAAAAAATCTACCCCACCCACCTTCCGCACCTACCTCGCCTATTTCAAGATCAGATGATCCACCTCTTTATCTGCTTGAGAAGGCTAACTTGGATTTAAAATAAAATATTTTACCCCCCCTCCCTCCGTTTTCATCCCCACCTACCTCAATCCCTCTTATCTCTAATTAAATCTATACAAAGAAATAATCATGTCATTGTAAACAAAAAATCATATTTCATATTTTTTTAAATTATATTATTCACAATTTAAAGGTAATAGATTGTTAATATTCCTCCCTCACCCCACCTCTAACGAAATTTATGTGTAAAAACAATCATGTATTTCAAAACAAAAAACTGTATTTATGTTTTACTTTGTTTTATTATTTACAATATAAAGATTTCTGATTATAAAAAATAATGTAAAATTTTATTCTACTATAAAATTTATAAATAGTAACATATATATGATATTAGATAATTGTTTCATTACATTCTAAAAATTAATTTAACCCCCCCCCCCTCCAACCAACACCACAAATCCTTAATTTGCATTTTTTTTTATTATATTTAATTACTTTAATTTTTTGTAATTTGATTTAGATTAAATTATTTTTTTCTATAACACGTATAACCAGTTGAGTTTTTTTTAACCTCATATCTCATAATATAGAAATTAGAATAGATAAATTTTATCATGCAATGATATATAGATTAAAAGAAGACTTCAAAATAATTTAATCTGTTTAAAGTGATTATAATTTAAAATTCAAGTTAAACACTTTTACACCTAGAGAAACATAATCTTATCTCATATTCTACGATTCATCTTTGTGCTCTTGATTTTGTTTCTTTATATCATGAAACTAAGTGACGCCTAAAATCACTAAAAAAAGTTTATATAAAATTAAAAGTCAAATTAAAATATCAAAATGTCTATAAATTTGTTTTATAATCCTTCTAAAAAACTAAATATGTGAATGTGATATTAAATACATAAATCAGACAGTTATAAATTGCATATAATTGTATCAATACAGAAAAATAATGAAATAAAATAACATTAAAAAGGAACAATAATATCAAATACATATTTTAAAAATTTCACGATTTTTATCAATATAAAACAAGTATTTCTATTTTGTTTACTTATGGATTTTTTGAGCTTTTATTTTATATCTTTTGAATTTTCAATTTATGGATTGCAATATGTTTATTATCTAATTACTTTTTAAAAATTAGTTTAAAAACCCCAACACCCCATTTTCCTAAAGTTTGCGGTTTATCTTTAAGTTTTTTTATAATTATTATTATTATTTTCGTTATCTATACTAAGGAATTACTCAAGAATTTAGAATTTTATTTCAACTCAAAATTCATTTTACTTTAAATTTGAATTTAAATATCATATCAATTTGTTAAAAGAAGATCAATTTATTGTTCTTTCTTATTCTTGCTTTTTTAAATGTAATATATAACTTGTTTCCTCAAGAGATAGATATTTGATATTAAAAATATTCTTACATTGACGAAAATGAATAAAAGAAGACCAGTTTACTATTCTTCATTATCCTTGCAATTTTACATTTTTTCTTAGTTATTTAAAATTAATAAATTTGTAAAATATTAAAAGTAATCAATATGTTCTTTAAGAATATAAATATAGATATTGTTTTATTATTTGTTTTAAATTATAATTTCACGATATTATAATATAAATAGGATTATTGGTTAACTATTTTATATATTTATGTTTTACAATTAATACATTTTGTATTGCGTACAATTAGAATGATAAGTTTTATTATGCATAGTAAAAATGCTAAAATAACATATAAAGTAAGATTTTATCAAAAAAAATATAGAGTAGAAGAGGACTCCAATATAATCTAATTTAATTTGTTAAGAATACTTATTATTTAAAATTCAAAATCAACACTTGTTTAAGCTAAACACTTTCCCGTCTATTGAATATAATTTTATTTCATGTTTAATTTAAAATTTTTAATTCAAATTAAAAAATTTATTAACCTAAGGAATTCTATAATGAATGAAATTAGTTAAGGAATGCATGGGAGAGGTGTCATACTCTTGCCAGAGAGTATAACCTAATCCAGGTGATCGATCACAATCTAAATATGCCATCCATATAAATGGAAATAATCTGAGTCTAAGACCATGAAAAAAATAGATGAACATTATCTAAATACCTATAAAATATTTTATAAGCTCCTACAAAAAAATAGTTGTGATTTTTTTTTCAAATTCATTCCTTACATAAAATAACCTGTTAAATCTCTTCTATATATGTCTAGTCTCAATTGTAGTTATTGATTTCTCAAATAGCCATTTCATATTTTGAATTATTTGCATACATCATATTTGTGGAGACTTCACCTTCGTTAGATACATCTGTGATAAAATATAAATATGATATTAATTATAGATAATAACAATAACAATAATAATAGTAAAATAACTAAAAAAAAAAAAGAAATCAAGCATGAATAATCATACTTTTGTATCATAATTTTGTATATTCAGAGAAATCTGAAGATGGGCATTACTTATAATTAATATTTTTATCCATGATAAATATGCTTATGATTTATGATAAGTATAATATTAATAACAAATAATAACAATAATAATAAAAAATAATCAAAAAATAAATTAAGGATGAACAACATACCTTGATAGCTACTCAGAGTAATTTGATGAACATCACTTATAATCTCTTTATCCTGGGTAGAAATACTTTATGACAAAAGAAAAATATTATATATATATATGTGTATGTGTGTGTGTGTGTGTGTGTGTGTATGTGTGTGTGTGTGTGTATGTGTATGTGTGTGTGTATTTATTGCAGATTAACAAAATCAAAAGTTGCAAATAAATACATGTGTATATAAGAGATAAGAGTTAACTATAATAACAATAACAACATATTCAGTGTATTCCCACAAAGTGATATCTGGGGAGGATAGAATATACACAGATCATACCACTATCTCATATAAAGTAGAAAGGTTGTTTCCAATAGATTCCTGACTTACGACCAAAAAAAGCACAGGCTACAATTTAGGAAATGCAGGAAGCTTTAAAACAGACCACACGTGAACTCAGGAGGCAACTAAAATTCGTTCCACCCAGGCCACTTGTAAGTCCTTTGATTAAAACTCAAAGACAAACTAACAAATTTGTTAGTGACGATATTCTGATTGGCTGAATCAGAAAGAAGTTAGAGCAAGTAAAAATTTAATATCTAGATTTGCTAAGAGAGCAAACAAAAGAGGGGAAAGGCAGGCTAATTCGTGATAAAAATTATCTATTCAATGTAATATCATCCAGGTTACCTACCTACCTAAATATGCCTACTCAACTAAAAAAGGAAAGAAAGAAAAGATACAAATAGCAATGCAAAAAATTTGTGTGGAATGATAATGTTGATGAATTTATATAGATAAAATATTTAATTTAAAATTTCAAAATAGAAATGATTTAACTCGTGGATAAGTTTAAATTCAAATTAAAATAAAACTGTAACTATCCTATTAGATAGAATGTGAATATAAATTGTTAAAAGTGATTATATATAGTAATAATATAGTATTCATAATTATCTCCTAGCCTTGTGGTAATTTATTTGTGATAGGCCTGTGACAGCAAAAAGAGGCAAAACGTGTTTAGCCAAAAAAGAAAGTTATCGTTAACTTTAAATTCAAAAATTGATTAAGATAGTAATTAGATAATACAAATTTTAAATTTTAACAATAAAATAAAAAGGGGAAAATTTTTTAATTTTAAATTTAATTATTATTATTATTATTATTATTATTATTATTATTATTATTATTATTATTATTATTATTATTATTATTATTATATACATACGTACTACTGTTACTATTGCTTCCATCCTTATTATTATTATTATTATTATTATTATTATTATTATTATTATTATTATTATTATCTTTCCCTAATATGTAAATAAATTATATTTAAATATATTTTATAATATTTAAATTTTATAAGAGATAAGTTTGAAATAGTATATATCTATTAGATATTTTTAATTATTAGTTTCTATTTTTAAGATAATGAAAATGTTTTTTGTAAAAGGATAATTTACTCAAATTCAAATACTTAATTTTTCAATTAAAAATTTTTATTAGAATATTTTTAACTTTGTCTTAAAATATTTTTAATATTGTCTTACAAAAATTGCCATGTGGCTATTTTAATAGCTTGACACGTGGCATCTTGTCTTTCTTATGTTTTGCTTTTATATATATATATAGATTAGTTTCTATTTTTAAGATAATGAAAATCTTTTTTTTAAATGGATATTTTATTCAAATTCAAATACTTAATTTTTCAATTTAAAATTTTTATTACAATATTTTAGCTATCTTAGCTATCTTAAAATATTTTTTCTATCTTAAAATATTTTTTAATATTGTCTTAAAAATTGCCACGTGGCTATTTTAATAGCTTGACACGTGACATCTTGTCTTACTTATGTTTTGCTTTTATATATACAGAGAGACAGATTAAACTTTATAAGAGATAAGTTTGAAATAGTATATATTTATTAGAACTCTGTAATTATTAGTTTCTATTTTTAATATAATGAAAATCTTTTTTGTAAAAGGATAATTTATTCAAATTCAAATACTTAATTTTTCAATTCAAAATTTTTAATACAATATTTTTAATTTTGTCTTAAAATATTTTTTAATATTATCTTAAAAATTGCCACGTGGCTATTTTAATAGTTTGACACGTGACATCTTGTCTTACTTATGTTTTGCTTATATATATAGAGAGATAAATATAGATGATTCCCTCACTTATCCGCGAAAAGTCATTTTCTCTACTGTGGTCTTAATTTTTACTTTCATATTAATTAAGTACTTCAATTAACACTTGAACACTATTACTAGTCTCTCTATTACTCAAAAATTTCATCAAGACACTCTCCAATTTGTTGGTATATATATTATTTATAACTTTTAACATATAATATGAAAAATATTTCACTTTTCACGTTCCAAAAAAAAAAAAAATTAAGTGAAAAATGACTTCAACGTACCAAATACAGATTATGTAAAAAAATTTAGATGTGATCGTTAATAACATCATCAGATTGTTACATCATTGTAATCCATGCATTATTATGTTTCTAACAACTCTTTTATATCACTTAGAAAGATATATTTTAAAAATTTGTGGCCCTATCAAGTAATTTTTAGTGGGTTATTCTAAAAAATAGACCTAAATTAGGGTGGCTTTCTAATTTTAGCTCTAAATAAAAAGGCTTTATTAAAATAGCCTTAACTTATAACTCATATTTTTCTAGATGAAATTACCCCTACTCCAATATTCGTTGTTAAGTCTTTTTCTTCCGCTCTTTATTCCAAATTCGCAGAATCAACTTTAGCCATAAGGTTTCTTCAGGTATGAATTTCATCATCAAAATTCATTGTGGTAATTTTAGCTTATTGATGCATTGCAGTAAATTTTAGCTCGTTATATAATTGACATATTGATTTGATTTTTAGGGTGGTGAACGTAACCTAAAGTTGGGGTATGCTATTGTTGTAGTAACATATTTTTCATTGAGGAATTGTGTCGAATAGGTTTGGGGGAGTTTGTTATTGCGGATATAATTGTGTTTGAGTAGTTCCGGGGGGTTAGTCTTGGAGGGAAAGACCGTTAATATGGGAGTAAACGTTGATCGCAATATTTTTTGGTAAGGCCAAACGTATAAGGTCAAGGTGGTACAAGAAATTAGTTTCAAGTATTTCAAAATAGTGGTATAATTAGCATTAGAAGATGATGAGGAATTGTTAGAAGATGATGAAGGATTGTGTCGAACAGGTTGTGGGGAGTTTGTTATTACAGTTATAATTGTATTTGAGTAGTTGCGAGGGTTTGATCTTGGTCAGAAAGGCTGTTAATATGGGAGTTAACGTTGATCGCAATATTTTTTAGAATGCCAAACGTATAAGGTCAAGGTGGTATAAAAAATAAGTTTGATTGTTTCTACAACTTGAACACAAACTACAAAGCTACCTTGCTTGCAAGCTTCTCTAGTTGTCTCAGTTTGTTGGACAACCTTGCATTCTCTCATGCCAAACTGCATATATAAGGATCAGTTCATACACCCACCAGAAAGAAAATGTTGTCGTGGGAACGCTGGGAAGCCTGTCACAAAGTTCTGCACCGAAGGGCAATAGTATAGTACATGATCTCTAGTGATGTTCAGGGATGGTAAATAATGAGATCCTTCTATGTGAAAGGAGAAGGAAGCATTATACATCTATTACCTAAATAATTCCATCACCTGAACTATTATCAGTCTGTGCTATATAAGCTGGGCAACCTGAATCTCATATGGAAGTTCATATGTACTCCCTCAATCCTTGAAGATAATCTGAATTTCTTATCCACCTAAATATATTTTGTGCAGGGTGTAACCTTAGGAGGAACCGGGAAAGAAACTAGAGATAGACATCCCAAAATAGGTCAAGGTGCACTTATTAGAGCTAGTGTAACTATACTTGGAAATATAAAAGTAGGGGAAGGTGCAATGGTTGGTGCAGATTCTCTTGTAATGAAGGATGTTCCTCCTCACAGGTTGAGTACTATATATTTTAAACTTCTGATTTATCTGTAAAGGAGTTCTGATACTGCATGGAATACTAGTTGTGATGTGCCTTTCTTTTGGTTTTATAGTACGGTGACAGGAATACCAGCAAAAGTGATTGGTTATGTAGATGATCAAGATTCATCTTTAACTATGAAGCATGGTATGTTTTTCTTTAGTAGCAGTATAGTCTTTTCTCTAGAAACTGGTTCTATTTCATTTAGTTTTGTTATAATATAATGCTACATATGCATGTATACCGAAGTAGAAACTGATTTGTTTGTGAAGAAAGGGAAAAAAGAAATATTGAATTCTCTAGCAAGAGTTAGCTTTTTATATTTACTCATGGAATGAGGAGAAATAATAGAATGGATCTTTATTAGGCTATTTTGGATCTTGAAGGATTCTAAAAGGGAGAATTCTGACTCTGAAAAAGGTTTTCTTGAAATATCGGACTGGAGTTGCTTTGTTTAAATTACATATGCTTGTCTACATGAATATGGAGAACAATAAGGGGGAGAAACCAGATTAAATATTTAATCTCTTCCCTAGAAAGTCAATGAATATCCGGTTAGAGCCCGTTTTAGTTTTAAGTGAACGGAATAATATAGATTTGAAAATATGAGGGAGGTAGAGATGCTCCAGAGTAGTTATTGAACAGATTGATATTATCTTTTTTACTATAAAGACACAGAGAAAATACCAAAATGTGAGAAAGCCAGAAGATGCAGTGAATTAAAACAAATGGGATCCTAGATGGATATTTTAAACATTAACATAAAGGTGGAATACGATTGAAAGTGAAAATAAAACGAAAGGTAATGGATTTACAACATCAAATTATGATGATGTTTAATAATGTTGAAGTAAAAGTCAATATGAGAAGAAGTTTTCCCTAGAATTGTTTCTAATTTCTTTGAATAAGTAAGAGTTGACATATTAGACCCCTAAATTCTCACCAGTCTAATATCCTGGTGGCTCATACGGATTGTTATACTGAAAATTTCACATTCCTTTGTAGTTTACAACGAATTGCAAAAAAAATATAAATTTTGCCATATAACTGTTTGATTTCATGAGATACTAATAGTAAACTTATTAGCTTCGCCATTCCTTTTGCTTAGAAGTTAACTGCTCATTGCTTTTTATTGTTATATTACAGATGCTAGCAAGAATTTTTTTTTAAAAGTAGCCATTAGCTGCAAGGAAGCAAGATTCAATGGTGAGATTTCATTATGCAGTATGTTGTTTAAATTAGGGATATATTTTTTAAATCAATAGTCATCCAGTTGGGCTTGAGCTTTGCTCCTTCAGCGGCTTCTTTCTGGAAGCGAGCCACATCCAAATCAATAATAATAAGTTTTTGATAATTCAATTGGGATAATTCGTAAGTATATCCTAGTTTCTTTGTTGTTCCGGAACTCCAGTAGTCTAATCTGTTGAAAAAGTTTTGATCTTTGCCACTTTTAGCTGTCATGAACGCTCAAGTTTGCCATGTATCAATAGCATCAGATTTCTGGTTAGTCATCTAATTTCCGCATAGTTCTTATTGTTTTTTGTATCTCTTCTTGACAGGATCAGTTGCTTAACAGACAATGGCTCAACATTAGAGATTAATGAAGAGACATCTTCATTTCACTAACCCCAATTCACTTCAATGTGTGAAAATAATTTTACTATTTTCACGATCTTTAATACTATAGGATTTCTGAATATAGAAAAATAAAGTTCCTTTAAAGATTGATCATCATTCAATCGACGTGTAGTGACATGTAATTAATGTTGATCTAAATTATGTATTTCTTTCTCCAGGAGATTTGTTAGTTTGTCAGTTTCTTTCGCCACTTGGCATAATCTGGTGTGCCAAGTCACCATTGGAAAATTCTTTTCAAAAATCATTTGACTCTTTAAACTGGTTTTCGAACAGAGATTCCAGTTAAGGAATTCTGTTGATCAAGGGGAAGGTGTTAGGCACCCCTCGATCCCGTGGTTTAACCACGGTCGCTTGGTAGAGTGTATCAACTATTTTTTTGACACTACGAATGTATAAACCACACAAAACAAGCAAAAACAATCGATCAAACAAACAAGATAAAACAATCCAAAATTTAAAGTCCAGTCCTATTATACAATCCCCAAAAAATGAAAATGCGAAAATATAAACCTGTCTTGTTCTAAACTAATCCTAACTATGCTCCATTGCTTTCTCCACCTGATGTTCCGGGCCTTGATCGTGCGCCGTCTTCAAGTACATGATACTTTGAGGCATT